>NC_137937.1:10003757-10440257 GCF_963969265.1 Rhamphochromis sp. 'chilingali' | reverse complement strand
ACTTTTGCCACTACAGTGTGCCAATCACTCACAATTCCTAAACATGTCAATCAGGTAGGAATGAAGTAAGACATTAATAGAAATAAAGAGTTGTATGTTGACATGTAGCCCTTTCCTTGCTTAAATCATTGTTAATATTTTTGAAAAATTAACCTGTGATAAGACATAGCTTATCAAGATAGAATATGCTATATAGAACCATATAACTAAAGATAAACCAAACTGTTCACAATTTTATCTAGCTCTGTTTTAAGAAAGGCTGGTGACCCCTGTTATAGAGTCTGACAGCTACGAGGATTATATACAAATATTCAACTATACCAGAATTAAACCAGGTCTAAATTTAAAAAAAAGTGAGTATCACTACAAAGATTAACCCACAGTGGTCCTCATACCACAGTTTGATATCAGCAAACACCGAGAGCATACATTGATATGACACCACAGCCATGGTATCATTGCAAACACTGATAACAGCATAAATCAAATTAATGCCTGAGGACCCCAAATGCAGTCTAGCAGGCAGGCAGATGTTTAAAGGAATGTTTATTTGAAAGGAAAACAAAGTCCTTAAACATGCAATAAATAAATGATGGATATTAATAGAATCAATATACCTAAGAATAGGGATGGGTATCGAAAACCGGTTCTTGTTGAGAACCGGTTCCCACTGTTTCAATTCCTTGGAATCGTTTGCCACTTTTAAAAACGATTCCCTTATCGATTCCAGTCGCCCCGAATGACGTCATCACGTTGAGTAGCGTCTTTTACCCAGTAGGAAACACGGCGCCTGAGCGGCACAAACGCTCAAAAGTTTGGTTACACTTTATGAGAAAGGATGACAACAGGGCAACGTGCAATACTTGCAAAGTAGAGATTTCATCAAAGGGAGGAAACACTACGAATATGCAAAAGCATTTGCTCAAAAAACACGCGATTGCTTTCAACGAATGTCGTGTTTTTGATCCGCTCTGGACTAGCGAAGCTCAACCCAGCAGCAGCGGTAGCGTTTCCACGTCCTCTCCCGTTAATACTGCAGGTAACTAATCAATTAGCATTGCATATTATGTTAGCACGATTTACCTTATTACAAAACCTGCTATTACTGTGCGTTGCATTTAGTTAACCATGATGAGAGAGACAGAGTCTGGCTGGCTCAGATGCTGGCAGTTCTCGCTGCAGTCTACCGGTAGCGTCTCCTTTCAGGCCAGGATAGACGAATGTCACCCAGCAGTGTCTAAGTTTGTGGTCAAAGGCTTGCACCCATTTGCCACAGCAGATGCCCCCGATTTCACTTTGGTAATGGTAAATGGCCTGCATTTGTATAGCGCTTTTCTAGTCCATAGGACCCCAAAGCGCTTTACACTACATTCAGTCATCCACCCATTCACACACACATTCACACACTGGCGATAGCAAGCTACATTGTAGCCACAGCTGCCCTGGGGCACACTGACAGAGGCGAGGCTGCCGGACACAGGCGCCATCGGGCCTGTGTAAGTGAATGTGTTTAATTGTAGGCAGGGACATTACTGGATATTCTTGTGTAATTGCTACAGAATAATTTATGTTAAACTTTGTTATTGCTACAGGAGAATATTTATTTTATTATTTTACATATACATTTTTTTTCCTGGGGACCCTGTGACACCCCATTGAAGAGCCGTAGGCTGGATCTCTTAAGATCTCACTGTTGGGTTTGTAAGGCCATGTTACTCCTAAATTTCTATCTTGTTCAAAGAGAAGATATAAAACACAGTTCTAAGCTAATCGACTTTAGTGTTCTCCTTTTTAAAAAAAAAAGAATCGATAAGAGAATCGATAAGGAATCGAATCGTTAAACAGAATCGAAAATGGAATCGGAATCGTTAAAATCGTATCAATACCCATCCCTACCTAAGAACGTATATTGAACACAGTCCTGGACACATGGCGACAACTAGGATTACTGGAATGCCATAGCTGACCTGACTCTTGCTTTTTGACAGGCTTTCCCTGACAAAGTTAACATGGTTAAATTAAACACCTGCAAAGAACATTCAAAGCCAATTGTGGCATGTTTAAGCCACAGAAGTGGAAGATGACCCCAATGAGAGTCAGCTCTGTGGACACATTTTCCAAGGACTGAGACCTGACATGCCCAGAAAAGGCTGGAGACAAAGAAAACAGCAAAGGAAGAGATGCAAAGTACAGACCTGCACAATGCAGCGCTGATGCTGGTCGTGCCATGATGAGTGGAAACATGGGTTGCAGAGGAAGAGGAAAGGACAGAGGACAGGGCAGAGGGAGAGGAGGCTGTGCGTGTCTACTATAGAGTGACTTGGGTTTATATTTTATTATTCTCATTTGTATTTAGAAATATATAATCATTTATGCTTAGAAGTATATAGTCGTTTGTAGATTGAAAGAGTGTCTCATCCTAGGAGGTCTGTAACAACCAGTGTTGGGAAGGTTACTTTTAAAATGTATTCCATTACAGAATACAGAATACATGCCCTAAAATGTATTCTGTAACATATTCCGTTACGTTACTCAATGAGAGTAACGTATTCTGAATACTTTGGATTACTTAACATATTATCATGCATTTTACAACTACGTGAATGTACTATTGCTGTGTGATTTATTACTATTACTGAAGGTCCGCGGCTCCGAACCGTAGTAAAGGGACCTCTGACTAATACGGGTTCGTGTAGGGCTCTTAGCCGAAAAATAGCTTTACTTTGTTGTCTGGGTCAACTCTGCTTGCGAGAGACAGAGAGAGGCATTGAAAGGCTGCTCCAACGGAGGAAAACACGAACACAGCGTACTGTCGAGTTTTATTGGCTTACTTACAGCTGGGCTCATCAGGCACTCTTCTTGGCTGCAGTGGTTATTATTATATTTACGTGCTTCCAGCTCCTGTTTTTGCTCGATGACAACTCATACTTTCGACTCTCCTTTTTCTCCCACCATAACAAGTATGGCAGTCCATTCTCCCTGCAGCACGGACTACACTGCCCATGATGCTACATTCTGCATTCTGCCTATTAGCTTAGCACAACAACAACAACAAAAAGGCGCTCTCTCACCCAGGAAACACGCAGAGCGAGAGCGTCACCCTGTAACCATGGCAACCGCAACACTGCCGCCTGGAACTACAGAACGTAGCTGTCAAACAAAACCCAAACAGTCCTGACCCGCCACAATATGAAACAGGAAAGTACTGCCGTGTAATCCATTTATTTCAACAAAGTAACTGTATTCTAAATACCACCTTTTTAAACGGTAACTGTAACGGAATACAGTTACTCATATTTTGTATTTTAAATACGTAACGGCGGTACAAGTATTCCGTTACTCCCCAACACTGGTAACAACCATGTGTAGCGTGAAGAGGGGAGTACGTTCACTCCTCTTCAGTGTTCTGGCATAGATCACACACCTCCTAGGGTCATGAGAGAGGTTGTATCTTCTCTTGCTGATATGTGGTATAGCAAGCACACGCATATCTGTTTGATTGTAAGAGCCTTCTGTTCAAGTGAACTGCTGGACTGCAGCGCCAGTAGGTGTGGGGAGTCTTCACAGGGTCACATCCTAACAACACACCCCCCCCCCCCCCCCCCCCCCACGCGCACACACACACACACCTACACGAACGCAAAGACAAGGTATTCTTTGTTCACATGTATGCCTATGTAAGACGTCATATGTTAATGAACTTATGCATATTCATGTAACCTCAATAAAGAACAGTGTTATGAGGGAGCAGACTAGAGCGACTGGTGTTCGAGCAGAAGGAACGGCGCTTGTCACAGTTCTCTCCCTTGTGCACAAGTAACACAAAACTTTGGTGACTTGTGTCTTGTTTTTGCTGTTGTAGTAGAATTGTCTCGTTTAGGGATGGGTATTGATAAGATTTTCACAATTCCGATTCCATTTTCGATTCTGTTTAACGATTCGATTCTTTATCGATTCTCTTATCGATTCTTTTTTTTAAAAAAAGGAGAACACTAAGGTTGATTAGCTTAGAACTTTGTTTTATATCTTCTCTTTGAACAAGATAGAAATTTAGGAGTAACATGGCCTTACAAACCCAACAGTGAGATCTTAAGAGATCCAGCCTATGGCTCTTCAATGGGGTGTCATGGGGTCACCAGGAAAAAAAATTGTAAATGTAAAATAATAAAATTAATATTCTTCTGTAGCAATAACAAAGTATAACATAAATTGTTCTGTAGCAATTACACAGGAATATCCAGTAATGACAGCTTGTGGGGGGTAGGTTAATTGATTAATCTAAATTGTCACTAGGTGTGAATGTGCGAGTGAATGTCAGTGTGAATGGTTGTCTGTCCCTATGTGTTAGCCCTGCGACAGACTGGCGACCTGTCCAGGGTGTACCCCGCCTCTCGCCCTATGACAGCTGGGATAGGCTCCAGCGCCCCCCGAGACCCTGAAAAGGATAAGCGGAAGCGAATGGATGGATGGATGGATATCCAGTAATGTCCCTGCCTACAATTAAACACATTCACTTACCGAAAATCGACCGTCTCACACTTCTGGGTGCAAATGGGTGCAAGCCTTTTACCACAAACTTAGACACTGCTCAATGACATTCGTATATCCTGGCCTGAAAGAAGATGCTAACAGTAGACTGCAGCGAGAACTGCCAGCATCTGAGCCAACCAATTCGTCGACTCCTTCAAATGCGGCCGACAAATGCGTCCTTCATTTCCCCGAATTTGAAGGATGGGTCGGGTGTGTCCTTCATGGCCCACCATATCCCAGAATTCATAGCGCGGCCCAGCCAAATTTCAGCTGCCAACAATGGCGGCCGCTGCTAAGTTTTAAAATTAGTCTTATTACTCTTTCTGGGTCACAAAATAAACTTTTAACATATTTTCAGGCGAGAAAGAAGCTGTGTAAATTTCAAATATCTGCTTGGTTTATCAAGACATCGCATATTTGCAAAAGTGCACCAACGTTTTTGGAGATGTCTGTTAGCCACCCGCTGGATAGCAAGCCGGAGGGGTTCAGTGGTCACTCGAGCCGGCGAGAGCAGCGGAATTGCAGCTTCGTCGTTTTCAGATCCCCGGTCTTTCGCTACCTGAGTAGCGAAAGACCGGATAACTTAAAAATGTAATTGTTTGCCTTTCTTTTGGTGTTTTATTTGATCCGGAGTAAATCGGTTTGGCTGAGATCAAAGTTATTAGATTATTAGATTAAATAAAACGTTATTAATCTATCTGGTGGGTTCCTCCGGGATTTTCATACAACTGAATAAACGTCAAACAGAAAACTGATTAAACAGAAGTGTGAGACGGTCGAGAATTTACACCAGTGTCCTGTTATATTTTAGATAGCAAGGAGCAGACGGCCGAGTTTATTAAACTCCACCGAGACAGCGGTGACGCAAATCTGAAGGCTAGACCGTTCCGTTTCACAGCCTTGCACTCCCTGCCGCATTAATGGGAGAGGACGTACAAACGTTACCGCTGCTGCTGGGTTGAGATTCATGAGTCCGGAGCGGAATTAAAAACACGACATTCATTTAAGGTCATCGCGTGTTTTGTGAGCAAATGCTTTTGCATATTCATAGTGTTTCCTCCCTTAAATGAAATATCTACTTGCAAGTATTGCAAGTTGCCCTGTCGTCATCCGTTCTCGTAAAGTATAACCAAACTTTTGAGCGTTTGAGCCGCTTAGTAAATGACGCTCCGCAACATGGTGACGTCATTTGGGGCGACTGGAATCGATAAGGGAATTGTTTGCAAAAATGGCAAACAATTCCAAGGAATTGAAACAATGGGAACCGGTTCTCAACAAGAACCGGGTTTCGATACCCATCCCTAGTCTCGTTCCAGCGGCGGGTCTGTGCCAGACAAACCCATCAACCTCAAACACTGCCGCTTTTGTGGAAAAAGAGAACATTAGAAGGAAGACTGTCCCAATTGGAAACTCCAAAGGGCTGAAAGAAGAGGAGAACCAGTTCTGGGCAGATTGAAGATGGGAGGACTGGACTCCAGATGGAGCTGCAGGCTGGTTTGCCCATGACATCATGCTTTGCATGCACACACTCTGATAAATCAAGCTATTGTCCATCCCTTTGATAGGCAGAAAGAATCTGCCCATCACCTGAAGGAACGCATGTGCATTTAAACTGCAAATCTGAACTGATGTGCACTGTTACTGTCACTGTACCAAATACTGTATAGGCATGTACTGTTAAGCTACGAATAGACACAGGGTCTGGTGTTTCTATACTGCCTGAACATGTTTACAGTATAAATTCCAGCTCAGTTAAGTTATGTAATCCTGCTGCTCAGCTTATTACATATTCAAAAGAGAAACTGAATGCATTAGGATGTCTTAGAGCTGATCTTACTTACAATGGCATGAGTGCCTCCACATATCTCTACATTGTGAGAATAGAGACATCTATACTAGGCATGGACTTAGTGACTGCCCTCCAGCTACACATAAAAGGGGAATAATTAGTCCTTGAGAGTCCCAAGGTCTGTGCTACACTTCCGCAAACCTCATCTCTGCCCACTTACTGCAGTTGCATTCGGATGTGCAAAGGACTTTGTACACGAAGTGAAGGTGCGACCAGGGAGTGAAGCCAATACAGCAGAAATGTCGATGCTTACCCTTGTCAGTCCGTGATGCTGTTTCCACAGAACTCAAGAACCATGAGGAACATGGAATCTTAGAGAAAATTGATGCATCTTAATGGGTCTCCCCGATTGTAGTCACTAGAAGGAAGTCTGGTGACAGTCATCCCTTGCCACTTATTGAGGACCTATTGTCTGAGTTGTCGTGTTCTCCACTCTGGATCTTAAATCTGGCTACCATCAGCTGAAACTACATGTAGAGAGTAGAGGGCTCTTTGCTTTCATTACACATGAAGGACTGTACCAGTACTGCAGACTCCCCTACGGGTTGCGTTCGGTGCCTGCAGTGTTTCAAAGGATGATGACATAAATCCTAAGTGGCCAAAAAGGGGTGCAATGTTATCTTGATGATGTCATCATATATCAGAAGATGAACATGAGGCCAACCTGGAACAAAGCAGCTCAAGCAGCGTTTGATCAAGTCAAGTGGTTAATCGCGTACAGCCCTACTCTGGTGATGTTCAACCCCAGTAAGCCAACCATAGTCTCGACAGATGCCTCAGACTATGGCGTGCTGTTTTGACTCAACTTGACAGTAATGATGCAGAACAGACTGTTGCATTTGCATCTCGCAGTATTCTGATGCAGAGAGGAAATACTCAATCGTTGAGAAGGAAGCCCTAGCTTGCGTCTGGGCTGCTGAAAAATGGCACACATGGCTCTGGGGAAAAAAATTCCTCCTAGGAACAGATCACCAAGCACTTACAACACTGCTGACTATTAAGGGCAATAACAGAGCTGGTCTACGCATAGCCAGATGGTCAGCTCATCTGTTGGAGGTACACAGTCAGAGGTACACATCGATTGCTAGTGCCTGACTCATTGCAGAAAAGACTCACTGATACAAAAGTGAAGTACCGGTAGCTTTTGCTTCCCGAGCTGATACAGCTACTATCATCCAATTCCTTTCTGTAGTTTTATCTCATGAAGGGAATCCAAATACATTGATAAGTGACAATGGCTCTCAATTTCACTCTGCTGAGTTTGCTGACTTTCTCGAAAGCAGGGCAATCCAACATCTGAGATCCTCAGTGTATTACCCAAGAGCTAATAAGGAAGTTGAGAGATTCACAGCCTGGCAGAATAGAATGGCCCTGGACATGCTCTTGGCTGAGAAAGGGGAGGCATAAATAACCCCTTGGATGACTGGTTTAGTAGTCATTTTGGTAAGAATAAAGCAATAATAGTATCTTTGTTAATGTCCATATCCACCTTTGTTGCCATACTCATGTGCTGTGGCTGTTGCTTCATCTCATGCAAAAGAGTAGGATAAAAGAAGGTGAATCTCCTAAATTGCAGTTACCCCTGTTACAGGCTGAGGATAGGGACAGAGATGAGGATAGTGAGAGCGAGGGTGAACATTAAAGTGTGAAACTGTTTTTTCTGACACTGTAGAATGATATGAAATCTCTTTGAGTGCAATGTTGTTGGAGGTCAATCTCTAGATGTTTTTCTCTAGTGAAAAACATGGTCATAATTTTCTCTTTGGGAGAAGTGTTCAAGGATGAACTGAACTGAAGATATAGATATGCAGGGATTTTTAAAGGGGCAGGTGCTCAGAGTTAAAAAGGGACACATAGAAACCAGGCTGAATAACAACAAACCACATTCATCAAGAATCTAATATGGAATAGCATCATATTATATCACTGTCTAAAGGTGGGGACAATGCAAACGTAGCCTATGTTTTATCTGATGGGGTAAGATGTTGCTGTTGAGGGGTTGCTGCTGCTCCTGCAGTCTTGATCTGAGACAGTAGACATAAAATGTCCATAGGAGAGATGGTAGCTGATTAAAGAAGTGTTATGAGATAATAATAAAATGCAAAGATTAGTGACAGCGCTTGGAATCATAAGGCAAGAGGTTAAAAAATATACTAGGCTCTGCCTGTGACACACTCTTTGCCTCTCTTCCTCCTTCCATCTCCTCATCTGAGCTATCACTCTTCATATGCTGTCCATCTGAGAACAAGGCACAATTTGCTATTGCATTAATTTATTATTTAATTATCCACACTTAACAACTCTTGCACCCAATCCACAATAAAGTAATGATAGAAAATGTTATAGAACCAAAACATTGCAATTATGTTTATTATTGTTTTTATACTTAGCTCTGCAATGCAACAACTGGTACATGTGTATTATTACCTGTACTCTTTTTAATCCAGCTGGAGAGGGATCCGATGCCTTTAGCAGCGTCACATAGCTCCTTTTGTCACTTTTTACTCCCAATGTCCTTACATGGCATGTCTGGAGAATATTATATCATGAGTAATAATTCCCTCGAGGGAACAGTTTACCCTGCCCGGGATAGGGTTACCGGGCCCCGCCCTGGAGCCAGGCCCGGGGAGGGTGCCCGAGGGCGAGCGTCTGGTGGCCGGGCCTTAGTCCATGCGGCCGGGCCCCATGGATAAGAGTGTCCATAAGTGCTCCTGGCCGCCACCCGGCACACAATGGACCCGACCCCTATGGCGCCTCCTGCAGGTGGTGGGCTTGCGGGAGGATGGGCCCATGTCTCCTCTTCAGGCTGTGCCTGGCCAGGCCCCATGGACTAAGGCCCGGCCACCAGGAGCGGAGGCCCTGGCGGACTGACCCCCGGCTGCCAAGACTGGCAATAGGGACATGGAATGTCACCTCTCTGGTGGGGAAGGAGCCTGACTTGGTGCGTGAGGTTGAGAGGTACCGGCTAGATATAGTCGGGCTCACCTCTACGCATGGCTTGGGCTCTGGAACCAGTCTCCTGGAGAGGGGCTGGACTCTGTCTCAGTCTGGAGTTGCCCCTGGTGAGAGGCGGCGGGCGGGAGTGGGTATTCTAATATCCCATCGGCTTGCTGCTGGTACGTTGGGGTTTTTCCCGATGGATGAGAGGGTTTGTTCCCTGCGCCTTAGGGTCGGGGAACGGGTCCTGACTGTCATCTGCGCTTATGCGCCGAGTGGCAGCTCGGAGTACCCAGCCTTCTTAGAGTCCCTGGGGGGGTGCTGGAAGGTGCTCCACCTGGAGACTCTATTGTCCTACTGGGAGACTTCAATGCTCACGTGGGTAACGACAGCGAGACCTGCAGGGGCGTGATTGGGAGGCACGTCCTCCCTGATCTGAACCCAAGCGGTGCTTTGTTATTGGACTTCTGTGCTAATCACAGTTTGGCCATAACGAACACCCTGTTCGAACATAAGAGTGTCCATAAGTGCACGTGGCACCAGGACGCTCTAGGCCATCGGTCGATGATCGATTTTGTAATCGTATCACCAGACCTGCGATCATATGTTCTGGACACTCGGGTAAAGAGAGGGGCTGAGCCGTCAACTGATCACCACCTGGTGGTGAGTTGGATCAGGTGGCGGGGGAGGACGCTGGACAGACCTGGTGCACCTAAACGCATAGTGAGGGTGTGCTGGGAACGTCTAGCAGAGGCCCCAGTCCGCGAGATCTTCAACGCACACCTCCGGCAGAGCTTCAACAGCATTCCGAGGGAGACTGGGGACATTGAGTCCGAATGGACCATGTTCTCCATTGCCGAAGCTGCTGCATTGAGCTGCGGTCGCAAGGTGGTTGGTGCCTGCCGTGGTGGTAATCCCCGAACCAAATGGTGGACACCAGAGGTGAAGGGAGCCACCAGGCTGAAGAAGGAGTCCTATCGGGCTTGGTTAGCCTGTGGGACTCCGGAGGCAGCCAACAGGTATCGACAGGCCAAGCGGAATGCGGCTCGGGCAGTGGCTGAAGCAAAAACTCGGGTGTGGGAGGAGTTCGGAGAGGCCATGGAAAAAGACTTTCGGACTGCCTCGAAGAGATTCTGGCAAACTGTCAGGCATCTCAGGAGGGGAAAGCGGTGCTCTACCTGCACTGTGTATAGTGCTGGCGGAGCGCTGCTGACGTCGACTAAGAAAATTGTCAGGCAGTGGAAGGAATACTTCGAGGACCTCCTTAATCCCACTGACACGTCTTCCGAGGAAGAAGCAGAGTCTGGGGATGAGGGGAATGACCCGCCAATTTCCGGGGGCGAGGTCACTGAGGCAGTTAAACAACTCCTTGGTGGCAGAGCCCCTGGTGTTGATGAGGTCCGGCCCCGAGTTCCTGAAGGCTCTGGACGTTGTAGGGCTGTCCTGGTTCACACGCCTCTGCAATGTTGTGTGGAGATCAGCAGCAGTACCTGTGGACTGGCAGACCAGGGTGGTGGTCCCCATCTTTTAGAAGGGGGACCGGAGGGTGTGTTCCAACTACAGGGGAACTGTTTTCGGAACACTGGACCAGCTCTTTATCCTCTCGAGGATACTTGAGGGTGCATGGGAGTTTCCCCAACCAGTCTACATGTGTTTTGTGGACTTGGAGAAGTCCACAAAACACATTCGACCCAATCCACAATCGACCGTGTCCCTCGGGGTGTCCTGTGGGAGGTGTTGCGGGAGTATGGGGTGTCTGGCTCATTGCTATGGGCCATTCAATCCCTATACAATCGTTGCAAGAGCTTGGTTCACATTGCCGGCAATAAGTCGGACTCGTTCCCAGTGGGTGATGGGCTCCGCCAGGGCTGCCCTTTGTCTCCGGTTCTGTTCATAATTTTTATGGACAGGATTTCTAGGCGCAGCCAAGTGACGGAGGGCTTTCGCTTTGGTGGCCTCAGAATCTCATCTCTGATTTTTGCGGATGATGTGGTTCTGTTGGCTTCATCGGGTGTGGGCCTCCAGCTCGAACTGGAACGGTTCGCAGCCGAGTGTGAAGCAGCGGGAATGAGGATCAGCACCTCCAAATCTGAGGCCATGGTTCTCATCCGGAAAAGGGTGGAGTGCCCACTCCGGGTCGGGATGAGTTCCTGCCCCAAGTGGAGGAGTTCAAGTATCTCGGGGTCTTGTTCGCGAGTGATGGGAGAAGGGAGCCGGAGATTGACAGATGGATTGGGGCTGCAGCTGCAGTAATGCAGACGCTGCACCGGTCCGTCGTGGTGAAGAGGGAGCTGAGTGTAAAAGCGAAGCTCTCAATTTACCGGTCGATCTACGTCCCTACCCTCACCTATGGCCACGAGCTGTGGGTAGTGACCGAAAGAACGAGATCGCGGATACAAGCGGCAGAAATGAGCTTCCTCCAAAGGGTGGCTGGCCTCTCCCTTAGAGATAGGGTGAGAAGTTCGGCCATCCGGGAGGGGCTCAGAGTAGAGCCGCTGCTGCTCCACATCGAAAGGAGCCAGCTGAGGTGGTTCGGGCATCTGACAAGGATGTCCCCTGGGCGCCTCCTGGGTGAGGTGTTCCAGGCATGTCCCACTGGGAGGAGGCCCCGGGGCAGACCCAGGACACACTGGAGAGATTATATCTCTCAGCTGGCCCGGGAACGCCTTGGCGTTCCCCTGGAAAAGCTGGAGGAGGTGGCCGGGGAGAGGGAGGTCTGGGCCTCTTTGCTTAGGCTGCTGCCCCCGCGACCCGGCCTCGGATAAAGCGGATGAAGATGGATGGATGGAGTAATAATTTTGAAAAATCTATACACATAAAACATACACACGTCGTCCACCCCAGCTGTAAAACTCAGAAACTAGTCTTACTTGTTATCATCTATCGTCCACCTGGGCCTTACACAGAGTTTCTGTCTGATTTCTCAGACTTTATATCTAATTTAGTTCTGAGCTCAGATAAAATAATTATTGTGGGTGATTTTAACATCCATGTAGATGCTAAAAATGACAGCCTCAACATGGCATTTAATCTGTTATTAGACTCAATTGGTTTCTCTCAAAATGTAAAAGAACCCACCCACCACTTTAATCACACTCTAGATCTTGTTTTAACATTTGGCGTAGAAACTGAACATTTAACAGTGTTTCCTGAAAACCCTCTCCTGTCTGATCATTTCCTGATAACATTTACATTTACAATAATTGATTACACAGCGGTGGAGAGTAGACTTTATCAAAGTAGATGTCTTTCTGAAAGCGCTGTAACTAAGTTTAAGAATATAATCCACCCACTGTTATCATCTTCAATGCCCTGTACCAACATAGAGCAGAGCAGCTATCTGAACGCTACCCCAACAGAAGTTGATTATCTTGTTAATAATTTCACCTCCTCACTACGTACAACTCTGGATACTGTAGCTCCTGTGAAAACTAAGGTCTCTAATCAGAAGTACCTGACTCCGTGGTATAATTCTCAAACACGTACCCTAAAGCAGATGACTCGTAATCTGGAGAGGAAATGGCGTGTCACAAATTTAGAGGATCATCATTTAGCCTGGAGAAATAGTTTGCTGCTTTATAAGATAGCCCTCCACAAAGCCAGAACATCTTACTATTCATCACTGATTGAAGAAAATAAGAACAACCCCAGGTTTCTCTTCAGCACTGTAGCCAGGCTGACAAAAAGGCAGAGCTCTTTTGAGCCAACAATCCCTTTAACGTTAACTAGTAATGACTTCATGAACTTCTTCACAAATAAAATGTTTATCATTAGAGAAAAAATTACCAATAATCATCCCACAGATGTAATATTATCTACAGCTACTCTTAGTACCATTGATGTTAAGTTAGACTCTTTTTCTCTAATTGATCTTTCTGAGTTAACTTTAATAATTACTTCCTCCAAACCATCAACGTGTCTTTTAGACCCCATTCCTACAAAACTGCTCAAAGAAGTCCTGCCATTAATTAATTCTTCGATCTTAAATATGATCAACCTATCTCTAATAATCGGCTATGTACCACAGGCCTTCAAGCTAGCTGTAGTTAAACCTTTACTCAAAAAGCCATCTCTAGACCCAGCAGTCTTAGCTAATTATAGGCCAATCTCCAACCTTCCTTTCATATCAAAAATCCTTGAAAGAGTAGTTGTCAAACAGCTAACAGATCATCTGCAGAGGAATGGTTTATTTGAAGAGTTTCAATCAGGTTTCAGAGCTCATCACAGCACAGAAACAGCTTTAGTGAAGGTTACAAATGATCTTCTTATGGCCTCTGACAGTGGACTCATCTCTGTGCTTGTCCTGCTAGACCTTAGTGCAGCATTCGATACTGTATACCATAATATCCTATTAGAGCGATTAGAACATGCTGTAGGTATTACAGGTACTGCACTGCAGTGGTTTGTATCATATCTATCTAATAGACTCCAATTTGTTCATGTAAATGGAGAGTCCTCTTCACACACTGAGGTTAATTATGGAGTTCCACAGGGTTCAGTGCTAGGACCAATTCTGTTTACATTATACATGCTTTCCTTAGGCAGTATCATTAGAAGACATAGCATAAATTTTCACTGCTATGCAGATGACACCCAGCTCTATCTGTCCATGAAGCCAGATAACACACACCAATTAGTTAAACTGCAGGAATGTCTTAAAGACATAAAGACCTGGATGGCCGCTAACTTTCTGCTTCTTAATTCAGATAAAACTGAGGTTATTGTACTCAGCCCTGAAAAGCCTAGAAATATGGTATCTAACCAGATTCTTACTCTGGATGGCATTACCTTGGCCTCCAGTAACGCTGTGAGGAACCTTGGAGTCATTTTTGACCAGGACATGTCCTTCAATGCACATATTAAACAAATATGTAAGACTGCGTTCTTCCATTTGCGCAACGTCTCTAAAATTAGAAATATCCTGTCTCAGAGTGACGCTGAAAAACTAGTTCATGCATTTATTACTTCCAGGCTGGACTACTGTAATTCATTATTATCAGGATGTCCAAAAAACTCACTGAAAAGCCTTCAGCTAATCCAAAATGCTGCAGCAAGAGTCCTGACAGGGACTAGAAAGAGAGAGCATATTTCTCCTGTTTTGGCTTCCCTTCATTGGCTTCCTGTTAAATCCAGAATTGAATTCAAAATCCTGCTTCTCACATACAAGGTCTTAAATAATCAGGCCCCATCTTATCTTAATGACCTTGTAGTACCATATCACCCTATTAGAGCACTTCGCTCTCGCTCTGCAGGCCTACTTGTTGTTCCCTGAGTATTTAAAAGTAGAATGGGAGGGAGAGCCTTCAGTTTTCAGGCCCCTCTTCTGTGGAACCAGCTTCCAGTTTGGATTCAGGAGACAGACACTATCTCTACTTTCAAGATTAGGCTTAAAACTTTCCTTTTTGCTAAAGCATATAGTTAGGGCTGGACCAGGTGACCCTGAATCCTCCCTTAGTTATGCTGCAATAGACATAGGCTGCCGGGGGATTCCCATGATGCATTGAGTTTTTCCTTTCCAGTCACCTTTCTCGCTCACTATGTATTAACAGACCTCTCTGCATTGAATCATATCTGTTATTAACCTCTGTCTCTCTTCCACAGCATGTCTTTTATCCTGTCTTCCTTCTCTCACCCCAACCGGTCGCAGCAGATGGCCGCCCCTCCCTGAGCCTGGTTCTGCCGGAGGTTTCTTCCTGTTAAAAGGGAGTTGTTCCTTCCCACTGTTGCCAAAGTGCTTGCTCATAGGGGGTCATATGATTGTTGGGTTTTTCTCTGTATCTATGAAGCGCCTTGAGGCGACTTATGTTGTGATTTGGCGCTATATAAATAAAATTGAATTGAATTGAATTGAATTGAATTGAACACGCACATGCACATAGTGTGACATTGTACAACTTTTTTCAGAATACTGTATAGCAACAGGTTTTCATCATGGTGCTGATCCAGAATCATTCCCTTACTGTTTATTCCTAGTCATATAGTATGAGTACTGAGAATTTTTTAAAGTAATAAATATAAAATAATTTATTTATAATGATTCAGTTTGTTTCAAACAGGGAAGGGGTCCCATTTCACTGCAGGTAACATGTACGTGTAACACCGCAAGTGACAATTAAAGGCATAATCAATCAATAATCATCAAAATCTTATTAAATGTTTAAACTGTAGAGATACAATAATTTGGGTGATGTAAAATCAGCATTTTGTTATATTTGAAATATAAATCTAACAATCTTTTTCTTAATGTATTTTCTTTAAAACACAATGCGTTTTTTTCTATCATGATTATAATAATCCACAATTATGTGGATATGCATATTAGATAGTGTTAAGTGAAATATAACCCCTCCAAAAGGCAGGCTGTAACTTACTTTAAAACTAAATAAACCGGTGGACTGAGCTACAGACTCATGACACCCTTACCCAGTTAGCTAACAGCTATGACCAGCACTACTGTTGCACACACAGTACGCTCATTTGTTTCAAAGTGGAATTATCACTCAGTTTGTATTTTCCCAGATTAAAGAAAACTTTAAAACTCTTTTTAAATCCTAAAAAATATATGTGTAAGAGTTTAGTTTGTCTTATGTTGATACACTGGAAACAAAGCAAGACACAAAGAACAGAAAGTCCCATCACATGAGTTTTATTTTGGTATTTATTTAAAAAACATATGTACAAAAATGTAAAAAAAGTTCAAGTCCAGACTATATAGACATACACACACATGGGAACAAAACTGGCAAAGTAACCAAAAAGAATATTGGCTGTCTTGTATTTGCTGTGAGTTCTTCTAGTTCAACAACCATGTGTCACGAGTGCAGCTTGTAGGTTGTGCAGTGTATTGTTTAAATCGCAGCAGTACTCTGACCAGCAGTCGTGATCTTTACAGCTCCATTCCTCCCTTGCCTGAAGAAACAAGTGAGATTATCAGTGACAAGCAACACAGACCTTTAGTTTGTCATCTTCACACAGAGTTGTGCGTGCGTGTCATTCTGACTTACTTTTTTTAGTAAGTTTTAGTAAGTACGATTTTTTAGAATGTGTCGTCCAAGTGGGGACTCTGGACTCACACACCTCTTCATATCTGCTTTTGTGGTAACACTGAAAGATTTTTTAAAAAGAGGTGTATTAGAAAGGAGCTGGAGAACACAGCAGAATCATGCCTCAGATGATCTTGTGGACTCACATGATTTCTGTATGTGGACAGAAGATACTTGGGTAGTGTATCACTGGCTCAGCCTTGATGAGCTTTGGGCTGATCCTGCCAATGTAACTGTAACACTTGCATTTATTAGATTTGCTGGCTGGTTGTCCTGTGTAGGAAAAGACAAGAGCATTACCCGTTGATCAGCAGCCAAAATATCCATAAACAGGATGAAGGGGAAAAAAAGAAACAAAGAAGGAAAAAAAAATTTTTTTCACAGTACCTTGTGCACCTAGGATAAGCAGGCAGGCAATGAAGGCAGTGACTGAGTTCATAGTTGTGGCTGTATGGCAGATCCGCTGTTCACCGTTTCTGTCTTGAGTATGGCTCCTGATGCTGTGAAGTAAGCAGCACGCTGCCTGCACAAGTGGTCCCACCCCCAAGAGGTGTTTTGCAACATTAATTTCACTTTCCAGAATGCTTTCACTTTCTTCTTCTTCTTCTTTTTCCCCTCTACAAAGCCCATTTCCCAGAATCATAGACTTCACCCATAGCTTTGGAACAACAAAAGAAAACAACAACAGGTGCCTCAGGGCACTGTTCTTTCTGATATT
This sequence comes from Rhamphochromis sp. 'chilingali', assembly GCF_963969265.1. NCBI lineage: Eukaryota > Metazoa > Chordata > Actinopteri > Cichliformes > Cichlidae > Rhamphochromis > Rhamphochromis sp. 'chilingali'. The sequence goes on along the minus strand of NC_137937.1, from coordinate 10,423,180 downwards.
GTCCAAACAGAGGTCAATGAGGAAAATAAATTATAACTTGTTATACTGAAAATTGAATTGTTTGCACACAGCAAAAGAGGGCTTTTCCACATTTCTAAGTGCATGGTGGGATTCCAAGCATAAACTTGCACAAACCTGTTGAGCTCTCCCTGACTTTCTCACTTAGGTAACTTTAATGTTAAGGGAAAAGGTTTTATGATTGTATGTGTTTATGTTGTACTTTTTAATACAATTGTTATTTTAAAAGACTGAAGGCAGACACTAAAAAGGTTACAAACAGATTGCAAGCAACACAGGCCAGATGGATGGTAACAGTATATAGTTTGACTGAGTTAGTGATTGGGTGAGGAAGGTAATCGTGGTAGGACAGCTCAGATCAATTCAATTTTATTTTATTTAAGTAGTACCAAATCAAAATTATTCAAGGTGCTTTCTATTATAAAGAAAGCACAATAATATAATTTATTATTGTATATACAATAATAAATGATATTATTAAATAATAATAAATATGAGAATATAATAAAGAAAGCAGAGAAAACCCGAACAATCATGACTCCCTTTCCGCAAGCCCTTTAAAATGAGTCCAGTTATGAGCAACTGAAATGACAATTGTTTTTAAGAGAGAGAATCTTTGAGTATAAATGAGCTGTGCATTTAATTGCTGATGGACAACATGCATGTTCCATAAAGCATGTGTAACTGACATACAAAGTCTAATCATGACTTATAGTGGGTAGTCAAGAATAGACATTGTTTTATAAATGCCCACCATTAAAGGAAAGGGTATTTTAATGTATTAAATAGCTGTTAAAATGTTTCTTTAATTTTGTTAAAATCAACTTATTACTCCATGCTAACAGTATATGCACTTTTCTTCATTCATTCAAATATTGTATAATGTTTCCACTTGTATACTGTATACAAACCCACACAGTCTCTAGTTAGCTAGGAAACTACAAGAATGCTAAGTCACAACTTTACATTCACATAATCTATTGCTCTGGGATGTAATCTACATCCCAGAGCAATTGCTTTTGTATTGTCAGTATGTGTCCCCATTTCAAATTATCACCAGTGATTTCTGTGGAAAAGTGATGTGAAACTCAAACAGACTGACGAAAACACCGTGCCAAATGTTTCAGTTAAACTCTGAATGAACTTGATGAAAGTAGGGCCTTGTGTTTTGGAAAAAATCAAGTTGGATCCACACATCCGAGTGCATCCAAAAAAAAAATAAATAAATAAATAAATAAAAATTTCATGTAAATTGAGAAATGAGAAGAAAATTTGCAGATTATGAAGAATTTGTAGCATGCTATTTATTTCAAAAGTAGGATGTCATGCCATATAGAAGGCACTATGGCAGAACTAAATGAACATGTCATAAATCCAGTTGAGCTTTCACAACTTCAAATCATTGCAAGTCTAGGTTTCTACGCAAGCAGTGTGACTAAACTAGTAAGAGTTTCACACATGGAAGTCTAAAGCCATTACTAGTGTAGTATTGTAATGTAATGTGTATTGTATTGTAATGTGTATGTGTTTGTCCCCATAGGGAAATAGTTCCTCTGCATTTAACCCATTCACCCAGTGAAGCGGTGGGCAGCCACCAATGCAGCGCCCGGGGAGCAGTGTGTAGGGACGGTACCTAGCTCTGGGGTACCTAAGGGTAGCCGTTCAGTGGAGTCGAACCCCCGACCTTCCGATCATGGGGCCACCACTCTACCTACTGAGCTATCCCTTTAATTGGTATAAAATAAATAAGGTATATATTTTTAACGAATGCCTAGAAAAAAAGTCCTAATTACTACTGAATTTTGTATGTACAAAGACCATTGGACCTCAGTATTTACACTCTTTCTAACACAGATATATGAAGGATGAAGGGACTATGCAGTTGAAACTCCACGTGTGCACCTGTGGACAGCCTGACCATCTGTTGAAGGTAACGGACTAACATGGCTAATGCTAGCATCTCTTTTAAGATCATCTTGGCTTAGAAAAATAGCCAGCAGTACTAGCTAGTTAAAATCCAGAGAGAGAGAGCAATGACCACCGATCAAGATCAACCAGTTTCTTTTCTGGCAGCTGTTGTAATAACAAAGTTTGCATTCTTTGAAAACTGCTGGGTCATGTATGATTTGTCTGAGAACATGTGTCATCTCATGAGCCAGCATTTAATATCCAAGACTAATAGGAGGTTGTATTGTATTCTCACCTAAGCTGCGAGGAAGAATATTCAAACTGCAGTGGATTAATGAAAAAGCACCAACTGTTAAAGGCTGGCAAAGAGGAGCATTGGAGTATATTACACTCAAAAACAGACCAATTCTTTAAGGTCTGTGAACCATACGTGAATCATGTATAACCCGATGTCTCTAATATTTTACTACAAGGATTTCCTTGAGTGTTCGAACTGCATACTATTGGAACCACAGGTATTGTATTGTTAAGATGGATCTGAGCTGGTGTTGTGTGTTTGGTTTTCGGTTTGTTTGTTCCTTTTTTTTGTTTTTCATTGCTGTGAATTTTACACCATATCATATTATGTAATTATGGGTTGTTTGTGAAAATAAATGACTAAAAATATTGTTAAAAAAAGAGAGTTGGAGATGGGGAGGAGGTGGGTTACACAAAGGGGTCTGCAAAGGAGAATGACAGATGCGCAGTGAGATTTAAAGTATGCAGTGTAGGGTAATTTCCAATAAACCAAGTTCAAAAAGGGCGATCGTGGTTCAAGAATTGGCAGTTTGTCTTGTAATCGGAAGGTTGCTGGACAGTCTCGCTCATTGTGTCCTTGGGCCAGACACTTCACCTACCGCCTACTGGTGATGGCTAGAGGGGCCGATAGCGCGATATGGCAGCCTCGCTTCTGTCAGTCTGCCCCAGGACAGCTATGGGTACCACTGTAGCTTACCTCCACCAGTGTGAATGTGAGAGTGAATGAATAGAGATTGAAAATGTGACATCATTCAGGGGTAAAACCGCAAAGGATTCTGGGAACTCGTGGCAAGAGGTACTAGCGCACGCAGGCTTTCAATTGAAATTACATTACACAGCGATAAAAAGAAAAAAAATGGCAAGAAGCTGTTGTATTATTAACTGCAATAGCCGGTCGCATGACAGCCACGGGAAGCTGACGGGTAAAGAGATCGGTTGTTATCGGATTACGTCGTTGAAGAGAAATTGTTCAAGCCATGTTTCCGAAGTAACAAAGAGGCGACTGGATTGCAGCCATTCGAAGACCAAATATAACATCCCAGAACACTCCAGCTCATATGTTAGTCTGCTCCAAGCATTTCCACAAAGGTGTTTTGTAGTAGTTAATACATCATTTTTCTTAACATAATTGGTGATATAGGTTACAAGCAAGTCTGGCGCTGAACAGAAATTGTCACGCTGTGCTCCTTTGTTTATTGTGCATAAATAGTGAATTGTCCTGACACAATATTGTGTTTCACTTCTGTTATTATGGTACATTGACAAAAACATACTTTTATTCACAGGATAAAACAGGTTTTTTTTGTATCACTAATTGCCCAGTACGATTACAGCATACAATATTATTGTCACTGCTACATTTCTGTAATGCGAACCAGAAATTATTTCCACTACTAATTAATTGCCGTTGAGCTTAACACCTGAAAGGCCCTGGGGACCTTTTGTGGCTTTTGCATTTTTCGATTCCAAGCCATTTGCACTGTGTTTAATTGAATATAGCCAAATTCTCCAAAAAAAGTTTGGTATAATTTTATTTCAAAATTCAAGTCTGACTTCCTTAAATTAGCTTCAGTGGCTAAGCTAACAATACACATCCTCTTAGAGCCCTAGTGGACGTTTTCGTCCCATTGACTTCCATTATAAACGCTATTTTTCACTGCAGAATTATTACCGTTAATGTCCTGGTGATTACTTATGTCTCCGTCTCGTTTTGGTCTATTGGCCTTAGAGTTGTAATTTTTTTATTTGTCCACCGGGTGGCGCCCTTGCTCCACATTTGACCCCGGGCTGGAAAACAGCGGGCTGCCGTAACAGACCTGCGGGAAACGAAGCCTCATTTCCGGCGTGCAGCAGCGGCTTCGCCCGCTGATCTGGCGGGACCATTTTCGGTCCCTAGGACCATGAGAGGGTGCTTTTTTTTTTTTTAGTCAACAGGAAATGACGTATTTTTTGTCACGTGGTATCGAACGTGTGTGCTGGAAAAAGGAGTCCCCGGTCATCGTGCCCCGGTCATCGTCGCGACTTACCCCGGGAACATGCACTTTTTTCGGCCTAGAGGAGGAGCATTTGCCGTCTGGAGACCATTTTCTGGTCCTGAAAAAAAAAAAAAAAAGGCGATCGAAATGACTGTTGGTGCCAATCTTTAGTCCATCTAAAGGCCTAATTATAATAACAATTGAATATTACCTCAAATGTTTTTATTGGAAAATATTCAAGTTTTATGTTTTTTGGGGCAAAAAAAGCAGTGCGCTCATGTGACGAAACCGGGATATAAAGGGTTAAAATCCGCGAAATGTAATTAAAACTTGACATGAATATTTCAAGGAGAAGTAGGTCTAAAAGATTGGCTAATTTAAAGTGGAATAAAATATTAATATATAAAATTTTTATAGCACTTTTTTGGGTGTGGTCGATTAGGACCGATAGTGTGTGCATTTTATGAAATGCGCTCCTGCAAAAAAAATAAAAGGCGATCGAAATGACTGTTGGTGCCAATCTTTAGTCCATCCAAAGGCCTAATTATAATAACAAACGAATATTACTTCAAATGTTTTTTTTTGAAAATATTAAGTTTTTTTGTTTTTTGGGCCTAAAAAAACAGGGCGCTCATGTAATAAACCTGGGATTTAAAGGGTTAAAACAACGAAAATGTAATTAAAACTTTATATGAATATTTCAGGGAGAAGTAGTTTTAAAAGACTGACCAATTTAAAGTGGAAAAAAATATGAATATATAATCTTTTTATTGCACTTTTTGGGGGGTGGACGTTTTGGTCCATTAGGGCCTTTAGAGGGTGCATTTTTTAAGGGCCTACCAAGGGTCCTATTAATAAATGGTTAACGAATGTGTATTTATGAAGACTATTTGTGAGACTGGTAAACTTGTGATATGTACAATGGTCTTTCGTTCTACATGGTGCATTTCAAGGTCCTGTACCCATCCGTCGGCTTGTTGCAGTGACCTGAAGTTACTAAACTTCATGAGTGTATGCACTCACTCCAAGAACCGTATAATTATAAATATGAGCGTGGTGAAAGTTGGGCAGCACGCTAACGTATTTTGTCCACTCTGTGTGCTTGTAAGGGTCAAACCCTTTCACTCCTTTGATTTTTTTCCATTATGATTGCCCATTCCACAGAACAGAGTTCACAATTCATCCATCCATCCATTCGCTTCCGCTTATCCTTTTCAGGGTCGCGGGGGGCGCTGGAGCCTATCCCAGCTGTCATAGCGCGAAAGGCGGGGTACACCCTGGACAGGTCGCCAGTCTGTCGCAGGGCTAACACATAGGGACAGACAACCATTCACACTCACATTCACACCTAGTGACAATTTGGATTAATCAATTAACCTATCCCCACAAGCTGCATGTCTTTGGACGGTGGGAGGAAGCCGGAGTACCCGGAGAGAACCCACGCAAACACGGGGAGAACATGCAAACTCCACACAGAAAGACCCCGGCCTGATGGTGGAATTGAACTCAGGACCTTCTTGCTGTGCGGCAACAGTGCTAACCACCGTGCCACCCAGAGTTCACAATTCTGTCTGATATTGGGCCACCATTGTGTTGCTTTGAACTTACTTATTTGGGATGAAAAAATTATGTTTTTTTGTTAAATAAATAATTTTCATCAATAAACTTTCCTTGTTTAAACATGTGCCATGGTGTGGTCTTTCTTTGCTTGTAGCTTCTTGGTGTTGTTAAATACAATAGATAAAAAATACATATAATATACATATAATAATGTACAACACATTATGGAGTATACTTCTGCTGTGAGGTCCTGCCTCCTTGTACTTATGCAATTAACTGGACAATCAGTGGACAGGTATGTTTATAAATAATATTATATTAGGCCAATTTTCTTATACATATTTTTGACCAGGGGGTAGAATTGATTGTGAACTGGAAAGGAAAAATGCCTTTCGAGTAGCAGAGACAGTGAAGCCCTTTACAAAGCGAGGTGTCTTAGCTACAATCAATGGTCTTTTTGATCCCTTAGGATTTGCTTCACCGGTTACAATCCAGGGAAAGATGCTGCTGAGAGAACTTTCAAGTGAGGCCCTAGACTGGGACACTCCACTGCCTAGAGAAAGGGAGGCCGAGTGGGATACATGGAAAGAATCTCTTGTCGATCTCAAGAATGTACATATTCCAAGGACCTACGCTTCTGCTACGATGTCAACAGCAATCAGAAAAGAGTTACACATCTTTTCAGATGCCTCCACTAAAGCCATTGCAGCAGTTGCTTTCCTAAAGACCACTGGCGAAAATCAGAACCATAAGGTGGGCTTCGTTCTAGGGAAAGCAAAATTGGCCCCACAATCTGCTCATACAATTCCAAGACTGGAATTGGGAGCTGCTGTTTTAGCTGCAGAGCTTGCTGAAGTCATCACAAGTGAACTGGACCTAAATCTTGAGGCAGTTGAATTCTACACAGACAGTCGTGTGGTTTTAGGCTATATAAGCAACCAGACGAAGAGGTTCTATGTATATGTTGGCAACAGGGTGCAGCGAATCAGGAGGATTTCAGAACCAAAACAATGGCACTATGTCCCTACGAGCTCTAACCCTGCTGACATAGGCACACGCTCGGTGCCTGCCGCCATGCTTGGTGACAGTGCCTGGCTTAAAGGACCTGCCTTCTTGTTACAAGCTAGTGTTACAAGAGAAGCTGAAACCTATGACCTTGTGGACCCCGAGTTGGATGATGAAATACGCAGCTTTGTCACTCACACGAGTAATGATGGGTCTCTGCTTGGATCGCAAAGGTTCAGACGTTTTTCCTCTTTGAAGAAACTCCTCAAGGCCCTTAGTTTGCTCATTCATATTGCAAAGGTCTTCAAGAGCAAAGATGAAGGTCCCTCTTGCAGTTCATGGCATCATTGCAAACAGTCTCGCACAGCAGAGGAACTGACAAAGGCTGAGATTGTCGTCATCAAAAGTGTGCAGAAGGAAATGTTTAAGGAGGAACTTGCCTGTATTGCTAATGGTAAAGACATACCAAAACACAGCTCTTTACAAAAACTCAGTCCCTACTGTGATGATCAAGGACTCTTGAGGATAGGTGGAAGGCTCAAACACGCCAACATCGACTACAAGGAGAAACATCCTCTCATTATTCCAGGTGGTAGCCATGTTGCCAAGTTGATAGTAGAACACCATCACCAGCGAGTAATGCATCAGGGACGGGTGTTCACAGAAGGTGCAGTCCGTACTGCTGGATATTGGATTACAGGAGCAAGGAGGCTAATCAAACAGATTATCCACAACTGTATCACCTGCAACAGACTTAGGAAGAAAGCAACTGAGCAAAGAATGGCAGATCTGCCTTCTGATCGTATCAGCACCGAACCTCCTTTCACCTTCGTGGGTTTGGATGTATTTGGCCCTTGGTCTGTGGTCACAAGGCGCACAAGAGGAGGCCAGGCAAATAGCAGAAGGTGGGCTGTTCTTTTTACGTGTCTTAGCACACGTGCTGTGCACATTGAACTGATTGAGTCGATGGACGCATCAAGTTTCATCAATTCCCTGCGTCGATTCTTCAGTTTGAGAGGGCCTGTTAAGCAGATTCGATCCGATTGTGGGACTAATTTCGTTGGTGCTTGCCGGGAGCTAGGTTTCACACTGACAGATCCCGACGTGTCAAGCATTAAAACATACCTGGGAGAAGAGGGATGCACCTGGATCTTTAATCCACCTCACTCTTCTCATATGGGAGGAAGCTGGGAACGTATGATAGGATTGTCCCGACGTATCCTGGATGCAATGCTTCTCCAAACCCCGCACTCTCACTTGACACATGAGGTGCTTTCTACTCTAATGGCAGAGGTAACAGCCATCATTAATGCTAGACCTTTGTCTCCTATCACAACAGATCCTGACACACCCTTCCTGTTGACACCTTCCATGCTTCTCACTCAGAAGGTGTGCACTCCTCTTCCCCCTCCGGGAAGTTTTATTGAGAAGGATCTCCATCGACAGCAGTGGAGGCAAGTTCAACACCTTGCAAACACATTTTGGACCAGATGGAGACGGGAGTACTTAGGGACACTGCAAAGCCGGAACAAGTGGCAACGTAACCATACAAACCTCAAGGTGGGAGATTTGGTGCTCATCAAAGACGCACAAGCGAGGCGGAATGAATGGCCAATGGGACTTGTCAACCAGATCTTCCCGGATAAGGATGGCAGGGTCAGGAAGATTGAAGTGAGGGTCTCGAGAAATGGAACTATTAATACTTACCTGAGACCTGTGTCAGAGACAGTGTTATTGATGTCCCCAAAGGACTGAGAAGTATGTGTGTCATGATGGTAAACATTGTATTCAGATATAATCTGTAAAATCTTGCAGTTTATGATGTTTCAGTTGGTTCATAATGGTATTTTACAATACCAGACGGGGAGTGTTATGACATGCATAGGTTCTTTCTCTTCAGCACCCTCTGCTGGTCATAGTGGAAATACTCACCAGCTTTTATTTTGGTGGGGTTTTTCTGTGTTCCTGTGGGTAGAGGAAACAGGAAGCTGGTCGCTTGTTAGCCTGCAGAATATGTTGTTGCTCTTTAAAACGTTTCTGCCTTGGGGAGTTATTGCTTGTGAGTATTAATGTACAACATGTTTACAAGTTTATTTGGTGCATTTCTATTACATAGATTTGTTTAGAAACCAGTTATTTCATGTGCTATGTTTATCTTTGAGGAAGCTAAACTCGCTAAGTTGTATTGTGATCAATACTGAGTCGCTGTTGATTACACATACTATATAACAGTATAGTTCATATCCTAGAAGTGTGTGTAAAGAGGAAAAGACATCTTGTGACATTTACTTTGTGTTTGTTTTTAGTTTTACGGGAAGAAAAGGATGTCAATCATTGAACTACTGACGAAGTAAAAAGCCTTAAACTTACTTCCGCCTCCAATGTTCATTGAAACCGTTAGCTGTCTGTCAAGTTGGGCAAAGGGACGCACAATAAGGACAGAACAATTACTTTTATGTATTAGTCATCTATTTGTTGTAATCATCCATCCTTGCAGTCGTTTATTACACAAAATAAATTATATTATCACACTTCTGGCCACATAGCGCTGATATTCACTGCACATGCCCATATTAACTTTTTCCAGCCAGGTGTTTTCCTTTTCCCATTCTTCCCTTTCTCTGAGGGGAACAAACATTGCTGCTCTAACGCTGGGCTCACACTGTGCGGTTTTAGGCCCATTTTGAGCCGATTTTTGAGTGATCGGACCGATTTTGGCCTTCATCGTGTAGTATACGTGGGGTAACGAGAAGTGATTAACACCTCACGACCAGCTCCCGATCATCAATCGCTCGTGAAGGTGTCACCACAGGCGCTCACACTGCTCGCGCGCAAACACGTAAACGCCGTGAAAAAGACGGAGCAGCACGGCTGTGCAGCGTGTGATCTGGACCCAAGCGATGGAGGCACAACTTGTAGAACTTTGAAAAGCTCATCCGAGCCTTTTCGATGTGGCCTCACAAAATTATCACGACCACAACAACCGTGAAAATAGTTGGATCTACATAGCTGCTAAATCACAGCTGCCTGATCATGTTTTTCATTAGCAATTTAGCAAAGTTGATGGTGGTGGTGTGTCTGTGTGAGTGAGAGACAGAGAGAGCGAGCGACAGATTTTCTGTTATAACCTTAATTTTATGGACGCACAGTGTGAGCACTCAGGTCGCATCAGAGCATCGGGCGGTATAGTGTGAGACCTGCATCGTGACCTACCAACTTCTAACCCCTGCGAGTCAATCGTGCAGTTTGAGCAGGAGCTGAATAACGCGACTGAAAAAATCGCACAGTGTCTGCCCAGCTTTAGGTGTACTGTCGTCCGAGACTTGCACCGCAGTGACGGCGTTTGTTTCCCTGTTGGCCATGCTTCTTGTTGTGGTCATCTGTTGTCTTCCGGTATTTTCTCCGTAAGCGACCTTTCCTCGACCAATGAGATGAGCGGTAATCTGAATTGTCATACTCGAATTGTCATAAGTGTGCTGTCAGCTCATTGGTCACAAAGCAGGAGAGGGGCTGGGAATTATGTTTTCAAACAAAGCGTTAATTCCATAAACATTTATAGACTACTTTTGATTCTCACTGTATTACGGGACAAAGTGCGTCCCTTATTAGCTCAATACGGGACGTGTACTTTTGTTTCTAAATACGGGACGATTCCGTTTTTTAAGTGACGGTTGGCAACCCTACGCCCCGGGCAACCGCCCGTGTCGCCCGTATCTAAAACCGCTATTGAGTGTGTGCTCTGGATTCAGGAACAGAAGTATAGATCTTTACTCCTCCATTCAACAATTGGTATGCCGATTACATCGAGAGGGAGAGGTCCCCGTAGTCTGCAAGCCAGTGAAGTAACCATTCCAAGCCAGAAGATGGCGCTTGTCAAAGGTGTCTGGCACTCATGCTATGAAACGGTGTACTCTTGCAAGAGTGCAAGAGGCATACGCTTGTTTTTCTTTTGTTCTTCTGTGAACCACAGTGGAGACATGGATGTTAGTGTAAATTCCTATTGTACCGTGTTGGATAAAACAAGCCAATCTAAATTCCTTTGTTACACTCGCAGGAAAGACGGAATGCTTAGTGTCTGGTGAGTCAGATGTTGTTATTAGCCGGAGTTCATTTGAAATTAAATCTTTTTTATTCGGAAAAATACGTTTGTACTTGGACATAAGCTAGGAAATGGAAGTATTAGTAGTTTGTTGATGTTACGGCCTTTCCCCCGGTGGTATAAAATTTAGTTTTAACTGACAGTGAAAGTCTGACGGTGAGCGCATTAGTTTAGGCACACATGCGCACTAAAACATCGTGTGCTGTAGTCTGACAGATGCTGCAAATGTCTGGAGTGTGGAGTACACTAAGGACAGTCTGAAGCACCTTGTAAGTATTCTGGGTTTCTTCTCATTCACTCAGTATACTGTCATAATTTCTGTCTTCCCTGTGTGTTCAGGGGCAGCGGTTTGCCTTAAAATCTACAGAGGATTATGTCTTAAAACTCAGGTGAGACCACACTCAACTCCTGCATGCATCACTTCTTGCATGGAACTATAAAAAGCTGTGGTCAGGTAAGTGAGGCTGAATATATCTCTATTTTCCTCAGGGCATCCTGCAATAGTGGAGATGTGTCTGTTTCCGTGCATGAGGTTGGTGCAGAGCTGCGTTTGGGATCCAGTCCAGGAGACCTGAGTGTAACTCTGTCCAGACTGGAAGGTCCACAGGCCACAGACAAGTTGAGGGAGCTGCTGTTCACGATGGCTGACAGCCTCACACAGCTTGACAGTGAATTCACTTTGTAGTTGTGACTCATTTTATGCAGAATTAAAACTAACTTCCTTTTAGATCAGTACTGACTGTAACATGTCCCCTCACAGGTGGCCCCTCAAGTGGACCCCCCTCAGCCAGTCCAGTGAAAAACCAAAGACGGCCCACAGGTATACATTTGTGAAATGGCTCTTGGCTTCAAATAACCATTGGCCATCTCCAATACCAAGGATTCAAAATCTAAATGTGATGTCACACTGGCTGTGGCCAACTTTTCTATACAACCTAATGGATGTTTGCTCATAAATGATTCCATTGATGCATGCTTTCAGTCAGGAATGTAAAGCAGGACACTCTGCAGGTTAGAAACATGATTAAACCACAACAGAAGCTTCCCGTATGTGTAATCCAGTATGGTTATGGTAGCTGAAGTTGCCTTGGATCAGGAGATGCTGCTCTTCATTTTCATGTGTAAAATTAAATTACAAGAGGCTGTACAACAGATCATGTTGTGATCTGTTGTGAAATCCATAATAATTTTTTGCTGCAACCAAAATACCTGGGAAATGTCAAATGGGTATATCTTTTGTAAAGACAATGGAAATTACCAGAAGGAAAGTAAGATTTTGGGGCTACAGGTGTACCTGTTAATAGTGGATCATATTGGAAGTTTCCCTTGTTCTCCATCATGAATAAGAAAAGCTTTATTCATCCCAAAGGAAAACTCATATGATGAGGAAGAAGTAAGGGGAAAAAAATAAAACAAAACCACATAAACGATGGTTGCCGTGGACATCTGTAAACAGTTTCAAACACTCAGTTTGACTGTACTACAAATATTTATTCGCCATTATGCCTTGACTGGAGTAGTTGTTCTGCATGTTTTGTGAAACTGGCCCACTGGTACAGAACCCCAACACATAGATGTGGTTCTGCAAGTGTGGACTACCAGTCACAATAAACTTTAATCTTGAAAGAGGCTCAAATTTTCTTTTAACATCATAATAAATTTGCATTTATTTTCAGCTGTAATGCAATCTCTTCTAAATATATTAAAACTGTTTTAAGTGATTTTAAAATGGGATTTTCTTAGTGTTGGGTAATTTTGAGGTAAGTACTGAATACAATAATGATCTTATATCCGGTGCTTATATGTACATTGAAGTATTCCATCTTTTTCAGTAAAAGGAGACATGTAAATGTCATGCTTAAAAAGGTAATTGGGCAATTAAACGTTTTCATTAATGCAAAACTGTTCTCCTTTAGAGTTTGAGCCCTGGCAGCAGCAGAGCAGCGCTCCAGCAATGACCATGAAGAGAAGACTTCCGGGGTCCTCGCTCATCAACCCTGGGGTTAAAAAGTATGGTGTCTCTTACAGGACTTCAATAGAGCAGTGATGCTACTGATGTGAGTGAAATAAAGCTACTGTCCATGTGTGTTTGCAGAAAGCAGCAAGCGACTGGCGTTGCCTTTGATGATGCAGATGAAGACTGATCTTCCTCCTTGTACTCAAAGTCCTGCTGCGCAGCCAGAGATGAATGATCTTTTAATCCACTAACAGAACATGAAAACCTCAGTGCATATTTATGGGATCAAAGCTTAAACTTTAACTGCTTTTTATTAAACAATGACTTTTAATGCTATATAATGGTTGTCTCCAATAAATGATTGAATGATAATTTGTAATAAAATGACATAAGAAACACATTTGCACACTTTTAATTCCCCCCCCCCCCCTTTTTCAGGACTTGTTCTTATATTGTGCTTTTCTACTCTGAGAACAGCACTTTACACAACTTGCCTTATTCTCACAAGCACTTGTTTTGCTGTGCAAGTGCTTCTAGCATTCACACTCAAATGCATTGGAGAGCAACTTGGGGTTAGTATCATGCCCAAAGGATGGAGATAGGGGGTCAAACCACCAGCCTTCAATTTAATAGGTGATCTGCTCTACTTCCTGAGCTACTGCCAGCCAAAATATGGCCTGTATTTGTATAGCGCTTTACATATCCACCCATTTACACACTGGTGATGGCAAGCTACATTGTAGCCACAGCCACCCTGGGGCGCACTGAGAAGCGAGGCTGCCGGACACTGCCGTCACCGGGCCCTCTGACCACCACCAGTAGGCAACGGGTGAAGTGTCTTGCCCAAGGACACAACGACCGAGACTGTCCAAGCCGGGGCTCAAACCAGCAACCTTCTGATTACAAGGCGAACTCCCAACTCTTGAGCCACGATCGCCCCCGAGCTGCTTTCTTGTCCACTTTGTTTGATAAGATGTAGCATTCAACTCTATTTAAGTTACTGCTGTTTGTGCTAGGTGTTATCTAGGGAGGAAAGTTCCCAGTAGATGTCCTATTGATGTAGGGGTTAGGATGTAGATGTTCCCCACAGCTGTCAGACTCCTGAACTCTGCCCCCTGACATCTGACCCACGTTAAACTCATGGACTGAACATACACACACCCACAATGGACAACTGTACCCTCAAACACAATAATAACATGGACTGAACCACCACTCACAACCACTAGCACTTTATATAGCCTCTGTAGAAACTATCTACACCCTCACTTATCTTAACTGCACTACTGTATAGCTCTGTGTAAATAATCATTCTGTACATTCGATAATCTTTAATCCTACAACTGTTTACAACTTGCATAGTTCCCATTTCTGTATAGCTGTATATCCCAGATTCTGTAAAGTTATTTATTTCATATTCTGTATAGTTTTTCATATTTATATCCTGTTCATATCCTGTACATAGCTTGTACATACTTATAGTTATAGAATATTCACAACATACTTCATACCGTGTACATTATAACATACCATAATAGACCCATTTCTGTAATATACTCACATATCTATATTATTGCTAATATATATTGTAATATATCTATATCACTAAAGCACTTCTGGATGGATGCAAACTGCATTTCGTTGCCCTGTACCTGTGCATGTGCAATGACAATAAAGTTGAATTCTATTCTATTGAATTCTATTCTATTCTATTGAGAGTGCTGTAACTAAGATTAAGAATATAATTAATTCAGTGTTATTATCTTTGTGGAGAGCAAGCTACCTGAACTACTCCCACAGAAATAGATTGTCTTTTTAAATAGGATTTACACTGCATATTACTCTGGATAAGGTCGCTCTCCTGAAAAAGCCTTAAATCTGAAGTACTTGACATCCTGGAAATAACTCTCTAATGCACATCTTAAAGCAGATGATGTGTAAGCTGCAGAGGAAACGACATCTTGCTGATTTAGAAGATTTCCATTTAGCCTCAAAAAAATAGTTTGTAGCATTAACAAAAAATCCATCACTTGACCCAGGTGTCCTACGTACAGTTATGTACAACATAACAGTGTATTAAAAACAGAGGAAAAGGTCCATGTTGTGCTATGCAAATTCACTCTCAAATGAAATCATGAACAATTATTTTTCTTTATTTTTACTAAAAATGAAGAAAAAGAATATTAGGTTGTTCAAAAAAAAAAAAGTGTGTATTTTCATTTACAAACTGGAATATTTACAGTCAACTAGCATTTGACACCTTCAAACAGAAGTTGCAGCCCAGGCTAACTGGACCACATTCCACAGATTTTCTGTATTCTTGGGTTTTGCGTCAAAAACAGAATTTTTGAGGTCACACCACAAATTTTCAATCAGATTGAGGTCCAGGGATTGGGCTGGGCTCTTTTTGGTCTGCAACCAGGATGTTACCTGCTTGCTGGTGTGTTTGGGGTCATTGTTCTGCTGAAACACCCATTTTAGGGGCATTTCTTTCTCTGCGTAAGGCAAAAAACAAAACAAACCAACAAATTATATTTAGTTTGAAAAATATGTTAAAAGTTTCGATCAAGTACCTAAAAATACTCTTCCAGTATTTTTAGGTACTGAAACTGGTCCATGGTGCCTGTTATGTGATAAATGGACCCAACTCCAAAGTATGCGAAACATCCCCAAACCATTATGCTTGCACCTCCTTGTTTTACGGTCTTCACTGTGTACTGTGGCTTGTATTCAGTGTTTGGGGGTCGTCTCACAAACTGTCTGCAATCTTCAGACCCAATAAGAACAATCTTGCTTTCATCAGTCCATAGAATATTGTGCCACTTCTCTTTGGGCCAGTCAATGTGTTCTTTGGCAAACTGTAACCTTTTCAATACTTTTTACGAGGTTTCTTGGAAATAATTTGGCTTCACATAGGCATCCTCTCCTCTGATTGTTAAAGTACTCACAGGTAAATGGAGATCTATATATCTTCCTTGATCTCTCTGGAGCTGATCACTGGATGCTTCTTTGCCATTCTTGTTATTCTATCATCTAGGCAGATGGTAGTATTCCTTTTTCTTTCCCATTTCAAAACATTTGAAATCTTTTTAGCTGAGCAGCCAATTATTTCCCCCTCTCCAATCAACTTTTGATTAAAGTTCTTTCTCCCCAAGTGCAATGTCTGGAACAACTCATTTTACTCACTGAGCAAGGGCTAAAACCAGCAGGTACAACAGCTGCTGCCTTCCTTCCTTAAATAAGGGCCTTAATTGACACCCATTTCTTCACAGATTGAATGACCTGAAATCCACACTGCTATTAATTTGAACACACCCCTTTCACTGAATCAGTCAATTACCCCCAATTAGCAGAATGCGTCTCATGTGTGTTAAGTCTGTTGGTTGGCTACACCTAGTCATGAATTTGTTCCCATGTTGTATCATCATTTTGCCAAAAGCAGTACTTAAACACATTAGTAATGTAAGACTGCTATAATTTTATTCTGTAATTATACCTTCCTTTTATGTGAAAAATTCTTCAAAGAGGAAAATCTGCAGTGAAATAGTTTAAATGAAGATCAAGTAATTAAACTACATGTAAAATAACAAACTTTTTCACAATTGTTTTGGAGAATGCTGATTAAATAATGACAAAATGTTAGCCTGTTTACAATGCCAGTAGCAGTTTATAAAAAGTTAAAATTAATATTGAGATGAATTTAGTTAATCTCATTGGTGCAGCCTGGTTCTGCTGGAGGTTTCTTCCTTTTAAAAGGGAGTTTTTCTTCTTTCGCCAAAAGCATTTCCTCATAGGGGTGGTGTTTTCTCTGTACAATACTCTGTAGTATTGTAGGGCCTTTTCCCAACAATATAAAGTGCCTTTAGGTGATTGTTGTTGTGGTGGCTTTAAGTGTGAATAATAGATAAAAAGTGCATAGAATAAAGTCATGTGTCTTTTAGGTGCTTAGTAACAATGACAAATGGTTCTAGTTCTTATATAGTGTTTTTTTTTTTACTTTACCTGACCACTCAAAGCACTTAACAAAATGGGAAAAAATGATTTAAAAAAAACCCCAAAACATTTGTTGTGTATTTATGGGGCGATCGTGGGCTCAAGACTTGGTAGTTCATGTTGTAATCGGAAGGTTGCCGGTTCGAGCCCTGGCTCCGACAGTCTCGGTCGTTGTGTCCTTGGGCAAGACACTTCACCCGTTGCCTACTGGTGGTGGTGGTCAGAGGGCCAGGTGGCGCTATTATCCGGCAGCCTCGCCTCTGTCAGTGCGCCCCAGGGCAGCTGTGGCTACAATGTAGCTTGCCATCACCAGTGTGTGAATGTGTGTGTGAATGGGTGGATGACTGAAAGTAGTGTAAAGTGCTTTGGGTTCAACAGAGACTAAGTAAAGCGCTACACAAATACAGGCCATTTACCATATTTAGATTCATTATCAGAAGAAAACCAGTTCATGTAATGACATGCAAAAGGACAATATACACACAGAAACTATACAAAATAAGCAGCTAGGGCAGCCATTTTATCTTTAGGTTTTTTAGCATTGCCACGACGTCCACGTCCACGTCCACGTCCTCCTCTTCTCCCACCCCCACCACGGTACATGGAATGCCGCATGGTGGCATGCTTGAGCTCCACCAAATCCTGAAACACTGGATCACAAAAAACACAGCCAGTGTGTTGGGTCTCACTGGCAGGAAGAGGAGTGCGAGTCTTGTTAAAGTCCACTGCAACTAGAGAGGCATCACAGACATCACAGCTCTCCTGAGCAACCTGAGAAAAAAGCATTAACAAAAATAAATAAATCAAGGAACTGGGGTACTGTTTCATACTTTCTTCGGTTTCAGTAATGCTATAGATCAAAGATGCTTGTATGGAAAAAACTGAAACAGTTTGACCTCTCTGTGAGGAGGTTACATGCTCTCTGTACTTACAATGGGCTTTCTCCCACAGACAAACAACATGGGTATTACGAAATGACGATTCTACCTTGGCATTAGGTGAGGATGCAACGGCAATAAAGAGTGTAAGTGCATAGAATGAAGTGCTGTATGAATATGTGAGAAAGGTTGAACGTTACTGTAGTATAGAGTGTGGTCAGTTTGAAAACATCTATACATGCCAGTCCATAATAGACAATAATAAAGTAAGACAATAGGTAGGTAAGACAATTTTCTTACCTGCACTTTGTGTGCATGTTCAAAGAAGTGCACCACCACATTGCATTTATTACAGGCCATCCTCCACTTTGGACCAGATGTGGGGTCCAACACTAAAACTCCACTATCACACTCCACACATTGTCCAATGCCCAACGAGTTGAGAGAGTGCTGACATGATGGATGGGTACATTCATTGCATCCCATACCTGAGAAAAGCAGACAGCGCCACAGTGTCAGAGGGGCCCATGAGACCAGAAAGCACAAAGAAACAGGGTCGCTTTTCCTAAGACAGTAGTGGGTGTATTGTATGTATTGTGTTGTGTGTATTGAGCTCCTTCAATTATTCATTCATTACACAGTCAACTTCAGTTCCAATGAAGGGATAACCAGCATGTAAATATCTTGTAGTTTCCTCACTTTCTCTCAGTCTCCCTTTGATTCTGTGGTTTCATTGGAGCATGCTAGAAGAGTTGACACACTGTCCTCAAACATGCCTAAAACATTGATTAACTATTTAACACAGCAATCTTACAGAGGTAGCTGTTGTTAAGACAGTGTTGGTACAATCTTAGAAATATCATATGTCTGAGATTTTAGGGCCAAGTACAATAACCTCAGTTTTATGTGACTTTAGAAGAAGAAAATTAGAGATCATACAGGTCTTTATGTCTTTAAGACAATCCTACAGTCTAATTGGTGAGTGTTATCTGGCTTCATGGATAGATAATATAAGTGTAATGTGCTTGAGTTCAGCTGAACCACCCCTAGACCCACCTCAAGAAGAGGACCAGGGCACAGTATGCTTAAATAGAACTAGGCAGTAATCCTACTACTATAGTACAGATCACCTAGTTTAAGTACTCTGGAATAGAGCAGGGCGATATGACCAAAAATATTTATCACAATATACATTTGAAAATTTGCGATAACGATATAATTGACACTAGACAAAATACTTTACAACTCCACAACTTTATTAGTGCAAAAAAACCCAAACAAACCATCAATGTATTTTCACTTAAACAAGCAGCTGCTTTTTATGTGCATTAAAGTTAAAGGCATTTTCAGTGGAAATTGGCCGACAAATCCTCAGCATAACCATATATAATATCCACAAAACTTAAAAAGAGGTTATACACACACAATCCGGTAGTATTATGTTGAAGCACAGTACGTATCACTCCGTGAGGCTCCTGACCACAGTAGCCGTAATACTCCTACAATCCATCAAGCGGTGCGGCTTCGTAGCTTAGCAAAGTCGTGCTAAAACATTTGACAGATTTTCGAGCGCCGTGTACCACATACAATCGTTTCGAGGTCAGTAAACACAACCAGAATTCATACATAAGGCACACGGGATTATAAGGGGCACTATTGATTTTCAGAAAAATCAAAGGATTGATTTTAAGTGTGCCGTATTTTCTAAAAAAAAAAAAACCCACGGGAATAACAACGGCCCGCTAGCATGCTCTACCAAAAATAGTGCTTTGTCGTGTATCTGACAAAAGCTTAACCATTTCCACACCACTGGAGTTGCAGCATTTTTACAAACCAATTCTGGTTCATCCGTTTCATTCAACGATCCGCTTTCGCCCTTCTCATTCTCTGTCACCGCCATGCTTTTCCCGCCATGTGCGTATGAAAACAAAGGTACTGCGCATGCGCGTTTTACCCATATTCTATCGCGATATTTCATTTCCTTATCGTTGCCCAACAGTATACAGGTATTACCGTGAACAGTATGATATGGCCCAGCCCTACTCTGGACCTCCATCTTCAAAAAGGTATTTCTGCGAAATGAAACACTCTTACAAACTACTTTCCGCTGCTCACAAGGGGCTGCCACAGCAGGTGGCTCTGCATGTTTTATTTGCCACATTTTTAACATGGATGCCCTTCCTAACACCCCCAGGATCGAACCGATAAGCTCTTGCATTTTTAGGTGAATGTGTAAATACCGTGAACAAAGGTTTAAAAAATACTATTAAAAAACTTTCAGAGCTCAGTTGATTTCAGCGCAAATGCAAGTGGAAGTATAATTGATAAGCAGAATCAATGGGCAAGCAGACTGAAATAATGGGAACCAGTTCTCTACAACATCTGGTTCTTAGTTCCCTAACCTTCACTGTGGCTCCCTGATGCCCCGTCTTTCTCGGCTTTTTTGACCATACCTGATTGACCATGCTAACCTTTTAGTGTTAAAAGAAAGAAGCAACTCTGTATTTTTGAATTGTTTAAAGTTGAGCATTGTCCATCTTGATTAAATGATTTTCAGGTTGAATGTAGCTCAGGTCAGGTCTTCCACTGATCGGAAGGATGGTGGTTTGATCCCTGGCTCCCCCAGTCTGCCTGCCAAATATCCTTGGACAAGATACTAACCCCAAGTTGCTCTCCGATGCTGCATGAATGTTACCTAGGAAGCACTTAATGTATAGAAGTATAGAAGTGCTTGTGTGAATAGGTGTATGTGGCATGTTGTATAAAGCTCTGTGAGTGCTCCAGGAGAGTAGAAAAGCGTTATATAAAAGAATCAGTCCAGTACCAGAAAATTATATTACGGATTAGTTTGATTCTTAGAGGGTTTCAAGGCTCATGCTAGTTAACTATAGTTGGTGGGCAGTGGTTAACATAACATTCCCATTCTGCCTTACCTTTCTTCATGTCCCTGAATGGCGGGTTGCTGAAGCAGTAGGGGCACAGGGGGTAGCTCTTTCCCCGCGCCCCTGAAGTCCAAAGCACAAGCTCAAAGTCATCCAGTGGACACCGGAGCTCCTTGTAAAGCTTGATGGCTCCATTCTGGGGAAGACTATAGGTCTCGTCACAGTGAGAGCAGTGGAGTCTGCTGGGCTTGGCCTGCATGCACATGTTTGCTTCATTTCATTTAAGAATCACTCACTGCCACTCATGGGCAGTTACACATTTTACCATAAAGTGGCTAAAGGCCACTTCAGATCAATATCATCACCAAGTCTGAAAACACACATCTATGTCTTCGCCGCTTCAAGCTATATTATATATATATAAAAAAAAAAAAAAAACACCCAGCACGCCCCTGCGGGCGGTTTATCCTTCAAGCTCGGGTCCTCTACCAGAGGCCTGGGAGCTTGAGGGTCCTGCGCAGTATCTTAGCTGTTCCCAGGACTGCGCTCTTCTGGACAGAGATCTCCGATGTTATTCCCGGGATCTGCTGGAGCCACTCGCCTAGCTTGGGAGTCACCGCACCTAGTGCTCCTATTCATGTAGCCCCTTCCGCCGGGGTTACTTGCGTAGTAGCATTCCAACAACGCCCTGTTTTCGTCTCTTGCCCACCGATGCCTTCTTGTTCCAGTAGCCCACTTTTCGTCAGGGTGCCCTGGTTCCTCAACACCTGACGCGGACCTTGTTGATCCGGGCGACGTCCGAGCCGGCATGCCTTCATATTTATCTGTCTCGCTCATGTCTGCGGTAGGCTTGCTTAGCATAGGGGGTCTAGCCTTAGGACCCTTACTGGATACAGACGCCCCAGGCAGGAATCGAACTTGCGATCCTCATATATATATATATATATATATATATATATATATATATATATATATATATGAGTCCTCTTCAGTCTTGTGTGGAACATACAGATCAAGTATTGAATGACTCTAGTGTGTAAGAAATAACACCATCAACACAAAGCAGCAGCCTCTGTGCAGTGCACAATGATAACATTGATCATACGTTTCAGTATAAAAGCTGCTTAACTGTTGTGCACCATGTTTACTGCCCTATGAAAAATAGAATTATACCAATGTGTCCTGATGTGTGTTTTTTCCCCCAACAGTAAAAGTAAAAGACACACTAAAGGCATTTTCTAAACTCCAAAGAAGACAAAAATACAAAAACCAAATTTTGTTCACTTGCTCGTTCCTGGAGAAAAAAAGCTAATGAAGACCACTGTGTTGGTACATTGCTCATATATCTCATATAGTGATAATTAGCAGAACTGCAGCTTCATGATTCATTCATGAACTTAAAAGTCCTTCCATCATCGGACAGAGATGGTAATAAAGGAAGCACATGAGCTTAATTCTCAAGGCCACAGTGAGTGGTCCACACAGGATAAATAAATGGTCATTTATTACTTTAAATGACAAAAGCACAGAGGGTAAACTCATGTGTCTAAATCCCAGCCATGTGGCTGTGATTTAGAATTGCAATGGTTAATTTCTTAGATGATTCAAAAATGCCACAATATATCAAAAAAGGCAGAATTTCCAAAGTCCTTGTCCTTAAACCCAGACAATAATATTTTAGGCTGTGAATCATGTTGAAAGAATTTGAACTGCAGAGAAATTTTTGCATTTTACATCTACAGATCTTGAGCACTATAGTGTTAGGATTTTCTTTTACAATCATGCTCCAACAGTCTTGATAATTCAATCTGTCTTCAAATGCTTCAGACGGGGTTTAGTGGCTTTGACTGCTCACCTGGATATACTTCATGAAGCGGTGGCATTTGCCACAGCGGGACAGCGGCTTACCAGTAGCAGCAATGGGAGAAAAGGAGACCTCCATCAACTCATCCATGTCTGGAAAAAATAACACACAAAGTCTGAGCTTCAGCTGCATACAAGAAACTGGAACCTGCAGTGTGCTTTAATAATATGTCTCCTCTGCATTCACAGGTCACATGTTTCTTGTTGATGTAAAACTGTAATTACAGCACTGTTACCCAGTCCCTGCCATGTTCGACCCATTTAGCAGAAACCAGCCTGTTTAAAGCTCTGAGATCTTTTCCATCTGACTTAAAACAGTTTTAATGGCACAGTTTTCTTACTCAAAGATTCAATGTGAGGTCACTAGCCACTTCACCATTTCCTCAGATTAGCAAACAACCTGTTCTGAGCCACAGCTACCAATAATAATCCCAATAATAATAATCAATAATCCCTTTAAGGAACTTGTGACACTGCGTTCCTGTGGTTTCACTGGACTTACTGGTAATGGAGTCAACAAAGTAGTGAAACTTCCTCTTGAAGATATCCAGGGCGTGCTGTAGGACCTGATGGTAGTTGGCCTTACCCTGCGCAATAAGGTTAAGCTGCTTTTCTACAGCACTGCGTATAGTGGGAAGCACCAGTTCTGCATCTGAGAAAAACACAATTAAATTTGCATTAATAATAATCTTGTATTTTATTAGCTCTATAAACCACTCTGTCTGGTCCTATATCCTGCAGGTATTTGGTTATATTCAAGTACCTGCATTAGTTGCCATAGCATCCAAAGATAAATCAGTTATGTTCCAGAAACCCTCCACTACTGACCAAGCACAAATTCATTACAAGAGTAAGAGAATACAAAGGTAACTTAAGCAAATGACCTATCTTGTAGTAGCCATGTACCAGGACTATGCCTAAGTTGGTTGGTTTCAGCTTGCGTCCACTCTCAACTGTCACATAGTTCCTCTGGCAGATGTTATTGATGTGGACTGGGATACTAGCATCAGTTCCTGGGGGGAGGACAAAGACCAACATCTATAAGACTGTTTTCAGAATTTACAGCCAAAGAACTGCTGTCATGCATTAAGTCCTCAAAGATATAATAAACATGTGTAATGAGCAGAAAGATTAATGAATCATCCATGCAATAGAGATGACAGACTGGGTGACTGGCATCTGCAATCCGTTTCTGCCTTGCTTCCCAAATACCACACAATTAAAATATGACCAGACATGAAGTGATAACCCACAGCAGGTCCATTTCCTGGACACAGACCAGCTTTCCATCTAAGCGAACAGCTGAGTTTAAATTAAGCAATGTGCACAGGCAGCTTGTTGCTTCCATCCATCCATCCATCCATCCATCTTCATCCGCTTTGTCCGGGGCCGGGTCGCGGGGGCAGCAGCCTAAGCAAAGAGGCCCAGACCTCCCTCTCCCCGGCCACCTCCTCCAGCTTGTCCGGGGGAATACCAAGGCGTTCCCAGGCCAGCCGAGAGATATAATCTCTCCAGCGTGTCCTGGGTCTGCCCCGGGGCCTCCTCCCGGTGGGACATGCCTGGAACACCTCACCCAGGAGGCGCCCAGGGGGCATCCTTGTCAGATGCCCGAACCACCTCAGCTGGCTCCTTTCGATGTGGAGCAGCAGCTGCTCTACTCTGAGCCCCTCCCGGATGGCCGAACTTCTCACCCTATCTCTAAGGGAGAGGCCAGCCACCCTTCGGAGGAAGCTCATTTCTGCCGCTTGTATCCGCAATCTCGTTCTTTCGGTCACTACCCACAGCTCGTGGCCATAGGTGAGGGTAGGGACGTAGATCGACCGGTAAATTGAGAGCTTCGCTTTTATACTCAGCTCCCTCTTCACCACGACGGACCGGTGCAGCGTCCGCATTACTGCAGCTGCAGCCCCAATCCGTCTGTCGATCTCCGGCTCCCTTCTCCCATCACTCGCGAACAAGACCCCGAGATACTTGAACTCCAGCTTGTTGCTTAAATTATTTAAAAAGTATTTAAGTATACCAATGCCATGTTTCTCCATGAGGGTGATGAGTTCAGCCTCAGTCAGGTAGTCTGGTGGGCTGGTTTGCTTTTCTATCAGCTTGATCTCATCTACTGAGAAAGTGTCTCCACGCTCACATACTGGTATGGACTCTTCCAGAGGGATGCCCTGCCATGGCATTACAGTCGTGTAACCTGAAAACAAAATGCACATTTAGCAAGGATTAGCTTGCTGCAGGCGTGGTAATTCTTTAATGTTCACAAATCTCTTCACTACGGGTGGGTGATATAAACGATATACGATAGAAACGATATAAATTTGGCCAACGATATCGGTACTGCGATAGCGCATGATGATGATGTCATCAAGCTGTTTTGGTCGGAAGCATCGCAGCTGCTTCCGACCAAAACAGTAGTTGTAGCAACCACTATCATCTACAAATTATGCCGGGGGACAGTCATAGCAAAGAGATGAAGCACTTTTTGAAATATGGGGAAAGCTAAAAACTGTGCTTCCTCCACTTCCGTAACATTGATTCATTAATGTTGAATTCTCTCGCAGCTGTTTTATTCCCATATTGTTGCAGTATATTAATAACTAACCTTGTATTGTGGATAAATAATCTCAGTTGTTCTCCTGACTGAAGTTTGCCCCATGTATAGCATCCTGCTATGCGATTGCATTTGTCCCTGATCACCAGAATCCGTCACGTTAACATTTATTGAGTAGGAAAAAAAGTTAATAAATGTTAACGTGGGAAAAAAAGTTGGCGTTCATCCTCCAGCTTCACTGTGCTAATATTATGCTAATATAGCTGTGTCACTAGCAATCACGTAGCACAACATTATATACCAGGCAGTCCAACTTCAGTAACCCTGCAAACGCCCTTGCTGTTTAGTTTTCTGTCTTCATTTATGTCGGAAGTGGTAGCAGAGCTGTACGTTTTAACTAGTTTCAAAAGTCTCTCAGTCAGAACATGGTATGTTATGTTTAGCTGTAAACTAGCGAGCTAACTTCCTGTTAACTTCTAACTCCGTTAAATTTAATAAATTCTGTTTTCATGGATGCATGGATGTTAAACTTAATTGTTACACCTGGTAAAGCAGCAACGCTGATGATTTTATTAAAGATTAAAGAATTTAGACCGTGTTTAACTCTCAGTGTTCGTTTGACTTAGGGACCTGAAGAGACGGAGTTTTGGACCCAGATTACTCCGCGAAGCTCCTCACTACGGCAGCCGTAATGCTCTGACAATCCATCAAGCAATGCGGCTTACCAAAGTTGTACTAAAACATTTTTTAACAGATTTCTGCACGCCAAAATCGATTCGAGGTCAGTAAGCACAACCAGAATTCATACATAAGGCACACTCTCAATTTTTGAGAAAATTAAAGGATTTTAAGTGTGCCTTACAGTGTTGGTCAAGTTACTTGAAAAAAGTAATCAGTAACTAATTACTGATTACTTCCCCAAAAAGTAATCCCGTTACTTTACTGATTACTTATTTTCAAAAGTAATTAATTACTTAGTCACTTTTTAAAAACCCGATTTACAACCTGAATAGGTGATAAAGCGATAGATCTTTCAGCCCAATTCTACTTTTTCTGCATAATCCATCATACAAAATGTAATCAAATGGAAAAGTCTCTTTTTTTTAAACTTGTTTTTATCAGTTTTAATCTTTTAACTTTATGCATCAAGCGAAAAATTTAATTATATGCACCATTCTCTGACTTGAAGAAATTAGTTTAACATTTAAACCTATTTTCTGCACATTCCAGCACATAAAATAAAATTTTTTTGTCAAAGGAGCTTGCAAAGAAAAGCGTCTGGACTTCTTTAAGTTGCTTGAAGATGTTTCACCTCTCATCCGAGAAGCTTCTTCAGTTCTAAGGTCAAATGGTGGAGAGTCCCAGATATAAACCTAGTGGGAGTAACCCCCCCCACAGAGGGAGAGAAGGACCCCCTGATGATCCTCTAATCGCCTGAGCCAAGGTGTGAAACTGGGCGTGGGTCCCAATTAGAGATGGACCGATCCGATATTACGTATCGGTATCGGTCCGATACTGACCTAAATTACTGGATCGGATATCGGAGAAAAATAAAAAATGTAATCCGATCCATTAAATATCACGAAAGCACCTCACAAAACTTGCAACACGCTGTAACTCACCTCAGAACGTTAGCACGTCGGAGCAGTATGCATCACGTGATAGAGCGGCTGTGGCATGCGGGACCTGTCGGTGGTCTGGATAGCATTTGGAGCTTCGCTAGCAACCCGGCATTTCATCTCCGACAAAGTTATCCCCGAGAGAAGTAAAGCAAGTGTGTAAGTCCATCTCTGAATGTCTGTAAAGCATTCCTGCGTTAAGCTTAACGAGCGACTGCCTCTCGCTCTCCGGCTGCTACTTCAATCATGAAACTGCTTAATGATCAGCTGATCGGCTTTTCTGTCGCGACTCTTGTTTGTCTCTTGTTTGCTTTTGGCCCACTTTGCACCAGACAGAGGAAACCAGCGGCTAAACAACAGCAGCACGTTTAAGCTTGATCAGCTGTTGTTAGAATTTATTTATTATTACTTTCTACTCCAGGATCTTTTTCTACAGCTGACGCTGGTAACTGTGCAGGGGCGGATCTAGCAAAGTTTAGCCAGGGGGGCCGATAGGGCATTAACAGGGAAAAGGGGGCACAAAGACATACTTTTCTTTCTTATTCTCATTTAAAATGTCGAGCTTTTAATTATTTAATATTTATCTGAATCTTACACCCAAAGTTTTAATCTGATGTAAAATGTATAGAAGTCCATTATTGTATATAGTAACTGTTAAGTCTAATATACCCTAGTAAGCTATAGTACTTTTTCCTTTGGGAAGGTACCATCTGTGCAGTCTGCAATTTTGTTGAAGAAAGATGTTGAATCTATTTAATATTTCTTGAAAAAGAATTGATTTCTGTGTATTTTTTTTCACACTGCATCAAATTAAGGTTGATTACGTCGATTAAGCATCATGAGGTGGAGCGTGAGGGGTGGTTCCCTATTTTTTATTTATTTATTTTTGTTGTTGCTGGGAGTTGGAACCCTATTAGTTAGGTTGCTTAATATTTATGCTAAGTACTCTTTAAAATACCAGAATAGAGAGGATGGTGTAGGTTTAAGTTTATTAGATTGATCAGTATTGCTGAACTATGAATTTTTTTTTTTTTTGCATACAGGTATAACAGAATAGCTTTGGTGTAGTTGTTGTTTTAAACTTGAGTATGAACTTATACAAAATGCAGCAAGATATTTAAAAAACAGTTTTGTTGATTAAAAAAAACACTATATCGGATTCATATCGGTATCGGCAGATATCCAAATTTATGATATCGGTATCGGACATAAAAAAGTGGTATTGTGCCATCTCTAGTCCCAATCAGCCAGAGTTTCGGGTGAGCTCATTGTGAAACCTGGCCCCATCTTATCATGCGAATTCCTGAGGTCAGCTGGCCCAGGATGTGAGTGGGCGTTAAGGCGTCTGGGAAGGGATCTCAAAACTGGATTATAGATGGCAGAGAGTTGGTGTCGTAAACCCCCGCCTCTGTTCAAAGATGGTCGCTCACAGTGGACATAGATGGCTTCTTTCACTCCTCTTTCAAACCATCTGTCCTCTCTGTCCAAAATGTGAACATTGGCATCCTCGAAAGAGGATTTTAGCTTCTCGCAACTTAAAGAAGTCCAGACGCTTTTCTTTGCAAGCTCCTTTGACTACGATGACCTGGATGACTGAGAACCTTCACAGACAACATTTTTTTGTGTTTACACTTTCAAATAGATGCAAGTAAAACACAGCAGAAAATAAATAAAATCAAAGACTCAGCGGTCCTTTTGCTCTATTTTCACCTGTAAAGCAGGAGTGGGGTTGGCGGAGGTTTGCCCTGGTGCAGGTGTGCCGCAGTGGTCAGTTGAAGAATCCGCGAGTTTCTCTGTGAATTTCCCATTACGTCGTTGCACACTCGGTGCTTGTTTAGGGGTTTTTTTTGCTGTAAAAAGAAGTTTTCTTCCCACGCACAATGGACGCAAATGTTTTTGTCACTTTTTATGGAATCAAACTCAAAATAAGGTCAGTACTTCCACGCTTTAAATGCTGCATGCTCATACTCTCTCCCGCACTCGATATATTATCCATTGTTGATCTGCACACAGCTGTTGTCACGAACGTCGCACTCGCTTACGTCATTGTCATGAGACATTCTCGCAAAAAAATAAATAAAAAAATCACGGTTTAAGTAACGCAGTGTTCCTACAGGGAAGTAACGGTAATCTAATTACCGTTTTTGCAATAGTAATCCCTTACTTTACTCGTTACTTGAAAAAAGTAATCAGATTACAGTAACGTGTTACGTGTTACTGCCCATCTCTGGTGCCTTAAAGTGTGGAAAATACGTTATACAGAAGAAAAGAATATATCGCGATATATATCGTTACCGCACATGCTTCAAATTATACCGCGATATGGATTTTAGGCCATATTGCCAGCCCTACTCTGCACTGAAGATCTAAGCCATAATCTGATTGTTATACAAGTCAGAGGAGTAGACAAATAGATCCTTTCTTAATGTAAAGATCTATTAAGGTTTGATCTTCCCAAGACATGTTTAAAGGAAGTGTACACAACATTAACAAAAAACATTTCTGCAGGATTCTTGTCACTCATCATATCAGCAAAGCGACTAGACTATGGGGGAACAAAGTACTGCTCTGCAAAAAGAACACTCAAGCCTGAGATGCATAGACTCATGTAAATTTTTCTTCCACATGACTGCACGTTTAAATGATAAAAATTTTGTTGGAAGAAAGGGAAATACTGTTGCAGTTTGGGCCTGTTTTCCTGCATCTGGGTAAGAAGTATGGGTGAGACTATGTTTAATGAAGCAGTAAATTCTTAATCAAGCAGCTCTAAAGCACAATGTCAGGCCATCGTTCACGGACTCAGAAAGCTGATTAAGGACTCACTGCTGACATTATTTGCAGCTGTATTCTAAAATAGTTATGAAGAACCACAAAATATAGACAGGTGTCAAATCCTAAAAACTCCATCTGAATAGTGCCACCATGTGGTCTGTATCTTGTCTACACCAAAAGGGCATACAATCACAGAGTCTGGCTATAAGCAAAGTTTATGATGTCATAAGGCACCTTTGACAGCTACATAGTCACAAGCAATTACTCCATACACTAAGCAAACAATGATGTTAATACAATGCAATGGTTTACTGCAGGTAAGTACTGCAAAATTCTGCAAAACAATCATCTATGTTTACCTGGTGATATAAGGGTTCTTCCACTACATGAGAAAGCCTCTGTGCCAATGCTGAACTCTATAGTGGTTTGTAGGTACTTGCAGTCTTGACTTACAGTGGCAATAAAATGCCGGGTAATGTACTCATATAGCCGCCAGCCATCACTTCCTGTGGGAAGAAAAGAACACATTTGGGTATACATAGTTATTGATGTACTATTCTAATATTCTACAGTGTAATAACTTCACACTGTTAGATGTTGGGTTATTCAATTTCAAATACTTTTTAGAACAGTGTGTCTTGTGCCATATTAGCACAGTAATGTATTGACAGAGCAGTGCAATTAAAACAAGTGACCAGAGTAGTATACACAGTAGTGAAGCAGCATGATCAGTCTAGCAGCATGTAACATAAAAATGAATCAGATACGATATGAAATATGACCATGAAAGTTCTGTGACAAGAATACAATATAAGGTCCTGTTTCAGTCACTTATGGATACTGTGAGGGGAGTGGGGGCACATTCTGATTTAGGACCAGAGGACAGAAGCTACTAGAGTCTCGTGATTTTTGCCCCCATGGTGCGGAACCTTCTGCCTCATTGCAGAAGTTGAAACAGTTTGTTACTGGGATGGGACGAGTCCTTTAATATACCTGTTTCAGTACCACATGGAAGCTCCTGTCAAGCATCATGGTGGCTAAGATGAAAAGGCACATGGCTCAGTACGTGAGTAGGACACAGAAAGGAAACACCAGAGGGGCAAAACACCAGCTCCTGGTAGAAAGAGCAGTTGCCTGAGACTGTAAGACCAGACTGACCAACCTGTGCACTACCTGGATTGACTACAAGAAAGCCTATGACTCAGTGCCTTCCACATGGATCTTGGAATGCCTAGAAATATACAAGATCAACAGGACCCTAAGATTCATCAGCGATTCAACAGGGACAACTTCAAATCAATAGCACAAGTCACCACCAAGTCCGGGATGTACCAAGGAGGTGCCTTGTCCCCACTGTTGTTCTGCATAACCTTGAACCCCCTCAGCCAGATCATTAACAAGACTGGCTTCTTCTGTCTGCCACGCTGGGGCCTGTCCTTCAATAATGGTTTCTCTTATTGCTCCCCTTCATTCTTGGGTTTCTGCTGTCTGTGGTATTCACCAAGCACATGATCAGCTGTGACCATTGTCAATAAGACAATGTGTCATTCACACCTGGCATCGATGGAGGCATTCATGGAGAGGAGGTGACTAATGAACGAAGAGGAGCAAGAAGTGAAACCATTATCGACGGACAGGCCCCTGCATGGTATGTACCACTGGCAGACAGAAGAAGTGGCTGATATTGAAAAATCCTACTGACACCTGGAGAAAGCTAAACTGAAACACAGAGGCACTAATGGTGGCAGCACAGTACACAATACAGCACAACTTAAAAGTGAAGCACGAAGTCGATAGAGGCTGGGGTCTACCACAGCAAGCAAGATGCCAGGTGCAGGCTGTGCAAAGATGCCTCTGAGACAATCACATAACAGCAGGGTCTAATATGCTAGCAGGTAGGGAATAGTGTGTATGTATATATTGAAAATAAAAATTCCTGTTTAATTAATTAATTTTTTAAAGGATAGCTGACCCACTTTCAGGACATTTTTTCACACAGTTATTGATTTTACTATGCCTGTTGCTCATTTTTGTTGAATATTTGTAACATCTAATCTTAATAGTAACAGTTTGTAAAAAGAACTGAGTTCATCTTATTGGTGCTACCATCTACCAGTTAGTCATGCAGTGGCCCTGTGGGAAAATTAATTGCCCACCCCTGTGCTAGAGAGAATTTAAGAGTTCAAGTTAAATGGACTGATTCTTACATATAGCACTCCCCCAGAGCATTCAAAGCCATTTTTATACAACATTTCACCCACTCAAACAAGCACTTTCTTCTACTCTTTAAGTGCTTTCTATCAAAACATGCACACATTCATACTCTGTCAGATGCATCAGAGAGCAACTTGGGGCATGCAGACTGGGTCAAACCACCAAACTTAAGATTAGCAAGTGATCTGCTCTATCAACTGAACTACAGCCAACTGTGTGAAGTTTTCAACTACTATCATTTGTGAGATTTTAGAGCACCTAATGCTTCTAAATGATGACAAGCTTTGTGCACAGGTTGCTTTTGAAATCTGTTGACTCGCCTCAATAAAAATGCCCAAACCATCATTAATTTGTGACAAATTGCTTTTTTAAACCAAATTCACAAATTCCACAACAAAGGATATTTTTTATTTTAACTATAATAATATTTTAACTATAATAACCATCAGACATCCTAACATGTTATATATAGGGCTTTGAATATTCAAACTCTTTATTAACCTAACATTTCCTAGATTGACTAACAGAAAATATGTCTACAATATTGCTCATTGCTCCTTGAAGGCATGCCCTATATAAATAGAGGTGTATCATAAAAAGAGGTGATATTGTTCAGTTATTTGCCTGTATTGCTCACCTAGTTCTGCTTCCGTGGCAGCACACATGGGAGTAATAGGTGGATGATCTCCAGCATCAGTGCCCTTCCTGGGTTGGTTTATTCCAGTTGAAAGCAGAGCTTTTACCTGATGAAAAATTAAAAAAACCTTTTATCATTTTCAATCACATTAATTTCTAAGTGGCTCTTTCTTTGTACTACTGTAGGATTGCCTTGATGTGACTGTTGTTGCGATTTGGGGTTGTGTGAATAGAATTGAATTGAACTGAATTGAATGAATCACTTTATGTATACACATATGAGC
The DNA here is from genome assembly GCF_963969265.1 of Rhamphochromis sp. 'chilingali'. Taxonomy (NCBI): domain Eukaryota; kingdom Metazoa; phylum Chordata; class Actinopteri; order Cichliformes; family Cichlidae; genus Rhamphochromis; species Rhamphochromis sp. 'chilingali'. The sequence continues at coordinate 10,390,668 of NC_137937.1, read as the reverse complement.
AGCCTTGAATGAATGTACTCACCTCTTCTACCCAGAAGGGGTTGTTGGTCTGCTGCTTCAGTGTTCCCTTCAGGTCGAAGTTTGCTGGGTAGTGGGTCGTCTCGGTACGTGGGTAGCTGATGTAGCCCTGTGTATATAGGCGCTCAGCAATCTGCATAGTATGCTGGGGACCCATGCCTGAAACATAATATCACATCCTTTATCACATCCTTTTTCTCTTTAATTCTTTCACATTTTTTCTTCCAGCAGACAGAGTACACCGATGAGGAAGGCTGGATGTGATTGGCTGCAAACTGGACACACTTGAAACTATGGCATAGAGGCTGTCACTAAACAAACTCTTATCCATCTATGTATAACCCAGATCACCATCTGCACCATTTACTGGACAGGCAGTGGAGCATCTTCTCTAACAGACTCATTCACCTGTGCTGCCACAAGGGCACACCCAGCAGTCTTTCATGCCACATATAATAAGTACAAAGAAATACATCATCTAACAGAGAAATGCATTGAGATATCTTATGTCACATAAGTAATGGGTGTGATGGTCAAACTCATTAAACATTAAAACAATAGAAAACCTGAGTCCATTCCTGTGAATATAAATTCCATTCAAAAGACTTTTTATGATAAGTTTAGATATAAGGTAAGAATAGAACAGAAGATACTCTCCAGTAAGTGACTGTTCCTCTCGATCGCAAAGGATAAAGTGTAAGGTGGGTTTTCCAGTACATGACCCTTACCTTTCATTGAAACAATATTAAAAGTACAAGGATCAAATATAAAGACAGTATCATTTTATTTTTGCAAACATAATAATCAAAGATCAGAACAACTGTCAGTGTTATAGCAGCCATATTCACAACCCGAATTCCGAAGAAGTTGGGACGCTGTGTAAAGCGGCGATTGGCAATAACAGTTTTATTTATAAAGCACATTTGATTACAATTTAACTCACGGTGCGTAACACAGTAGCTAAAAATAGTGGATACCCCTCAGCCTCCTAGTAGATACATCAAGGATATCCTATTCCGATCACTCAAAATACTTTACACTACACCACATATCCATAAAACACATCCTGCATCAACACATGTATCAATTTAGAATCACCAGGGAACCAAACGTGTTCAATTATATTTGAGTCAGTTTCATCTAATCAAGCTTAACATTCTTAGTTCAAACTTCATAAAGATTAAACAAACCAAAACAAGAAAAAAAAACTATTGTTTTTCCTATCCATGACTCATGAAAAACCACAAACCCATCCCCTCAGTGTATTTGTATGCTCAGGAGAAATGACAGCTCATGAAAAAGTAAATATAAATAGCTGTAAATGTAAATATACATATGTAAATACCTAAGGCAGAACTAGCCACTCTCAACATCTCCACTGTGTTTAAGGCTTGAGGCCTCTGCTTGGTCTTCTCCTTCTTACTCACCAACTCCACCTGTGAGAGAGAGCAGACACCTGCTTAAGCAAGCTGACCTAAATTTATTATAATTCAGATTGACTGGAAAATGTTTTATAAAGCAGACGTTTGTCTTTGTAGTTAATTTAATATTTGGTGAAACAGGAAACGGAATAATAATCATGACCTTCATAATGTCAGACAGCACATGTACAATAAAAAAATATTATCTACAAACCACAAAGTCTGGTTTTTGCACTCACCTGCGCATCCCTGGATGTTTTCGCCAGGTTGACAAACATTTGACCCACCTCTCTGTCAAAGACCCTAACTCTGTTCCAGTCCAGTGTCAGTGGACTCTCCTTTCCTTTAAAAACCTGAACAAAGCACATCATTTCTGTCAATACCGCACAGCAGAAAGGAATCTTTGACAGTGTGGCAGGAAACTGAGGTCATGGTTTACCTTTGCCTGGATGACCCAGTAAGTCTCTGGTTTAAAGGACTGGATCTTGTCATGGCGTTCCACACAGAAGCCAAGTGTTGGGGTCTGGCACGGACCAAAGGAGATTAACGAAGAGTCTAGATTGCCATATTTCCCTTGAAAATACTTTGTTTGGAACCTGAAAATTAGTTTAGTCAAGAAAAAAACCTTAAATGAACAGTATAAATATCTTTGATCAGCTGTAATCAACCATGTTTTCAAAGAATCTGGAATTTCATAAACCTCTGACCAGATGAACTAAGCTTTGGATGGAGGTGAAATCACACAAAAACAGTGCTCTGTGGCATTTTGAGTTTGGGACCCCTTTTTTTTTTTTTTTTTTAAATTAGTGCAGTTTGAAAGTGTGGTATTTAACTAACCTTCCTCTTCTGCTTGATTAATCACACAATTCTGAGCTTACGTGAGAAATCAAAGTCAAAGTCAAAGTAAACTTTATTGTCATCTCTGCTACATACAGTACAGTATATAGAGAGATGAGACAATAAGGCTCCAGTATCACCAGGGTATTTATTTGAATTGTAATTTTGAAACCTTCTACATCAGTAGACAGCTGTGTGTGGGTGAAGAGAGCAGTGTACCGGGTGAAGGCACAGCCAATACGCAGATCCAGCTCTTGCCGTGCATCTACTGACAGAGCTTCATTGTGATTGGGCTCTCCAAGGCGGTTCATAGCATTCCAGATGTCAGTGTCAGTAATGGAGCTGAATTTGGCACGGTAAACACTCCTGGCACTTCCCTTATTCATCACTGGCTGAATGGCATCCAGCACCTTGAAGAGAATTACAGGTGAGGCAGAACACAGAAACAAACAGCACAAAAAGATCAAGAACACGAACAGGACAAAACTAGAAAGAGCACACAAAATTAAATGACAGCAGCTTGAGCATGTACCAGGTCACTAAAGGATGACTGTAGGCCATCTGATACAGCTACAACTATAAGTTTTATCAAAAAGTTTGAAAGCCTTATGTTAATAGAGAGTACTAATAAGAAACAGATGTGGTGACCAGCATTACCTCGAAACATATGTTCTCTCCTTCTTTGTCACAGTCCAACCACAAAACCACACAGTCACTGCCTCTGGCTTCAACCTGACATGATACCACAAACTTACGGTTAACAATGCAGTGCAGTGAAAACATATTTGCACCCTCCCAAATTTGTTAGTATGCTGTGCAACTGTGACACGTTTCAAATCTTCAAAAGAATTATATTAGAAAGAGAAAACCTGAAATAAATACAAAGTGCAGTTTTAAAATGATGATTTCATTTATTAAGGGAACAAAATCTATCAAATATACCTGGCCCCTTTGTTGATAGTGAATTAAATGTGATTAACTACATTTTGGAAAGCTGAGTTTAATTTGATTAGCCAGATAGCCTGATTAGTGCCAGATCTACTGAATCAAGAGATCTTTTAAATAAAACCAAGTAGGCTAAAAGATCTCAAAAAGCAACACATAATGGGTTTTTTTGTATTGTGGCACCCAGAAACAAAGTCATTTCTCAGGCTCTGGGACTCAAGTGAACCACGGTGAGAGCTATTATCCACACATAGAAAAAAACCTACAACTGAACTCCAACTCCAAAACTTCAAAAGTATTGCTCAGTTGGGTTATTCCGCAGGACAATGATCCAAAACCATTCAAGGCACTTTACATTAGGGAAAGACACTACATGAAGATCGATAACATAATAATACACCAGCAAGTCTACATCTGAACAGCTAAAAAAAAAAAAAGCCAAATAGGTTTTGGAGTGACTAATCAAAGTCCAGACTCTAATCTGATTAAAATAAGAAATCACATAACAACTAGTACCGATGTATTGTAAAGCCAATTAATGGGTCAACCTACCTGAAGAAACTTGACCATATTGAGTTTAGGGTTGGCCTCCTTCTTTTCAGTAGGAGCTTTACTAAAGAGTTCTGCAGGGTCTACTTTGTCCCAGTTGTTATATTTCCCTGGAAAATAAAGAAAAAGTGCAACATCCTTCACATTCACTACACTATTGCTGTGGACCGATATCAGCCATACAGTTCATATCACTTGATCACTGCAGTGTACTACAATACAATGACTGACACTTTTTTTTTATACAATGGTGCTTCACAGAAAATAACCCCTTCATCATCTGACACCAATAAGTTGTGGCGTTTTGAACTGTATTATTTTATAAAACTGTCCCTAATAATCTGTTTTAATTACTCCTCCCATGTAAAATTAGGAGGTGAAAAAAAAAAAAAACAGTGAAAATTTAGATCAAGGCTGAGCAAGACCTAACATGGAGGATACCCACCAATAAAATCGAGACTCATCACATGCCCACAAACAGAAGTCATCTTAAAGTGTACAGTTTGGCCCTGGAAAATGCCGGTGTATTCGTGCACTGAGCATGCGCCATTGAGCCCCTTGCGACTTGTACAGTTTCCTAAAGAAAAAGGAGAGCAAATTAGGCATGAAAAAGGCTACACGGTTATCTTATTATAATTACAAACAGATAAGGTCATTCAAAACATTTCAATGTTCATGTTAAAAAACCAGAAGCCTTAATACAAATTTAACAGCTCAAACAGCAGATGAATTTTAATTGACAGGTCAACACCTACACCTTCATTTTGCTGCTCCTTTTATGGAGATCCCATCTCATCCTATCTCTAGCATCCTCCTCTGTCACACCAACTCTCTGCATGTCCTCCACGACCCTGCATTCCGTTTTCTTCTATGGGCTTGGAGAGTTTGGAGGTATGGTCTTCACTCCAGACTGTATAGGAATTTCAAGACCATACCTCCAAACTCTCCAAGATCTTGTCCACCTGCTCCCTACTCTCACTACAGATCACAACGTGTTTGCAAACATCACAGTCCACAGACACTTCTGTCTGAGCTCATCTGTCAGTCTGTCCATCATCACTGCAAACAAGAAGTGGCTCAGAGCACTTCTCTGATGTAATCACCAATCTGCCCTCATGCATATCTTGCACCACCCTAACCACCCTCTTGACATCCTGATGTATTAGTTTGGGGTCTTTATGGTGTAAGGTCTACCTTACAACATAAAGTGCCTTGAGGTGACTGTTGTTGTGACTGGGTGCTGTATAAATAAAACTGAACTGAATTAATAAATGACTTGTTTTGCTTTTTTTTTTTCTTCTACTGAGCATTTTACATTTAGAAATCAATTTAAAAATGAACTTCTGAATCACGGTCAAAAACTTTACAGAAAAGTTACTTCACTTTTTTGTTCTCTCATACTGTAGTCTAATTGCTGATGAGTCATAGAAGCAGCCATTAGCATGAGGCCAAAGTGGTCGTGAGCAAGCGTCCTCTCCCTGCTTACATGAAATTTCTGGTACAGGCTGATGTCCTTATGAATAAAATGACTCTCTCAAGGCTGAATTATAATGACAGTACGCAAACTATTATGACAGTAACTAATATATTCCCCACCCCCTACACAGACACAGCTACCCCAGCCTCTTTGAGGTGAACAACCCAATCAACAATGCACACAAGCAGAAATCCAGCCAAGAACAGGGCACATATATAGAGGTAGGTCCAGAAACAGTTCACAGATCGACTCCAAGCCAAAGAACAGAGTGACCACCAAAGAAAGGCAAAGAAGCTCCACTGCACCTAACTCCAGCCAAACAGTCAAGCCATGGAACAGCTCCAGGTAAGTATGCTGCCTTTTTGGTTTTTAGTAATGCCGACTGACATACAGCAACGTTAAACTCAGATGGGCTTTAAGGAACACACTAGTAGATTTATGGATGTTTTCACATCTTTCAACTCTATTTAATTCAATCTGCAGGTTAGTAAAATTAAACAACATTCATTTTCTATTAGAGCTGGATATCGTCACAGATTTCTATAACTGAATTGATTTGATTTTGACTCAGTCAGAAATATTATAATTCTTATTACTTATCAGTACATATCCATATTTTTATATAATATATAAAAATATGTATAAAAACAAAGCTGACAATTGTAAGACTTTAGAGGTGCAAGCATCACAGCAGATGCCTTTTTATCAAAGTGACTGAGGATAAAACACAGAAAAAAATAAAGTAGATTTTCTTGGCCTGGCTTTTATAGCAGATAACCCTTAAAAAGATTCTGCAGTAGTTAAAAAACTGAAGAAAACCACAAGTCAGTATATGAACATTACCCAATGCTGCTGAAGTGAAAATCAGAGCAAAGTTACAGAGGTTTTATAAGAGAAATAGCCAAGTGTTTTGCAATCTAAGCATATTTTGTAAAAGCTTAAATTTCTTTGGTATTGAACCGCAGAAATTAGGCTCTCTTATCGGAGGTCGGTTTGGGAAAAAAAAATAAAAAATGGCGGGTGACAGCGTGCAATCAACAGTATACTGGTGCGTAAAAAGCAAGCAAATAATGCAGAAAACAGAGATTATTGATGGTAAACTGGTCTCTTGAGCACACTGTGAGAGAGCAGTGAAAATGTTTTTCAAACATGAAGCGTACTTTTGCTCTTCTTTTGCTGCTGGTTCAAACTGGCAGCTTCTGAATGTGTGAGATGTCAGCTTTCAGCACCCCACTGCATGTCCGCAGACATGAATGAGCTGTGCTTTGTGTTTACATCTGTTTACCTGCTCTCAATTGCTGTTTTAGCCATTTGGTGGTTGTTGAAATAGTTTTGTGAGGTTTAACCTGAGATTCTGGCGTTTCTGGCAAAATACATTTATATTTAAAAATCGATATTGCATTATTCAAACTAAAATCGATTTGAATTAGAAAATCAATTTTTAAAATCCCACCCCTATTTTCTACATACTTACTTTATTAGACATCTATAGCGGTGTTCAAATATCTGCATATCCTGACTGCACAAGTTAAGTGTATGAATCTATTACAAAAAGAAAAACATTTGTATGCTGAACCCACTACAACATTTCTGTGAGTCCATTTTTTAAAGACCAGTACAGGAATGTTATTCACCTGACTGGCAATATCTACCAGTAGCTCAGAATAAGTAATTTGTACAATAGGAAGAGGTTATGCCAGATTTCCTAATATAATAGTAATTAAAAGCTGGGTCTCTGATAATGTAGGGAGTGTTGTTCAAGTAAAGTAAGTCAGTAAAAAAGAAAAGAGCAACCCTGTAACATCGCTGTATGTGATCAATCTTGAGAGCCAGACAATGTAAGAGAGAGAACCACAACAACCCACCATGAACAGGCACAGTGAAGTGGTGGTGAGGAAATCTTTTAACAGGCAGGAGTTTAACAACTCCTGGCAGAACCAGGCTCAGTGTGGGACCCATTTACCTTCTGTGGACAAATTAGATAAAGGACCCAGTCACACCTGATGAACTGAACAGGGTGACCTTATCTACTTCAAACCAACTTCCAAAATTATGTCAAGGCAAAAGTAGCGCTGCGTGTTTTTTAACTTAGAGGTGACAGAATATTTGACACCTGTATAATATTTTTCCTTAAGAAATATGAGCGTGGCTTCCGCTAAAATCTTTAATAATTGTAAGAAGCCAAAACTTACAAAGTAGGACAGGAAGTCTAAAGTCAAAAACTATCCCATCATAGGAGACCAGTATTACATTTGCCACCTTTAGAAGGTATAGAAACCTTGGTGATGTGTCTGGGTTCACCGATAAGAAACTCATCAATCCATCAAAACATAAACTCGCTGACTGTGTGTTCAGCAGCTGCGTGTCTTTCTGCTGTGTCTGCTGGCCCTTCATCAGTGCGTGGCCCTGTCACTGAGCAGCCAGTGTGTGGACGAATCTTTCTGCACGTACAGCCTGCAGGACTACCACAGCCAGCTGGTCAACCTGCCCACCCGCATCAACGAGCGCAGCATTGCGACCTGGAGCTACGTGTAAGTGCTGGAACCTGCAACGCAAACTCTTATGCTGATTCTGCTTGGCTGAGAGAATGTTGAATGGGATGGGTCTATCCAGCAGTGTTAAGTCTAGTACTAAGAAAAAGCATCTCTCCATATTGGAACTTTACAAATTAGCAGAAAAAGCTGCGGGAGTCCTTCATTAAAGCACAAACTTTGCGAAGAAAAGCAACTTTTGTAGCTTTTTGTTTCTCTGTTTGTTTTACACAGAGAAAAATCTCCAGTATGTCTGCAGAAGTTGAGGCTTTCGTAACATTTTTCAGATCGAAAGTGAAATAATACAAACTATTGTATTAATTAAATATCTTAATTTTTATAATTAAAATATATATTTTTTAAAAACTCCACACTTTTCACAAGCCAATGAGCCATTACACTCTGAGCCATGAGCTGAGGGTTGTTAGGTTAGACAGTAATTAATATTAATAAAAATGTCTACACCACCATAACATCTGTTTTCAGCAGCACAACAACATTCCTCCAATTAACATCGGAAAGCCTTCCAAGAAGACAGAGTAAAGGTAGATTTCTTATGCCTTAGTATATTGTATATTTTATTTTATTTGACTTTGACCTTTGTCTGTACTTGAGACTATTTACATATTTTTACATTTAAGATTATGGTTTCTTAAAAAAAAAATGGAAACCAATGAGTAGTTCATTCTTAAAGACCTGTGTTTTTTTCTAATTTGAATATTTATTAATGCTCATTAATAACAAAAAAAAGTTATTCTTATGTGATTAATCAATGGAATAATCGATAGATTACTCGAATATCCGATAGCTGCAGCCCTACAAATTAGAGCTCTGGATCTTTAAACTCGATCCATTTAATAATAAAACTCACTGGCTCACAGCCTAATACGGGAGACGTGGACATCCCTCTTGTTTGTTGCAGATCAAGGTGTAACTAGAGAATGCATTTCCTGAAGAAAATGCAGTGTGAATGCTGACAGCTGAATGGTTTGAGCTGAAATGTAATAATTGCTGAATATTTAGTTTAAAAAATCTTGAATGAGCTGAAATACATTGAATCATTCACCTGAAAGCAAAAGTGCAAAACTGTTGAAAGCTGAAGTTCACACAGAAGAAGTTTCAAAGTTGGAAAGTACCTGAACGTCTTTAAAGTTAAATTAGAAAAAGCTGATTAATGACAAAAGAAAATTTAGCATCAGAAAACTTCTGAATGAATAATGAAGTCCGGTATTCCTTAAATCACTAGAAGAGTGGAATTACGTATTTTAAATGTCTAAACTCAAGAATAACAAATGAAAAAAAAAAAAAAAGCTGCAAAAAAGCTGTTGCATGCGTATGTCTGTGAGTCTGAGTTACTGATGCTCAATGGGGAAACAAAGACATTAGACAAGGTTAAAAAACTTAACACCTTCCTACTCTTCCAGGGATGCTGATGCTATTTTCTGGAGAACTGATTGGCCAGTAGGTGGTGATTTCTAATCTGGAATTTAACCTGCTCCAGAGCAGGTTAGATTCACAGCATGAGTTACCATGGTGAATTACCTCAGTAAGAAGTGAACCACCTTTGTAGTACAGAAAATCCAGATAAGCCCAAATCCAGATTCACAGTATAGGCCTACTCTTCATCTCTCACCAGGGAAAACATCGACTTGAACCGGGTGCCTCAGGTCATCCATGAGGCCAGCTGCCACACCGGCCACTCCTGCAGGGGACTCGACAGTGAATTTGGTTTAGAGACCATCCCCGTATCCCTGAGGATGCCAGTCCTCAAAAAGAACCCCAGCTGCTTCCCCTCAGCCAGCTACTCTCTGGAGTTTGAGCTCATCACTGTGGCATGTATATGTGCCATCTCCAGACACAGCTGAACACAACAGAGCATGCTATGGTCAACTTGGGCCACTGGAAAACTTCACCAACATCCACTGTTTAGACAAAGTATAGTTTTCACATCAATTTTACTGAGAAATAGCCCATTTCACTCATTGTGCTTGTTTTCCAGAAGACACTGAAAAGGTTATCAGTTATTACACACCTGTTAACAGCTCATTAAAGCAATCTGAGACACTTTATATTATACGGTGTCAATTCTGTGTCCATGTGTAGTGTTTTGACAGCCTTGTTATCACAACACTTTTGTTTAATTCGAGATCCAGTCTAAGAGTGTCTAAAAAAAAGAGAGTACTGCTTTAACTATTGTATATAATATGTCATTTAGCAGTACAGGCAAACACAGGAAACAAACCAACAAGTCCAACACTGGAATCATCATTTGGATTACTCTAATTAAGACAAGCAGGCCAGCCAGGCTTATATATGCTGAGTGCCCAGATTTAAAAAATCCTTGTATTCTGAAAAAACAAAGAAAGAAACAACAAAAACAAAACAAAAGCCAATCAAACGCCAAAAAGTCAGCCGATCAAAGCTAATCAATTTCATTTCGGCTCCACCATACTTCCACTGCGTGCTGATCGACACAGCTTTTACTCTGTACCCACCTTTAGAAAGGATTTTGGCAATGGCCTGAGCCAAGGACGGCTTCTCCGCTACCATCAGCACACTTCTCATGATGAGCAGTTTCCCTCAGCTGTCGCTTACTGTCCCAATCTTGTCAAAAGGAAACACTGACCTGTGCTATGCTTATCACCGGCTAACAGGCTGTGTGAGAAACTACTGCAGTGGCCATGGCGCGTTCTACCATACGAGATCTACTTCCGGGTGAACGTCATGGCCTTTGCCTCCCATTTAATTAGTTTTAATGATTTGATTTTCTTTATCGTCTTCTCTGCTATTATTATTATTATTATTATTATTATTATTATTATTATTATTATTAAAAATTGGTAGTGACAAATAAGGTGACAAATTAAATACAGACTCGTAGCTCAGCTAACTCAACAAAACTAACAAAAATATATGCGTGAGGAGCGTAACATAATTTGAAAAGAAGCTTACCAAATGGACAAACCCAAAAATCTGAAAGAAAATTTTTATTTTCAGGTAACGCTGTCGTTTTCTTCCGTAATCTAAAGGTTTTAGATTTTGTTTAGGTTAAAGTGAATTTAAAAAACAAAAGAGACAAAAAAAAAGCTATCATATCTTTTTGTCTTTTCTTAATGCCGCGTTGTCGTTCTTGCGACAATAAAATGGCACGACTGTGTGTGTGTGTGTGTGTGTGTGTGTGTGCGTGTGTGTGTGTGTGTGTGTGTCTGTCAATCAAAATTTGGACACAAGATGGCGGTAGACGACACGAAATAACCGGGTACGTCAGTCATTTTCTTCTACTTAAAGTGAGAAAACAGATCATCTCAGCAGAGCAGGTGTTTGTTTTTCTAAGAGTTTTACGTATATCTTTGTGTTTGGTTGGTTGTTTTTATTTACGTGTTTATTGTACTGATGAAGACCAGCCATGTGAATAATGGCAGCCTGGATTCTGTTAGGCCGAAAGCAAACAGTGACAATGATCAGAATAAGAAACAAAGATGTCATGCTGTCACTTCTATGATCCACCTTTTTTTTTCTTTAAACACTGCTACACAGCTGTGTGTACATCCATCCATCTAGTACATAGTGTTCTTTGAGAACTGCGTGGGCCACTGGGGCAAAAGGGCAAGAGCTAGAAAAGATGCAGGGAACTGAGGGTGTGGAAGCTGGTCTTCTCTTCATCTTTGGGGAAGGTGATGGGATGCTGACCCCAGGCAGATGGTGATGAAAGAATTGTGTGTGTTGTTTCATTCACCCCCTCCGCTACACTTCAAACTAAGTCATCAATTAAATGCATCCTTACAACCGTTCCCTCCATGCTGCCCATTGAATAGGCAGATCTTCTGGGCTCAGTCTGTGGCTCTACCATTTTCTCTTAAAGACAGTGTTGCTAACCAATAACACTTATCTGGTTATTAAACTGGCTATGTTTTTATTCTAATATTCAGAACAGTCTTTGAGGATTCTGGAAAGAAGTCTTTTTAACCTTTTATAATTTCCAAATATCTCTTGTGTATATTTTGGGAAAACAGTTTGTTACCTCTGTGCCATAAATTTTACTATGAGAAGCTACACACCTCCCTCTCCCAAGCCACCTCCTCCAGTTTGTCCGGGGGGACACAAAGGCATTCCTAGGCCAGCTGAGAGATATAACCTCTCCAGCATTTTCTGGGTCTGCTTCAGGGCCTCCTCCCAGTGGGACATGCCCGGGACACCTCACTCAGGAGGTGCCCAGGAGGCATCCTTGTCAAATGCCTGAACCACCTCAACTGGCTCCTTTCGATGTGAAGGAGCAGCAGCTCTACTCTGAGCCCCTCCCGGATGACCAAACTTCTAGCCCTATCTCTAAGGGAGAGGCCAGCCAGCCTTCGGAGGAAGCTTTTTCCACTGCTTGTATTCGCAGTGTTGTTCTTCAGACACTACCCAAAGCTTGTGACCATAGATGAGGGTAGAGACAAAAATTGACCGATAAATTGAGAGCTTCACTTTTATACTCAGCTCTATCTTCACCACTATGGACCTGTACAGTGTCAGCATCACTGCAGCCACAGCACCAATTGGTCTGTTGATCTCCTGCTCCCTTCTCCTGTCACTTGTGAACAAGACCCCAAGATACTTAAACTCCTCCACTTAGGGCAGGGACTCGTCCCTGAGTGGGCACTCCACCCTTCTTCTTCTTGAGCATCAGATTTCTAGGTGCTGATTGTCATTCCCACCGCTTCACCCTCGGCTGCAAACTATTCCAGTGCAAGCTGGAGGCCATCACCCAATGAGGCCAACAGAACCACATCATCTGCGAAAAGCAGAGATAAGATTCTGAGACCACATAAGTGAAAGCCTTCCACCACTTAGCTGTGCCTAGAAATTCTGTCCATAAAAATTACAAACAGAATTGGTACAAAGGGCAGCCCTGGCGGAGCCCATCACGCACGAGGAATGAGTCTGACTTATTGCCGGCTATGCGGACAAACTCTTGCAACAGTTCTATAAGGATCGAATGGCCCGTAGCAATGGGCCCCATACTCCCGGAGCAACCCGCAGTACACCCAGGGGGACACAGTTGAATGGCTTCTGCAAGTCCACAAAACACATGTAGACTGGTTGGGCAAACTCCCATTCACCCTCAAATTTTCTTGACAGGATAAAGAGCTGGTCCAGTGTTCCACGACCCGGACAAAAACTGCATTGTTCCTCCTTTATCCAAGGTTCGACTAACAGACGAACTCTCCTTTCCAGCACCCTGGCATAGACTTTCCCAGGGGGGCTTAGGAGTGTGATCCCTGAACACAACTTCCAGTCCCATTTCTTAAAGATGTGAACCACCGCCCCGGTCTGCCAATCCAGAGGTACCGCTTCATGTTTCATTGCAATTTTGTAGAGGCATGTCAACCAAAATAGCTCAGGGTGAACCTCATCCACCCCAGGGGTTCTGCCACCAAGGAGTGCCTTGGTGGCAGAACCCCTGCCTTAGTGACCTCACCTCAGCCAAGTTGTCCCCCTCGTCTCCAGTCTCTGTTTCCTACGAGGAAGACTTGCCAGTGGGATTAAGGAGGTCGTCGAAGTATTCATTCCACCGCCTGACAATGTTCTCAGTCAAAGTAAGCAGCGCTCCACCCACACGACACACAGGGCAGGTAGAGCACCACTTTCTCCTAAGTAGCCTGACAGTTTACCAGAATCTCTTTGAGGCAATCTGCAAATCCTTTTCCAGGGGTTACCACCACGACAGGCACCAACCACTTTGCAGCTGCAGCTCAGTGTAGCTGCTTTGGCAATGGAAGTGCTGAACATGATCCATTTGGACTTAATCTCCACAGTCTCCCTTAGGGACTCCCTATTAACAGGACAAGCCTCTGTCAGAACCAGGCTCAGGAAGGGGTGGCCATCTGCCACAACTGCCTGGGGTGAGTGGAGGAAGACGAGATGAAGACATACTGTGGAAGAGAGCCAGAGATTATTAAGAATTAATGATTAATTGCAGATAGGTGTACATATAGTGCGTGACAAAGGTCAGTGAAGACAAAACAGTCAGTGTATCATGGGAAGCCCTCAGAAGGCTTCCCTTCTAAAGGGGCAGGTAAAATGCATACTATTGTATAATACCAATTATGTAAGTGTTCTGATAAAAAATTATTTAATTATCTTTGTTTTGATGATATATAGTTCCAATATCTAAAATTTAAGAAAATACAATACTGGTATTTTTGTCATTTGCCTCTTGAATGGGCCATCAACTGTACATAAGCCCAGAATGATCACTTAATAATCCGGTCAAAATTATCACCAGTAGTAGAAGATTCCTTTAAAGCTATGAAGTAGATGGCCCAGAGTAACATGTAACACGTTAAAAAAAAAACAAAAAAAACCCAAAATAATTATTCCAAGTATTGAGCCTTGGGGGACACCACATACGAGATAGATTAGTCCTTTTTCATCAGTACCTACTCAAGTCAGCTTGGTTCGACTTGAGTCGACTCAGTTTTTAGGGTGGTAGTATTTAATTAAGTGGTAATTAGGTGGTAGTACCTGGTATCAGGTACTTTTTTTAGTACCTACTCAGCTTAGGTTCCAAGCAACCTGAGGCGATACAAAAATGTATACAAAATACTCCAATCTCTGTTTGTTTAATACATCTCTACAGAGATTTAAATACGTAAATGTGGCTTGAGTTACACATAAATGATTTTGCTACAATTGCCTGTAGTTTTGGGACAGGCACTTGGGATAGACTAACTTGTGTAATCCTGTGGGTGGGTCGTTGGTGTTCACAGATATTATGGTTTTATATTTTGTTATTGTTTTTAGTATTAATTTCATTTCAAAGTTTTATTTTCAGTTTAGTCTTAGTTTTGAAAATGTGTATGCTCATTTCAATTTAATTTTTGTTGTTTGAAAAGTATTTCACTTTATTTGAGTTTTGATTAGCTTTGTGATGTTTTCAGCCACAAGATTTATGACGTTTACAACAGGCTTTACGGTGCAAATGCTTTGTTACAGGGACATGCTAGACTCAGTAAATATATTAACCAAATGATGATACGTATTTTATTTGTTTGTTTCACATTTGGTTTTTATTTTTATTCTACTAAGGCTTGTGACTACATAATCTTAACTCAGTTATGAAGCAATATTGTGAATGTTGCCAATTTTGTAAAAGCTCAGCAATCTGAGCACTGCACACAACACTGCTTAAGAGCATAGAGCTTAATATTGCCCCTTTTACTGTTCAGGTTTCCGATGGTCTTTGTGTCCCTCCTGGTTTTCTTCCTCACATCTTCACTGCTTAACCAAAAGAGCTGCTGAATGTACATTAGCCTGCGCTGCTCCTCCCTCTCTCTATACCATTAGAATAGCTGTTGCAGGCTGTGTTGCTATGGTGACATACTCCCCTTTTCCTCTCCAATGTCGGATCCATTTGGAATGGTGCTCCGATAGCAAGTTCAAATCTGGGGCTGTAGAATAGAAATATTGTGGTATTGATCCCATGCAGAAAGAACTGGGAAGCATTTCAAAACTGGTGCAGTGCAGACAGATGAACATTGATGTCAATGCAACATATACACGAGATCTCATGTGTACCCATAAGGCTCTTTACAGCAAATAGGGAAAATGTACATCATATAAATTTTATTTATATAGCATCAAATCCCAAGAGGCACTGTAAGGTAAAGACCCTAAAATAATACAGAGGAAACCCCTAACCCTAATCCCAACAATCAGATGACCCCCTTTTGAGCATACTTTGCAAGAATGGGAAGGAAAAAGTCAGAGAGGAGGAAACAGGAATGGGAGGAAGACAGGATGAAGACACGCTATGGAAGAGAGCCAGAGATTAATAATACCCAACGACTGAATTCAGATTGGTCTATGTGGTAAAAACACATAGTTGGGGAAAAATGTTAAAACAGTGAATGAATATGAACTTGTTCACGTTACCACATTCACAAAATCTTCAGAAAATCAGTGTGAGGGACCAAGCAGCCAAGGCATAGGGGACACAGGGAAAAAAATGTCTTCAAAAAGGGTTTTTTCTGTTCTATTTTAACCCTCAAAAAAGTTCAAAAGAGAAAATTCAAAAACATAATTAGCTGGCCCATAAAAGAGGTCAATTAAATATAACTTTACAAAAAGTAATGTCCAGAAACTTAAATAAAGTGGACACAACTCACAAACTGACCTAATTAGGGTAGCTTTTATAGTGGTTTGTCCGCCGCACTATGAAGTCTGGGATATGTTGGGCCATGGAGGATACACGGACCCATCCTTAAAATACAGGGACGCATTTGAGGGCCGCATTTCGAGCAGCCTTTGAATTGGGACAGCCTTTGTCGCGTTGCTGTGATGTAATCGGCCTTAAAAATCGGCCTTTAAGGCTGCAGACCCTGAATTGGGATACAGCCATAGACTCTTGGATGTGTCCAACAGATTGACAGGTGGTGGGATATGGTGTATACTGGTGCAGTAAACTTAGAGTTTAAAACTTGTGATTTTAATACACCATGTTTCTAAGATGTTTGTACTGTCAAGTGAATCTAAAAGAAGGAAATTCGAGGTCATACAAGTTATTATGTCTTTAAGACATTCCAGTAGTTTAATTAATTGGTGTGTGTGTCATTTGACTTCATTGACAGATAAGGCTGGGTATCATCTGCATAAAAATGAAAACGTATGTACTGTGCCTTCTAATAATACTACCCTCAGGGAGCATGTATGAAGTACAGGTCCCAGTACAGGACCCTGTTGAACTCCATAATTAACCTTAGTGTGTGAAGAGGACTGTTTACGTGGAAAAGATTTGGAGTCTATCAGACAAATACAATTAAAACCACGGGAGCTCAGTACCTTTAAAACCACATGACTTTCTGATCCTCCTCCTTTTACACATTGAAATCTAGAGCAATGTCTGAACATATTTTCTTTAAAACTATGAAATATTAAAGCCTGAAATTACCATCAGAATGAATTAGAATGGGATTTGTACAGCTTGTGGTATATATATATATATACCACAAGCTGTACAAATCCCATATATATATGTGTGTGTGTGTGTGTGTGTGTGTGTGTGTGTGTGTGTGTGTGTGTGTGTGTGTGTGTGTGTGTGTGTGTGTAGCACAAATTAGAAGAATTCATCATTTGATAATTTTATGCTTTATATGCAACAATTGTACCTTTTTTTTTAAAGCAAATAGGATATGGTTCAGCTGAAAATGTTTTACCTGGGATTAGAGTGACCCACATCTTGAAAATGAAATAATCCACTTATTTAACTATTTTCTGATTTATAATTAGAGTGCCATCTGGAAAATGCAGTATATTGCTTCAATTGTACCAGACAATCTACCAATATCTTTGTTTTTGTGATATTTATCTATTTTCTCAGTTGAATGAAAATGACACTTTCTTCATTCTTGTGACTAAGAATTTCATGCTAAAAAGCATTCCCCATGATTTATTTTGTAAAATTGTGTAATTCAACTATATACCATTCAGAAAATGTCACTATTTGTCTTGTGGAAGTTGCAATTTTTTATATTGAAAAGCCAATTTAGGAATATTTAATAGCAAATGGCCTGTATTTATATAGCGCTTTACTAGTCCCTAAGGACCCCAAAGCGCTTTACATATCCAGTCATCCACCCATTCACACACACATTCACACACTGGTGATGGCAAGCTACATTGTAGCCACAGCCACCCTGGGGCGCACTGACAGAGGCGAGGCTGCCGGACACTGGCGCCACCGGGCCCTCTGACCACCACCAGTAGGCAACGGGTGAAGTGTCTTGCCCAAGGACACAACGACCGAGACTGTCTATATATATATATATATATATATATTATACATATATATATATATTAGGGGTGCAACGGTACTCGTATCGATATTGAACCGTTCGATACAGTGCTTTCGGTTGGCTACGCATATGTATCGAACAATACAAAAATGTTTATTTGTTTTATCAACTTTTCTTCTGACGATGCTGTCCGTGTTGAGAACTCAGTGGATCTGCGTTCGACTACTCCCCCTAGACTGCACTGTCGAGCGCAGATCCACTGAGCGCAGCACAAGGTAGCAAGACAGAAGCTCGTTGCAACATGGCAAATTGAACCTCCCCCACCCTCATTCAGATCTGGCGTTTGGAATTATTTTCCAAACGCCGTCCAGCCCCACGCACGGGGCAGTCCACGGTAGCTTGTTAACGGAGATTTGCCGTGTTGTGGCATTAACCTCATTTCAGATTAACGCTGACAGCACTAGTGGGAACACAATGAATATGACTGCACATTTACGCCGACATCATCCTAGTACAAAGACAGGTGGAAGCAGACAAAAACAACAAGCACGCATGCTACAAACTTTACCCAAGTCATTTGGACAGCCGTTAGCACATGATTCTCCTTATGGGGACCTGATATGTTTAATATGCTGCTGAGAATATAGCCCAGAAGAAGCGTATAGTATAGCTTTTATTTTGGAAAGAGACATTTCTCTGTAATAAACTCTCTTTTCCAAAGATGAGTGATTTCTCGATCAGATAGATTTATTTTTTTCTTACTTTGTTGTTTCAGCAACATTAAATTTAAAAACGGTACTTTTGAGTTAAAATATATATATATAATTTTAATAAATGACAAATTAAAAAACCATGAACATTTTTTTGTATCGAAAAAATATTGAACCATGACACCAAAGTATCGAACTGAACCGTGAATTTTGTATATATATATATATATATATATATATATATATATATAGGACAGGCCCCTGCACGGTATGTACCACCGGCAGATAGAGGAGGTGGCTGATATCCAGAAATCCTACCAGTGGCTGGACAAAGCTGGACTGAAAGACAGCACAGAGGCACTAATCATGGCAGCACAAGAACAAGCTCTGAGCACAAGATCCATAGAGGCTGGGGTCTATCACACCAGGCAAGACCCCAGGTGCAGGCTGTGTAAAGATGCCCCAGAGACAATCCAGCACATAACAGCAGGGTGCAAGATGCTAGCAGGCAAGGCATACATGGAACGCCATAACCAAGTGGCCGGCATAGTGTACAGGAACATCTGTGCCGAGTATAACCTGGAAGTCCCGAGGTCAAAATGGGAGATGCCCCCAAGGGTGGTGGAGAATGACCGAGCTAAGATCCTGTGGGACTTCCAGATACAGACGGACAAAATGGTGGTGGCTAACCAACCGGACATAGTGGTGGTAGACAAACAGAAGAAGATGGCCGTAGTGATCGATGTAGCGGTTCCGAATGACAGCAATATCAGGAAGAAGGAACACGAGAAGCTGGAGAAATACCAAGGGCTCAGAGAAGAGCTCGAGAGGATGTGGAGGGTGAAGGTAACAGTGGTCCCCGTGGTAATCGGAGCACTAGGTGCGGTGACTCCCAAGCTAGGCGAGTGGCTCCAGCAGATCCCAGGAACAACATCGGAGATCTCTGTCCAGAAGAGCGCAGTCCTGGGAACAGCTAAGATACTGCGCAGGACCCTCAAGCTCCCAGGCCTCTGGTAGAGGACCCGAGCTTGAAGGATAAACCGCCCGCAGGGGCGTGCTGGGTGTTTTTTTTATATATATATATATATATATATATATATATATATATATATATATATATATATATATATATAAGGGGTATGATCGATGTGGCGGTTCCAAATGGCAGCAGCATCAGAGAAAAGGAACACGAGAAGCTGGAGAAATACCAAGGGCTCAGAGAAGAGCTCGAGAGGATGTGGAGGGTGAAGGTAACGCTGGTCCCCGTGGTAATCGGAGCACTAGGTGCGGTGACTCCCAAGCTAGGCGAGTGGCTCCAGCAGATCCCGGGAACAACATCGGAGATCTCTTTAAAAGTATTCGGCCCCCTTGAACTTTTCAACATTTTGTCACATTACAGCCACAAACATGAATAAATTTTAATGGAATTCCACGTGAAAGACCACTACAAAGTGGTGTACACTTGAGAAGTGGAACGAAAATCATACATGATTCCAAACATTTTTTACAAATAAATAACTGAAAAGTGGGGTGTGCGTAATTATTCAGCCCCCTGAGTCAATACTTTGTAGAACCACCTTTTGCTGCAATTACAGCTGCCAGTCTTTTAGGGCAGTGGTCCCCAACCTTTTTTGCGCCACGGACCCGATTTATGCCCAACAATATTTTCACGGACTGGCCTTTAAGGTGTGGCGGATAAATACAACAAAATAAAACTAGTACCGGTACCGAAAAAAAGATTTATTCATAACACACGTGAAAAGACCCAGGAAAACCGAGTTAACGATAAAAACGATAACAAAATAACGCTGAAAAACGATAAAAACCCTAAAAACCATACATTTCACACCTGAGCCTCAACTCTTGCGGCCCGGCACCAAACGACTCACGGACCGGTACCGGTCCGAGGCCCGGGGGTTGGGGACCACTGTTTTAGGGTATGTCTCTACCAGCTTTGCACATCTAGAGACTGAAATCCTTGCCCATTCTTCTTTACAAAACAGCTCCAGCTCAGTCAGATTAGATGGACAGTGTTTGTGAACAGCAGTTTTCAGATCTTGCCACAGATTCTTGATTGGATTTAGATCTGGACTTTGACTGGGCCATTCTAACACATGGATATGTTTTGTTTTGAACCATTCCATTGTTGCCCTGGCTTTATGTTTAGGGTCATTGTCCTGCTAGAAGGTGAACATCCGCCCCAGTCTCAAGTCTTTTGCAGACTCCAAGAGGTTTTCTTCCAAGATTGCCCTGTATTTGGCTCCATCCATCTTCCCATTAACTCTGACCAGCTTCCCTATCCCTGCTGAAGAGAAGCACCCCCAGAGCATGGGGTTAGGTATGATTTTTGTTCCACTTCTCAAGAAGTGTACACCACTTTGTATTGGTCTTCCATGTGGGATTCCAATAAAATTGATTCATGTTTGTGGCTGTGTGTGAAAGCAAATGTGGAAAACTTCAAGGGGGCTGAATACTTTTGCAAGCCACTGTATTATCATGCTATTTGCAACTACATGAATGTACTATTCCTGTGTGATTTATTACTATTACTGAAGGTTCCTCGCCATACCAATCTGAACTAGATATTTAAATCTTAATATAGCGATTGCAGCGATTTCGTATAGAAAACTATTCCGCGAGTATATAAAACAAGTCCGCGGGACCTCTGGCTAATACATCGGGTTCCGTGTCGGGCTCGTAACTGAAAACTAGCCTTACTTTGTTGTCTGGGTCAACTTTGCTAGCGAGAGACAGAGAGAGGCTTGAAAGGCTGCTCCAGCGGAGCTTATTGTTTCGGAGGAAAACACGAACACAGTGTACAGTCGAGTCTTAATAGCTTACTTACAACTGGGCTCGTCAGGCACTCTTTTTGGCTGGAGTGGTTATTATTATATTTACATGCTTCTATGTCCCCTTTCTGCTCAGTGACAGCTCGTACTTTTCGACTCTCCTTTTTCTCACTCCCTGGCGCTAACAGAAACATAAGGGGCATGGCAGTCCATTCTCCCTCCAGCACGGATTACACTGCCCATGAGGCTACATTCTTTAGGGCTATGCCTGTAACACTCTGCCTATTGCCTTCATATTAAATTATTTTTTTTAAATATTTCTTCACGTCATTATGTGGGCCGCATGTTTGGGTTTCCACTGGTGTGGAATTACCAAAAATAGAGAGGGCATAGCCTAACATATGAAACAGGAGGAGACCACCGTGTAATCCATTTATTTCAACAAAGTAACTGTATTCTGAATACCACCCTTTAAAACGGTAACTGTAACGGAATGCTCATATTTGTATTTTAAATATGTAACGGCAGTACATGTATTCCGTTACTCCCCAACACGGACAAAAGGGACAAGATAGGAAAGAGCAGAAAGGAGAGCCGGAAGGGGGGCGCCCAATCTGGCTTCCCACACCTACCCGCCGGATCGGGCTGTAAGCTCTACCTCCCCACTGCCTCCCAGAAAAGAGAAGAAGAGCAGAAGGAAGAAGAGTTGAATATTTTCTTTTCTTTCACAGTTAGCTGACTGCCTTAGCTACCCAAGTGATGTCAGTCCTTTTTAACCATAGCCAGTGACTGGTCCTCTCAGCAGTGTTAGCTAATTTTCTTATAGCCTGCCGTTGCACCTGTCCTCTGATCCCAATCTCTCTAAGCAGTTTTGCTGTTGTACTGGCAACAAAGCAGCCTCTATCCTCTGCCTCAGCTGCCAAGTTGGCATACCGCAGCTTCTTACGCTCTAATGTTTCCTCAATTGCTTCCTCCTGTGGTACCGTCAGCTCAATGACATGCGCATGTTTTTGGGAGTTATACCAAAGGACGAGGTCTGGTCGTGGTCGCAGAGTAGTTGTTACAATCTCTGTGGGAAAAATTAGCCTCTGATCCAAGTCCACTTGCATCTGCCAATCCCAAAGGACAAGGTCCTCCCATGGTACCGTCAGCTCAATGACGTACACAAGTTTTGGGGAGTTAGACCAAAGGACGAGGTCTGGTCGCAGAGCAGTTGTTACGATCTGTGAGTCCATGACCACTTTAATTCACAATAAACTAGAGCCTTCCTTAATACTTTCATGCTGATTTACCCATGTTTATTATGCCAAAAGTAAACTATACCAAGATGGTATCATGCAGTACATTTAAAATGTATAAACATTTTAATTTAAATGGCACCCTCTTCCCACACTTCTGTTTAATGTCACTCCAGATCCAAACCAAATATAAGTTACAGTTCACAAATAAAGAAGCACTATTTTGTTATGCTTTACTGTTTATTGTGTTGATTTTCTATTCTTATTTGCTCTTAAATCTTTAATAGCTTATGTCTCATGAAACCTAGTTACTGAACTACACTGAAATTTGTTACTGCACAATACACATAGTACACACCTGTAAACCTCTATTTATACTTTCTATTCAGTTTAAAGAATTATTTTCAGCAACTTATAGCTCATTTCTTTTTCTTTTTTTTGCATAAGACATGTTTCTTTCTTGTTCTTTTTATAAACCATCACTGGAAGTTAAAGTATTTTCCTCAATCACTAGACCTGGTGAAGTCTGATTGTTTCTGTGGGATCTTCACTGTATTAACCATGGTTCTCCCTACTTCTCAGACTCCCCAGTGTCATCCAGCCTGCTCATCAGCCATCTACTGACCGCCACTGATACTTTCATCATCCTTCATGACCAAGTACCTAGCTGCTTGCCCACTGCCTTCCAAGCCCCATTCCCTGTTCTTTCACATGCTTTCCTGTTATCCTTCATTCACCTCTAAAGACTTAGTTTTAAAATACAAATAAATGTAAACATAAATCTACAACAACATCTGTCATCAGAGGGAAGATAATCTAAAGCCTTACTTTTGCATTGCTCTTGTACATTTAGTCCACAGTTACTTTACAATATCTGTTTCATTTTATGAAATAAGATGAGTGACAAATTAAAGGTGTTGAGCCACCACATTCTGCCAGTACAGATTCAGTGAGCCTTACAAATAATTTTGTAATTCTCTGGAACTCCGTTGGAGGAATGATATACCGTTCTTCCAAAATATATTCATTTGGTCTTTTGATTATGGTAATGGAGAGCGCTGTCCTGCTGTCTATTGTAAATAAATAATAGTAGTAACAAATAAACTATTCAAAAACCTCAGTTAAAGAAAACAATCTCAAGCAGCTAACACGTGATATGCATATATACTACATTATTTTGGACACTTTTTTTGAGTTTTTACACATTTTTTTTAAAAATATATTTTATTCCAGTTTTGAATGCAGGACTTTAACATTTTTTATGTTCTTTTAATTTCACTGTCTACAAAAAAATAAGTGCACATAATGTCATGGGATTTTCACGTTTGTGAAATGTATTCGTATTTGCTCAGCTACATTTAGCTAAGGGCTCGAGTTACTGTTACATCTTCACTGACCATGATAAGTACCCGAACAGTAATCCATAATTCCTGTGTGCTATGAGAATGTAGGATTTTTGGCTTCTGAAAATTCTTTTCCGGAGTCTTGGCAATCAGAGGAGTGACATTAAAAAGTAATTTTATTAATTTAACGATTTCTTCCTACAAAACACATAAGCTGGCTGAAAACCAGACTGAATCCTGTAATCACTTCAGATAGGAAACAAATGTCCACTACATAAAGCCTGATGACAAACAAATACTGTTCAAAATGTGTGCTCATGCTGAATTAAAGATTACATACATGCAGTACTTTTAGTGGAGAAAAATGAGTGAAGGACAAATAAGACATGGTACAGATGAAAACAATTTAGTTCAATCAAAGTCCTACTGAGTTTAGGTTTTTTTTGTAATAGAATATATTAGTTAGTCCTTTTTTTGCAGTCCCATGATAAGGGAGCAAATGCGATCTTCAGGGTGCAGCTTCACAATGACATGACTGCTAAACAATTACCACAAATAAACTAAGATGTACTGTCACAGTATATCTGAAGCAGCAGCTGTTGTGATTTGGAGCTATATAAATAAAATGGAGTCAACAATTTGTGAGATGATTCATTTCAATCAAGAATCATTTGCTCTGCTTTATTCTTTAACTCATTGACACAGGCAATATTAACAATATTGCTCTCACTCATCATTTCTTTCTCCCCCCCCCAAACACCAGAAGATTCAATAAAATGAAATTAATTAATAGACCATTTATTTAGTGCTGGTGGGCCTGAAATACACTGTGTTGGACATGCAGGCCTCGGAGAAACTGTTCCCCCAAAACAATTATTTGTGGTGTTTGAGAGAACAACCAGGGACAGAGAGGTGTTCATTTCAAAGAGTTAACCCTACACAACCTCTGTGATTAAGTCCTGGAAGCGGCTGTGAGAGGAGAGTCCGGAAAAAACGAATGACGTTTGATTTATTTACCTACAGAGGTTCCAAACAGCAGGCCTAACATCAGAAAAATATCTAAATAATTTGGAGCAGCCTCCTGGCGCGTTGAATTTCGTTAAAGATAATTGTCCCGGACACGCTGACACTAAAATCCCCCGCTGAGGAAGCTGCATAGGAATTATTTTTGACCTTTTATGGTTTCATTCATTGCGCTAATCCTTGTCAACTCCATTAGTTTGGCCTGTCCTTGACTAAATGGAGCTCCGGTTGATCTAAACTGGTTAGGTCAGTACTCAGCTTCTTCCAACATGTGTGGTCCAGCAGTTCCCCGCTTTAACCCTTTCACTGGTGGCGTGTGCTGCGGCTCCGTCAGGAAGTCTGTTTTCTTTTCTCTCGCTTTAACACAACACGCGGACGAAAACTACTCCAGTTGGTTAATAACTGTGCGACATTAAAGGTGCCGGTGCTGGCTGTGCCAAGTGCCTCGAGAAACCATGAAGCGTAGGAAGAGCATTCGAATCCCGACGTTGCTTTAGCTTTCCACTCCGCCGGAAAACATAGTTCCTCAGCAGTACACGGTTCACGTTGGCATGTTGCTATGGTTACGAACTCCTATACGTCTGTAACAAAACTAGAATGTACACAGCGCGGACTGATATGTGTGCGTGGGGAGTGGGGTTGCATTTAGGTCCTTGTAAATTGACGCTGTGTTCACGTAATTTAGGATTTTTATTGTAAAAACGCCGCAGAAATGTTGTAGTAGGAACTGTGAAAATTGACACCATTAACAAAGAGTGGTTTAGGTTTGCTGAAGGTTTATTGATATTTATTTCAGGAGAATAGGGCTGAGCCAGTCACGAACAGAGATTAACAAATGCGGGATATCATGTATTCGAGTATTCGGCCATTTTACTATTTAAAAACTCCGATTGATGGCTTGTCTGATTATACCTGTGATTATTCCTCTTCAGCGAATGAAAGTTTAACCTATTACCAAATTACTAAGTACAAAGCTGGAAGTAACAGTATGTTTTTGTAGATCTATTTTCAAAACACAAACCCTCATAAATCCTTACACAATTTTCTCCTCTGCTCTGTTCAGAAATATTAGTCAGGACTCAGACTATATGTATTATTGTAGAATATAAAGCGCCTTGAGGCGACTGTTGTTATAATTCGGCGGTGTATAAATAAAACTGAATTAAATGGACTGGCTCCTGCTTTTTCTAGGCTCCTGTATTTCCTACCTTTCGTTACAACGTGAATGCAGCATGGTTTTACCACGATTAGGCTACAGTCCTCGGAATGCCAGGAGGCCAAACCCCGCCCCTCGCGAAATTTTTTTTATTCAGAACACACCCCTGCGCGACTGCATGGAGGGGGGGAGGGGGGGATTTGGGGCACAGGATGTTTGAACTATTTTATTCACAGATGTAGTAGTATACGGATGATTATCAGGACCCATAAAACATACAAAAAAAACCCGTGAATGTTTTTGATTCCCTGTTCTGCATACAACCATATCAAACAACATGGTCTGCTGGTCTGCACATGTTTTCATAATCAGAGATTTTGTTGGGGTTTTTTTTTTTTTTTTATTTAATTTTTTTTTTTTTACCAGTGTTGTGGACAACAAACAGTGGCATAGTCTAGAAGTCAAATGATGTTCACTCTCCTCTCATTAATAAAAATTTAATAATAAACACAGCAACTACACAGGATCAGGTATGATGTACTGTTGCCTCTTTAAATAGAACCTAGGTTAAAGTTGTCATAGCTCCGTCACTAGAGCATCAAAATGAATGACACTTTGTAAAGTTACACTCATTTTGTACCCTCAAGTATGAAATGAATGAAATTTCTGTTTTTTCTCTTAGAAATTAATTGTTTTCTACATTTATATATAAAAAATCAACTGATGCGTTAAATTATACATTATAACCTTGCTATCTTCTTTCCTAAATCTTTATTTATTTCTGTACCCCTACAGTTGTTTTGTGACCCAATTCAGGTGCAGTAACTATGGAACTATTGCTTTTTTTTTTTACTCAACTTATGCTATTTACACAATAATGCATCAGTCTCAGCATTTTGATTTACACACAAACACACACATAAAAATTATTTTCATGCTGAATAACCTACAGGCCCTGAAGACAAGTTTCTCCACTATAATTAAATTCTTTAATTAAAGGTGTAAGAGACCATGCTCAAATGAATTAATTGTTTAATAAGACCAAAGTTATAAATAAACACACTTTTTTCCCCAGAGTAATTACTTTATACCACAAAACCCAATTTTCAGCTTTTCATGTATTTTGCACCTGGGATTTTTGCAGAGTTGAAATGCTCATGTGCCTGTCTCTAAACACTTTGGGTTAGCTTCTGTTGGGTTGTAAATAAAATAGATGTGACAGTCAACAACAAAAGGTTCAGACATTGTTCATAGTGCATGTTTGAGGTACATTTTTCATTAAATAATGAACACAATTCAGTGGGCTCCATAGAAGATATAAACAAAGTATTGATCCTATTGTGCTAGTATGAGTCTGATTGCAATAGCAGCATACTGCTTTACACAAAGCACTAAGAGTTACAGAGAATGAGGTCATGTTGACCCAGAAATCAGAAAATCAGATAAATGAACCACAAATACAACAACCTTGCCAGTGTCTTCAAACTAACCTATGATGACAAAAACTAACCGGGTTATTGTCATGTCATGGCAGCAGATATACATTGACTTATGACTATCATAACACAGAAAACAGCAGAACCCTCAAACACCAGCACACAGAACACCCAAATGAAAGAGCACATCCAGATATCTGTAATGATAAACATGAAACGATACTTGGTTTCTCACTTTCTCTTACAGTATTTTAAGATATTTCTTAAATGTTCGCTAACTGTTTTTTCCAAGCATTAATACTCTTGTTGTGTTACATCAGTCCCAGAGCCAGCATTTATGGTCATATTTAAGCACTTGGTCACAAAATACAATCTTATACTACTCTCTCATAAAAAGTATGCTGCTTTTATTTTATGCTACTATGTGAAAGTTCAAGATTCCAAACACTATAACGTACCTACACTGAGCATCATTACACCTAGCTGCAAAGCTAAAATGCTGCATATTTATAAACACAGAATTATAAAATTACAGCTATATAGATTTCAAATACTAGCCATATTTTTCCATTTGCCTTAAGTAGCAATTTGCAATGCAAGCTTTTTATTTTATTAAATCTATTTTATTAAAGTAATAGACACAATTGACATGAGTCATTTATAGATTTTCAGCATAAAAGCAACAAAGTAAATCAGAAAACTTGTTTTATGGAAAAGGTTTAGTGTGTTATTTTAATCAGTCCAAAAGGATTAATTTTCCTTTTTGTATTATAGCAGTAAAGTGCAATGGAATACACACATACAAATACAATAAATACTACCGCTAAATATTGCATTTGTAAGTAGGAAAAAGCATGGGACATAAATCACAAAAGTCGCAATGCAAAAATATTCTAATGGAATCCCTTTAAATAATAATGATCCACACATCAGCATGTCTGACTGCCTTCACAATGGCTTTTTGTTCTGACTCTGCTGCAGGCTTAATTCTTAGGATCTAAGTGTCTTACTCGAAGTCACCTGAGCAGCAGTGAGATGGCTACTGTAAGTCTGAGTTAGGACAGCCCGTCACTACCTCTGTGGGCTTTCACATGCAGATGTGACTTTTTGAAACGCTTGGATTCATGAGTTGATGAAATCACACCTTTTCCATGTTGCAGGCTTGCATTTCCACATGACTAAGCAAACATTGCCTACGTTGTTTTCCTGACAGAGCCAGAGTTGTGTCCTGCTGCTACTGCCCCTGACTGATCACATGATCTGTACATGGGCGGAGCTAGAACACACATGGGGGCTGATGAATTCTTGCAACTGTGATTGGCTCAGAGTCACAATGTGACACATTGATGCCTGGCAGTCAATACTGTTAAGGGATTTTCTTTTTCTTGAAGGCCACAAAAGCACAAATGCTCAGTGGGACAGCATGTACTTTGTATGGAGACGAAGCCAGACTGCAGTCAGCCTGATGCCACACCAACACAGGATTATGAAATTGTGACGCGGATTTTTTGAACATGAAAATACGACTCTCGCTCTCTTGCTAAAGTCTTCCCCGGTAAAGTGTTGGATAAAAACTTTTTGTCTTAGTTTAGGACCTGTCCCTGTCTGGGAGATCTGGCTGTGTGTGTTTTGGCTAAACTGAAGCTTGTCTGCAGCCCTCAGAAGAAATGTCACATGTGATTAAAAGAACGGCTTTCCAACACGTTGTTACATCAGCCAGTTTGATTAAAGATACTCTATCAACACCAGGCTGGATGAACAGCTCTGTTACACCACACTAATGAATTATAAAAAGAAAATCAACTCACAAGAGATAATGCTCCGTTTGGCTCCATTGGATGCACTGAAATCAAGTTGTTGTTGTTGTTGTTGTTGGTTTTAAGGTAAGTCCCATGAGAGCGGGCTGATATGTATGGTTCTTGTCTTTTATCCTTCAGCAGCACTGTTGGCAAAGAAAAAGGTGAGCTGTTATTTAGGATGCTGCCAGTTCTTTTATTTCCTATGAAAATGAAGGGCAGGGATCCCTTCAGAGTGTGGCAACCTTTCATTAAAGTAAGCTTGGCCTAAATCTTTCTGTGACTGCAAAAGTGTTTTTGGAAAACTCTTTGTGCTGTTACAGATCTATGAAAACTGAACAGTTCCCGAAACATAACTCCTGTTATTTCTGTCATCTTGTGTCCAGCAGCTACTTTCACTGCTGAGAAGACTCTGAAACCCCTCACAGAGATGCATTCAGGAAGTGGAGCTATTTGAGCTGCTGACGTGCTTATTTTACACAGAAATGTTGAAAAATACTCACTGAGCTAAAACCAGAGCACATTACCACACGGAATATCTGTAACTTTGTGCCATCTGTTGTACAATGTTTAGTAAAAGCTAAACTGACAAACACGGGCCATGCACCCAGAGCAAACTGCTGCTTATCTGCTCAGATTTTTATCACCATATTTTTAATGTGACTCCAAGCAGCTCAACACTTAATGACTTTAGTGCTGAACAGCTATTCTGGCATATGTCTTCTCAGTTTTTCAGTCAGAACACTATTCCATCTTTAAAAAAATATGCTTTACATGTTTCTCATTTCATATTCCTCTCACATTCACTCTGGTGTTTGTTATTTGGTATTCTTTCTTTGTTATTTGTGTATTTTTAGATTTTCTTTTTAGATTTAGATTTTCCCCCCAGTTTAATTACAAGTGAAATTTCAGTTCTGTGGCCATGAGGATGGTTTGGCCATACACTTTGTGTTTCATCAAATAGGAAACTGTACAGATTTAACGATGCATTATATTCATCACAAAGAAATTCACTCGCAGCCAGAATTTGAGAGTGAGGCTCACAGCTGGAGGTTGTTTGTGGATATTTTTCTAAGGAACAAAGAAAAACAAGAAAACACAAGTTTGAACTTTGATTTGAACACAGCCCAGATGTGTGTGGACCCGAACGGCGGTCGTCACCACTAAATATGGGCATGGAACTTCCTGCGAACCCACACACCTCCCAGACTGTCAAGCAGAGACGAAAGTGAGTGCGCGTTTCTCACATACCATCTACCGCACGTCATGGCACACAGATCCGTGCAGAAAAGAAAGGCAGTGTCATATTTATAATGCGTGACTTATGTGTCACAGTCCGGGATCACATTGGTTTAAAGTGACAGGAAGTGGGAAACACCGGCTTGCAATTCATCATGAGAAAATATCGACGGGCACGTGTTCTCGCCGTGATATTTAGCGCAAGGCAGCACCGTCCCAGCACTGGTCCCTGTACGGAGGCGGGTCTTTTCCTCCGGACAATGGCATTATTTGGGCTCCATTGGTCAGGAATGGCACATTTCACAGGCTGTTGCCCTCCTCCGAGCGTCGACACAGCGCCTCCAGTGAGCCCAGCCGCCTTTAACCTTTTCCCACCCCAACCGTTACCCGCCCACACCACACCGACACATGCTACCGGGACCGGTGCAGCCATACGTGTCTGTGCCCACCGAGGGTCTGGGAACCAGTTATGTCCACGCTGCAGGAATACACATTCCACACTTCCTCGGCTGTTATTGCACCCGCATGTGTTTGAAGTGAGGGTGGTCCCGCTGCGAACACCATACTCTAGTCCACCGTCAGCTGCCATTTTCTGGGACACTGATGGAACAAGTTGCTGACTGCGGCTCTAAGTCGTCATTCCTCGCAAGCACCATAACACGATGTAGCACCTCACAGGCGGGTAATGAAAAATTTGTGAATGAATAAGAGAATTTGTGCTCATTGTTAAAATTAAACTATACAATGACGTTCCATTGGTATGTGACCAATCCCGAAAGTGATGAGATAATATTTCCACCAATAAGAACACAGATAGGCACAGAAACGTACCAATTGGAAGCTGGCATGCAAATAAGGAATTTGTCTCGGCAAGAGCTGAATGTCAACTAGTCAAAGATGGAGTCCGGATCTGGGAGGCCGTGAGGTTGCCAATGGACGAAACAGCCTTGTTTTAACCGAGGAGCCGTTACGCCGGTGGAAACGGATGTGTGCGTGGGAGATAGATGGTGACGGCTCGGACGGTTTTCCCACTGAAGTGCTTCAACTTGGTTCCGTTGTGCTTCTTCAGTGTGTTAAGGACCGGCCCTGCCTCCGTCAGGTACCGTTGTCTGCGGGGGGAGAGAATCCAGCCACTGCTGCAGGCGGGGTAGCGTGGAGCTCGCAAACAGACGTGGATGTCGGTGGGTGTGATTGGCCGTGGAGAGGTTTCACCGCCTCTCCTAGCTTAAAACTGTCGAGCACTTATTGTACGTTTGTGTATGAGAGGGGGGAGGCGTAGATTGCGGGCAAAGTGAGAACACGCGTCTTAGAGAGCGTGATTAACAGGCGGGTGCAAGTAATCTTTGCCAACGGAGATATGAAAACTAAGTAGTTACTATCACTGGAGCTAGTCTGCAGCCTTCAGAAGAGCTACGGGGACACCCGGTAGTTCGCCACGGTTGTCAGCGGGGCCCAGCCCGGCTGCAAAGCAACCGTTAGTGCGAGTCCAGTTGAAGTTGTAGTAGTAGAATGCTTCAATACACACCTCGAACTTTAGAACGACCGAAGCTTCGCGCAAATTTTTCCAGACAAGTTTGTGGATGACTGGGCTTTGGTTATGCGGCAGACAACATGCAGGAACTGAAGAAACGTGTGTGAGATGGATATAGATGTATATCACACAAATTACACACAGGACGGAATGTCCTGTGTGTAATTTTATTTTGGTTTTCTTATTTTGGTTAAAATATGTTAAGAGACGTCGTTGCGTTTTTGCCGTTAACCTGACATGTAGCGTTTCTTTGGGGGCGTTTAAGTTTTTCAGCAGCAGAAGTAGAGCCGCGTGTGTTAGCTCGCGCTGCTGCTGAAGCTCTCGTTAGTTGGCGCGTGACGCGATGTGAGAGTTCAGACGGGAAAGCGAGCTTCTTCAGCTGATTGTAAACTTGTTTCAACAGTGAAAATAACAAGCCCCCTTCCCTCCCTCCACTCACAAGCCCCGCCCCTCTGTTTCCTAAACGAGGAGGGTTTCAAATGGCCACTTTGACTAAAGGGCCAGGAATAGTAGGTATTAAATGAAGGTTTGTGGTATTGTATCGCGGAATTTGCTCTTTGCCCTATATACATCTTCTCCACCCTCGTTTCCTCCAAGCGAAGTCCGCGTGCTGCCGCGTGCAGCGTCTTGCAGCGTCTTGCAGCTTTTAATGTTGACCGGAACAAATGACAGGAAAGCTGCACGCATGAAACCAGCATCAGCAAATGCTGTGCTGCCATCAGTTCTGTGTTACACAGGACCCAGCGTAACAATGTCTCTCCAATTTGCATAGATTATATGCTTTCCTCCTTAGGCCTGTGTGTTTTCCGCTGTATAACCGCACGCTATTGTAAAAAGCCTGCTTGCTTTTTGCACGGCCGCGTTTGCAACCTGTTAATCCCGATAGCCGTGTGGAGGCTCGCGCTGAGCCACTGGCCTGTCTCCATAGTTTAGGAAGGCTGGAGCTGATGGCTTGCATGCGGGCTGTTCAATGGAGACCGCACGGACCGTGTTGTCCAAAGCCCTTTTTCTGTTGTACTACTGTGAAATCAGATGAGCAGTGCAATATTAAAAGGGCATTGGCTGACACCCCCACCACACGCACGCACACACCCCATCCCCCTTACACTTGTCGGTCCCCTTTTCGCGTTCGTCCAAATCTTAGATGTAACAGGACATAATGTTAGCTTTAAGGTGACTGGAGTGCTAGTTGTAAAGCTACGGCTGTGTCACAGTTTAAACTGCCCCGTCTTTACTGTGTGTGTGCGTGCGTGCGTGCGCGCGCAGAGGTCAGCTGCTTTGACGATGTTGCACTACTGTATCATCGCTGAAGCAGTGCAATAGTATTGTCATAGCATTCGGCCTTCGCCCTCCACTCCCAGCAGCGGGGAGACGGATGCCGACAAACGGAGGAAAATAGCGAACAAACATTTCCGCGAGCAGCCATAACTTACGCTCCAGCATAGTAGTTCCATGTTTGCTCGGTCCCTCAGTGAACTGTGAGGCTCAATGGAATAAAGCCTGTAATCAATTTTTCTTTATCACTTAGTGATACAGTGAATTTCCAGTGAGAGATGAAATGCGTTTTATTTAAATTCCTAAGTAGCACGTAATGACTTTAAGTTTTACACATTTTTTTTTTTAAATAAAAGAGTCCCCTGGCTTAACGATGAATTTAGTCTTTTGTTTTTCTTGAGCTAAAAAAAAGTTGTATTTAGGAAAGTCCCTTAAGAACCCCTGCAGGTCCCCAGGGGGCAATTTGGGAGCCAGTGGCGAAGTTCAGAGGTTATTATGACAGGAAGAGTGTGTGGCTTTCCTATTCAACATGCTGCCTTATTTCTTCAGAGCCATCCAGGGCTTCTCTCCTGGACCCCGCCTCTTTACAAAAAAAAAAAAAGAGAACATTTTGTTCACAGGCTGCCTCAGTCTGCATTCACACCAGCTGTTCATACTAAGTAACTTTTTTTTAGGTCAACTGAGCCAACTTTTCTCACGTTTTGTTAGGAGTGAACTGTGCTTCCATGATGCGCCATTGTATGAAATCAGACTGAACTGAGACCCTCCTGGGTCAGCAGATAATCACAGGAGGGAGTGACTAAAATCACGGAAGAAGGGGAAACTGTTTTATTTGTAAAAGTCATATGATATTTACAGCACAGTCTCTAAACTCAGTGTGTGAAAGTCAGTCCGGCTCATTTAATGACACTGAGATGATTGAGAGATGATGATAATGAAAATGCAACAACTTTTTCTAATGCAGTGTGTGCTTATATTAGCACAAACCCTTTTCTTAAGTCCTGTAGACCTGGTCTTTCCAAAATGTATGAATTAACCTTAAAGATTTTAATGTGTAAGAAATGTGCTTAGTCTTGATTTATGTCCAGTCATCCAACTTTTTTGGGTTGTGTACTTTGTTTTTGTTTTTTTGTTGTTGTTATGTTTTTTTTATTTGTTGTTGCTGTTGTTTGTTTTTTTAAAATAACTGTCTGCAGTTTGTGTGGCTTTACGGTATGTGCACGTTTTCCTGGCGAAAATGTTAGGTTTTTTTTTTTTTTTAAAAGAGTAACTGTGTATGTCTTTGCTGTAAACATGCAAGTCTGTAGGTTAACGCTGCACGCTTTTTCTTAGTTCCTCAGAGTGTGAGTGGTGCAGTGCAGTGCTCCCTTTTTTTTTTCTTTTTTCCCTCTTTCTCTTTCAATTGGCTTTTCAAAGCATAATTTAAGTGTGCAGGCTTGAAAAAGTCACGGTGTGGGTGGCATGGGGGGTAAGTTTCCTATTTGAGGCAAGTCAGGGTGGGGGTGGTGGGCCTTGTTAAGGAATGTTGAGGGCAGGGCCACTCTGGTTGGGCGCAGGGGGTTAGAGAGAGAGAGAGAGAGAGAGAGAGAGAGACACACTTGCCTGTAGCTTTACTTAGCCAATTTTGCAAGTGACTGTGGAATTTGCTGCTTGTTGTCTGGCTCAAGGGGGAAGTGTTGTAGTGAGGTGTATACTGGAGATATTGTTTGCAGTCGTGTCTTTAGCTGCTTGTTCAGTCTCTTGTGTCTAATAATGTAATGAGAAGACTGAAAAACGAGAAACTATTAGTGTTGGGAAGGCCTGTTATTGTACCACTGGTGGATATCATGGTAATTATTAGTGGAGATTCACCCTTCTAGTTTTATGTAAATATGGCTAATGTTTAGGGTAGCATGGTTGTTAGCACTGTTGCCTCACAGTTCAATTCTACCATCAGGCCGGGGTCTTTCTGTGTGGAGTTTGCATGTTCTCCCCATGTTTCCATGGGTTTTCTCTGAGCTTCCTCCTAAAGTCTAAAGATATGCAGTGAGTGGGGTTAAGTTAACTGGTCACTCCAAATTGCCCATGGGTGTGAAGACGAGGTAATTATTTAAAAAAAAAAAAAAAAGCAGGATATGCATGTCATAGTAGTCCCTTGTTTTTAATGAACAATGTTACAGCAGCAGCTTTTGTCATTTTGTCCAAATGGAAATAGTAAAAGCTTCAATCAGCCAATTGTGTGCTGTCACAAATGCCAAAGTACAGTGGGAGAGGTTGGATGGCCAGCATGCAGACGCTTGCTGCTGTGATGGTGATGACAGGCAAATATCAGAGCAGACTGGCTCCATGTGAAATGCAGCCTATAGGGACGCTTCAAGCAGGAGAGAGTTATTCTGCAGCTTCTGTTAATGTGTCTCCTGACTGACCAGCTATATCTAGCCCCTCAAGCACAGCAGCAAGTAGATCCAGGTGTAAACGCACCTTAACCACCTCCAGAGGTGAGACATCCAGTTAAAAAGTCAATGTGTAAATGCTTCAAGGAGGCCACAGGAAGTTGCTGTACACAAACACATCCTGGTAGTGTTGTTCTCAGTTTCCATTTTATTTGCTGCAAATATGAATCAAATGTGTATAAACAAAGCACTTAGCATGATGAGCAAATAAAACAGATGGAGCTGGACTGGGAATCAACCCCAACCTGTTCATATGTTATGCTGTGAATAAATTCAGTTTAAATGCAGTTTGCAGTTGATTAGATCAATTATTCAACTGCTTCATTTGTGAAAGAAAATTAACCATGGTAGTATTATTATTATTATTATTATTATTGTTGTTGCGTGAAGGGGGTTATGGAGTAGATCAACGACGTGGTCAGGACCCTGACTATTTCTTGAGCACAAAGTGGGAGAGAAGAAGAGTGGAATTAAATTCATCTGTTGTCTCGAATGTCTTTGGTTTTATTGAATGTCACTGAAAATGATGTAGTCTGCCTAACATGCTTTCTGTTACCAAAAAAAGAGGGAGCGAGAGAGAGGTCATTGAAAGGACCAACAAAGATATTTATTCATCATGCAGTGAATAAGCTGGAAGCCCTTTAAACACACTAACCTAAAATGGAATAAATCATATTTATAAAACGGGGAAAATAAAGCCATTGGAAAACACTACAACACCCCTTTTTCAAGAAGATGTGAATTTAATTTTTCTGCAAAGAGTCCAACATTTGAAAACTCCCTGTGAAAAAATAAACTCTTTCAACTTACTTAAATTAGTATACAGTCTGTCTGAAAAAAATGTGATTGCTTTACTAGTTCAAAATTCTCTAAACATTTCTAAAATGTGAAAGAAGAGTTAAGTTAACGAATGTGTGTAAGCTAAGTTCTATAAATTGAAGAAATTAAATTGAAATTCTTTCACACTTGTTTTCCTTTTTTCCATTTAGGAAAAAAAAAAAAGGTTCCTCAGTTAACAGGGAGCCCTTACAGCCATTACTCGGTTGAAAGATGACATGAGTCTGCTCCCAGTTACACTAGGATATAACAATGCAGTCTTACAGTTTTGGAAATCTAGAAAAATAGTTTAGAAATACTCCATTTCTCATGTGCATGTTCCCCAAAATTATTTTTCTTTTGTCCAGCCTCATGTCACCAATTTCATTTCAAAAAAACATACAACTCTAGTGTTTATAAATAAAAATAAATGAAATGAAAAGTATACACCAGTTGCTGAACTTCTATGAAAATAACAATTTTGGAAACCTGGCCTGTTATTCTTGTACTGCTGGTCCTAATGCGAATGCAAGTTGAAAGGTCCGAGTTCTTTTGTCAGTAGTCAGTACTGTAT
This sequence comes from Rhamphochromis sp. 'chilingali', assembly GCF_963969265.1. Classification (NCBI taxonomy): domain Eukaryota; kingdom Metazoa; phylum Chordata; class Actinopteri; order Cichliformes; family Cichlidae; genus Rhamphochromis; species Rhamphochromis sp. 'chilingali'. The sequence continues at coordinate 10,353,756 of NC_137937.1, read as the reverse complement.
AAATTATGATTAAAAAACAAAAACAAAACAACAAAAAACATGTCTGTCGCTTTGGATGAAGAGTGCAATACAATTCTGCACACCAAGCATCCACTTACCTTTATTCAACTTCTAAAATAAAAATTTGACAATCGTAATGCAAACAGGAAGCAGAAAATTGTACAGAGACTGAATGAGATACACACACACACACACACACACACACACACACCCACACATATAAATATCTTGGAGAGGACAAAGAGCTTGTTCAGCATCCCATGATTAGAACTAAAACTGCATCGTTCCTCCTGAATCTGAGGTTTGACGGGCTCTTGTGTCCGTTAACCTGATGTGGACATTAGCAGGGAAGCTGAGCAGTGTGGTCTTCCTGTAGTTGGAGCACACCCTCCAGTCCTTCCTCTTAAACCACCTTAATCTGCCAGTCGAAAGGCATTGAATGTTGCCTAACAGAATCTTTTCGAGGCCAACCAAAAGTCTCGTTCCATGCCCTCACCAAATGCCTCCCACACGTATTGATTTTTTTATTTTTTTTTGGCTTTAGCTACTTCCATCTACCAATTTTCTTTGGGAGAACCTACCAGGAGCAAAGGCCTCTAACAACACGGCCATGGTAAGGTGGTAATACATGGAGGGGTGGTTTGTCAAAAATATCCTTGTATCATTTTCCCACAGCTTATCACTGATGGGTGTGGCAGCTAGTTGTAGGAGTGTTGTCTATTATTATTATTATTATTATTATTATTATTATTAGTGTTGTTGTTGTTGTTTTGGTAACACTCTTTTTGATACAAAGAAGAACTATCTTCACTTTTTAAATTGGCTTTATTTATTTTAAATCAGACTTTTCTACCTGTCTGGCACTTGTTGGCTTTGTGAATAATAGTGATTTGAGGTTTGGTAGCCAGCCCTTTCGCTCCATTAACGCTTGTTTTGACACATCATTTAGAGCAAAAATGTATTATTTTAAAAATGTGTGTGTGACATTTGTATCAAAGAACAGATTTACATTTTTTTTAAGTATTCATGTGGGGATGACCATTTATAGCCACTTCACAGACTTTTTCGTTCTCTCATTTGTTATGTAATAAGTCATAAGATGATGATGATAATCATTTTATTAAGGTTTCCGAGTTAAACATAGAACAGTGAAAATGGGAATAATTTCATTGTATAACTACATACACATAACTGATTTTTCCACTTTATATTTTTTAATTGTCAGTTTAAAAACCAAAAACTTATATTAGAATATAAAAACTACTATGTTGGGTATAAAACAAGGTTTGAGTTCAGTATATTGTTTGCCACTTCTTTTAAAGTTCTGTTTTCCTTGTTGCGACCTCTTAATGTCATTTTTCCTTTTTTGACTTTCAAAAAAAAGTACATTTCTTGATCACCTGTGAAACAAATTGATTTTTGTTTTATTGACTTTTGCAAATTTGTATATTAAACTGTGAGGGCTAGAAATGAACTTAAATACAAAAGTTCATCATAAAACTGTTTTCAGTAAGTGGTGTGTTCTGAAAATAAGCCCATTAAAAATGATTTTCTCCTGTGAAACCATGCATTTCTGGATTACTTTCAGCATAGTGATATTTTCAAATCATTCCCTAGAAGTCAGATTATGGCAGCTTCCACTGGTCCGTCTGCCATTTTACCATGGACCTCAAATAGAAAACACACAAACTTGTCTTTTAAACTGATCTGACATTCATGTTGAGCTTTTTTTTTTTTTTTTTTTTTTTTTCTTTTTTTTTTTTCTGGTTTTTCTGGGGGGTTTTCTGGTGTCGTGATTGCCGTTCTCCAGCTACGGCTCAGTGGTTTTCATTTTAAGTGTCCAGTTTCCAAAGCCAGGTCTTCTTATCCGGTAAGTAGTGCACTTCACTTCAAAAAACGAGGAAAAAAAAAAAAGACGAATGAAATTTTGTGTTCCTTAGGGGACGTAACGTGTCCTCTTTGTGTGTGCCAGCACAAAGCACATTGACAACATTAGTAGTGCATTGGTCATTACCTGCTCTGCTCCTCCCTGGAAGTTCCTCCAGTCCTCTAAATCTCACTGTTTTGATGCACTGGAGGAATCCAGCAAACATCATAGAGGCAAAGGTGCTAACCAGAAGCATTCACAGCCAACTTGACATGCACAAGAAGGACCTAAGCCACATTTATTTATTTATTGATTTTTAATGGGACCATTCAGAAGTAGTAGACAGCAGAAACAAATAACAGGAGAAAGGTATACAATCAAGATAGATATCTAAAACAAAAAACACATTCACAGTGGTCTCTCTTTAGTGTGGCTGCTTCTAATAATGTGGTGATTCTAACAAAAATCACGAGCATTCCCTCGTTGCTAAATGTAATTGTGAAGTTCAATTAGATTATGTCGTCCACTGCAGGCGGGCAATAGTTGTTGGGGTGTTTTTTTTTTTTGTTTTGTTTTTTTAAATGTATTTAATTTTCATCTGAATAGTCCACGATGCTCTACCATTTTTAATTAAACCAAGTCAGAATTGGCCACGGAGTCATCAGGAGGTATGGGACATTGTCTATTTATGTGATATGAGAGCGAGCTGTAAAATAATTTTCATTTGCATTTTTTTTTTTCTCTGTAGCATCTCAAATAGATAATTACTACTTGGTTTGATTTTAAATTGTTCACTTTTTGTTTTGCTTCAGATTGATAGTTTTAGCAAGAATAAAAGAAACCAAAGATTTTGTTTTGCAAGATTTCAAGTTAATGTGAACACATGCATTGGTCTGTTGTCTTACTAAACCTTGTATTCCTAACTTTGAGTGTGAAAGCATTTAGGCTGCAGAGTCAGATGCTCCTCTCACCTCACACTGACAGAAGAATGGTGTGTCACCTTGCAGACAAGCCCCTATCAGTATTGCCTCTGCTTTCACTAGAGTTAACAGAGTAGTGCAATATTGCTTATAGGGTCTTGGCTTTGAGGGATGGTCTTCCTCTGCCCTCAGGTTTGTTACTCTGTCAGTGTGCAGCTGGTGCTCTTGCTCCTTCCATTCCTTTACACTGCTGCAGGTCTCACTTACGTTAAATATGCAGTGTAATGCACGCTTTGAGGATTGTCAGGATTGTAGCCTTGCAGTAACGGAAGTCAGCGTTACTGCTACTGAAGGTGTTTCAAAGCATGTTGGATGAAAGAGCAGTCTGCCTGCTCTCCAGTGAATTTGTTGTTTTAAAGTGTCAATCTCTTGTTGGTAAACTGGGAGCCGTAACCCTCATCCAGCCGACTGAGTCCACACAGACCCCTGATCTATTTTTTTTGTTCATATCTCACATGTGTTGTTTTTTGTTTTGTTTTTGTCATTCCAAACTTTGCCAGTCATTGTTTTTTATTTCTGCTTCGTTAATTGCTTTTAAATATACGAATGTTCAAAAAACAACTCTACCTACAATATTTAATGTTAATAAATCGAACTATTCATTCAGTTTCTGTTTGTCACGGGTTCTAAATTAAAGTGTCATACAATATCAAGAGGGGTAAGAGTACTTTTGTCAATCTTTTTAAAGAAGAAAAACTCATCTTGCATGGGGAGCTTCCCACAGTGGAAGTTATCAAAACAGTTGCAATGTCAGCAGATCTACTTGAGACAGACAGATGTCCTGGCCATGCCACAAATGAAAAGGAGAGGTGATACGTTAAAATTGCAAGCCCCGATTGGATCACCACTGACCCTCCTGGGAGTGAGGAAACCTCCAGCTGCCTAACACTCAGTTGGAAAATCTCCTTGGAAAAGGTGTTATCCTTAAGAAAAACACAGGAAGGTCACACCTGTTTGCTGCTCTGGTCACAGCCAGTCTAAGCATAGCATGAGGAAAATTTGTGTGCTGCAACTGTCTGTAGTTTGTTTTAGCTTTAGCTGTTTATATTTCTTTGCGTTCCCTATGTCACAATATAGATTTCCAGCAAAGGGCCCATCTTATCTTAATGACCTTATCGTATCGTATCACCCCATTAGAGCATTTTGCTCTCGCACTGCAGGCATACTTGTTTTTCCTAGAGTATTTAAAAGTAGAATGGGAGGCAAAGCCTTCAGTTTTCAGGCCCTTCTTCTATGGAATCAGACAGACACTATCTCCACTTTTAAGATAAGGCTTCTCACTTTCGCCAAAGAGCTTGCTCATAGGGGGTCATATGATTGTTGGGTGTTTTCTGTATGTATTACTGTAGGGTCTACCTTACAATAGGTTGCCTCAATGCCTTGACACAACTGATGTTGTGATTAGGTGCTGTATAAATTTATAAAAAAAAAAAGAATTCCAGCAACTGTTCTTTGCCACTGCTTTCCTATGTGAAAGACTTTAGTCATAAATTTTATGCAGAGTAGTTCTAGACCCAGTCAATCGATGAAGAGTCTATACTCAATGGCCTCAGGATCACATCTGGGATCTGCAGTCCGAGATTGAAGTGTTCTCTTGGGGAGATACGGTACTATATAGTCTTTAAGATAAGATGGGACCTGATTATTCAATACCTTGCATGTAAGGAGGATTTTAAATTTTAGACTGAATAGAGAGAAATATGCTCTTTCTTTCTAGTCCCTGTCTTTATACTAGATGCAGCATTTTGGATCAACGGAAGGCTTTTCAGGGAGTTTTTAGGACATACCGATAATAACGAATTATAGTAGTCCAGCCTAGAAGTAATAAATGCATGAACTAGTTTTTCAGCATCACTCAGAGACAGGATGTTTCTAATTTTAAAGATATTGTGCAACATCTGAGACCTTACCATGGACAAATCCACAGAAATAAGATGTCATAGCATTGTGTGAGTGTGGATGCAGTAACCTTTAAGAGGGTTGTTACAAAACCTGGACAAAAATAACACTGTAGATATGTTGAATGTTTATATTTTGGCATGAACTGACCCTTTAAATATCAGACTGATAAAAGGCTCTTGAGAGAAGAAATATCTCATCAGTGACTGAAATCATTGCTGTGCTCACTGATTGGGTTGAAATGGATACAAATGAAGCAGTCCATGTCTGACAGCTGGTCTTGTGGACACTGCCACTCCATTCTAAACTCTGAGGCTTGTTGCTGACACTCATCAGTGCACATATGAAAGCGTTCTGCTCCTACACGATTCTCACTTGGCAAGAGTACATTTCCCCTGTTATGCTTGTATGTGCAGTTACACGTGTCCTCAGCTTTTTGCTGCAGTATTTTGTGAATGTTTAGGTCTCTGGTAGCACAACACAAAGGCTAAAGTTAGTTCATGATGTGTGCACAGGAGATTTACTCACAGCCTGATGAAGAGGAAATCCTCCTCTTCACTTTGCCCTTTGGCTTTCGGCATGGCAGCGACAGGATGCTCTCTGCTTGACACTCTTTCCCTGTTGCACTACTGTGGGAGATGCAGCAAGCAGTGCAATAATGAAAGGGCATCAGTCAGCTGAGCCTGACATCCTGCCCTAAGGTGGGCCCCTGAGCAAGGCAAACACACTAGTAACTCAGTGTATCCTTACTTTCATTAGGACCGTTACTAAAAAAAAAAAAAAAAAAGCTGAATCAAATGATTGTGTTTAATTCCAAGCTGCGATGATGATACTGATTGATGATGAAATTCAGAAAGAATGTGAAATGGGATAGAAAAACATTTGATTGGTTGGTGAACAGTGTAACATGTTGGCACGTGGATGTGGTAGGTTTCTCTGGTTATTGCAATAAAAGTCCTGTTGAGAAAATGTAACCGTTTTGTTCTGTGTGTAGAAAACTGGGCTACTTTGGCAACGACACATCCAACAGCATGTCATACAACTTATGTGCTGTGTTGTTTCAGTCCTGTTGTTAAGCCACAGAAAATGTTATTACTTTACTAAAGCAGACAGATTGTTAAAATATCCCATGGCTACAAATGTACAGGAAAAAACAAAATCATTCTGAAATTATAACATCTGTGAAATGCAATGAAAAACAGATTTATTTATTTTTTTGTTATAGACAAACCAAAATATATCAAAGACGGCTGTTTACCCAGTGTTCTCCAATCCAATTCTAATTTGAAATTGGAATCCTCAGTTAAAAAGGACTTGTGATTTTATCCCAGAGTTATGTATCAGAAGCACCTGTGGAGACATAGGTGAGAATCTGGCCTGTTCACAAGAGCCTGGTGCATGATGTGATGTTATTTATTTATTTGGAACCACAAATCTAAGGACCAGTGTTTGGGATCTTGCTGGTTACAACCTTAGTAACTCATAACTTTATGTGGCCGTGACCATTTACTGCTGCCGTCTTAGACCTCATAATTTCTGGGAAGTTTTGTCTGACTTTAGCACATTTTGACATTTCTCTCAGAAAATGCTGTATTTTTTTTCCCTCAGAGCATTGTCCCACTCCTTAATTTTTTTTTAATTTACAAAAATAATGGTAGATCACTGCCACAGAAAGCTTACCCAATAGTTACTGCTAAAGCTAATTTAAATTTGTTTTTTGATTTTAAAGTATAGTTATGATTAAAAAAAGAAGAAGGGAAAAAAAGCTTTACATGCGTCTCCAGAGTTGAGCTAATAACAAAAGAACTATCTTCAACTAAAAGGGAACAAAATTTTCTGGCACAACTTCACCTACTCCTAGATCTGATGATGTGAAAACTCCAGTGACACTTAAAGTATTGGGGAACAAATTTATTAGGTGAGCAACGCATTTTGGCTTGTGGCCTTCATCAAGGCTATTGCAAAAATACCAAACAGTTTGTATTTAAATAAAAGTTATATCAACCTGTTTGCATTTTTCTGTGTAATTTTGAGTATGAATTACTTTTGGACATGTGGGTAATTCCCTCCCCCCCACTCCCCCTTTTTAATCTGTAGTGGTTCAGTCCAGAACCTATTTGGGCTGTGTCCTAGCCAATTAACCATTCCACCTGCTAATTGATTAGCTTGTTTATTTGTGAATTGTTTTTTTCTGTTTCCTGTTCTTTTTTTTTTACGAGTTTCTTTTTTTTTCTTTTTTTTTTAATTTAATAAAACCGGATTTGGTTTCCTGCGTTATAAAGGAAGCCATGATGTAGAAACCACGCTGTTTTATCTTCAGCCATGATGCTTCTGTGAAACACTGGAGGCACACAGGCCAGCTACTGCAACACACTGCACTTCCTTCTCATAGGTGGGTGGTCACATTTGTATTTCCTCTGCACTGCCTGCTGGGATTCATGCGAGGAGAGACTGGGAATCTCTGCATCCCCACTCCACTCAAACGTACGCTGTGCTTCTTAACAGTCCTCACTCCTGCTGGTTAAAGAATTTCCTTAAAGACAACGGTCCATATTAACGGGTCAAAACTAAGAGGTTTTGACAAAAATGGAACGATTTAATGCGTGTGTTTATGTGGCTGATATCCATGACTCCTGACGTCTGCAACTATGCTGAGCTCTGATACCGGCGCAAAGGCACGAGCTGCATGCTGCTGAGCCAGACCCTCTTTGCCTTTTATGGCACTTTAGCACCACATGCTGGACACGGAAAAGAACCGCAGTAGCTGGCAGCGCAGAGCCATTTTTCATTAGGGTGAAGCTAACCCTAACAGGGTACGTTCCAAAAGCATTTCCTACCTACTATCCGGTCGTTAAGTCTGACGTCACTAGCCGTGTCTGGGCCTAAACTCCGCTGCCGGTCCATATATCAAACGATCACTATGGCATTACTGAGAGTTGAAAAACTGTCTAAAGTCTTTCATCTTTAATAAAATGATCGGCGTTCTGCTCTACCAGGTGTAACAATTGAGTTTAACATCCAGGCATCCATGAAAACGGAATTTATGACACATTTAACGGAGTTAGAAGTTAGCAGGAAGTTAGCTCGCTAGCTTCTATCTAAATACAATATAGCATGCCCTGACTGCGGGGTTTTGGAAACAAATTAAAACATACAGCTCTGTTATCACTTCCAACATAAATGAAGACCGAAAACTAAACAGCAGTGACGTTTGTAGGGTTACTGAAGTTTGGGTAGCTGGTATATAATGATGTGCTACGTGACCGCTAGCGACACAGCTATGTTAGCATAATATAAACAAGCTAACTTTTTTTTCACTCGATAAAAGTTAACGTGAGTGTTCTCAGTGGTCAGGAACAAATGTAATCGCATGGCAGGATGCTGTAAAAGGACCAAACTTCAGCCAGGAGAACAACTGAGATGATCGATCCACAATACGGGGTTAGTCATTCATATACTCGGGGTATGGCTCAGTTGGGAAGTGCATCTGTAACTGGAAGGTCGCCGGTTCGATCCCCGGGCTCTCTGTCCTGGTCGTTGTGTCCTTGGGCAAGACACTTACCCTACTACCTACTGGTGTTGGCCAGAGGGGCCGATGGCGCGATATGGCAGCCTCGCTTCTGTTAGTCTGCCCCAGGGCAATTGTGGCTACAACCGTAGCTTGCCTCCACCACTGTATGAATGCAAGAGTGAATGAATAGTGGCATTGTAAAGCGCTTTGGGTGCCTTGAAAAGCGCTATATAAATCCAATCCATTATTATTATTATACTGCTGCATGGGCTGGGCTGTAGTTACATCCTAAGGTTTTAAAAACTGAGCTTAAATAAATGATTAGCGGTAATAAAAGTCGAGGGAGGTCAACAGTGATCACTGACTGTTTTAGGAGCTTTTTCCCCCCCCCCCGCTTTCCTCAGATATTTTTATTAAAGTTTCTGCATCCATTTTTACAAAAGACAAATTGAACAATGTGCCGTTTTCTTTTTGAAGAACATAAAACAATATGAAACATACACTCCCACCTCATAATTATAGGAGTACCAGTGGGTGTACAAAAAGAAAAAAGAAAGGGTCCAATCTAATAATACGAATAGTAAACCCTGGAGTACAAGATAACAGTTCCTGAGTGTACAAGAGAGATGTGGAGAGTTTCAGTGTTTTAGGAGCTTTTTGAGATTAAATAGAAGAAAATACAAAACATTAAACGCAGACTACTTAGGCCCGGAAGTAGGATTCGTCACGTCATCACTTAACGACCGGATTCCTGACCTTGGTGACTTTTTCACCTAAAATTCAGTAGGAGAAAAATCTAATGACTTAGGAAAAGAGAAGAGCCGTGTGTTGAGAATTGGAACGACACTCGTAAACCCAATATGACGCTGTGTTGAAACTACAATGTGCAGAAGATAGACCACAAAACGTGCATCTCACTTGTAAACGTTTTTGTTTGTTTTTTTAATAACCTGTCCTGTTATTTCAATGGCAGAATCATGGTCTGAGTGCTTTGAGCGCTGTAGACCATCTGTACCTTCCTCTTGCTAACGGTTTTGTTTATTTTTAGTATTCACGTTGTTAACGACAATACAAATGTATGTGCTCAAACAAAAACAAATAAAAGTGTTAAACCAACTTCCCCTTATCACTTAGCCCACACAATTGTAACTTCAAAACAATGAAGGTACGTACTACAAGAAAAGGCTTTTGTGTTTCTGTTCAAGGAGTGAAACTATGGAACAAACTGAATATGGAATTAAAGCAATGTCCAAACATAAAACTGTTCAAAAAGAGTTATAAAAATATGATCTTCTCGATCTATAAAGAAAAGGAAAATATTTAAATTAAGTGAATGTCTCTATTTAAAAACAAACAAACAAAAAATTCATGATGTGATATTATAGTATATAGTATATCAGAAATCTGTTCACTATTTTTATTACAAATTATATCAGTAAGGAAGCTGACTAAATATTCACTGATAATTTATGGGACAGGGGTGGGATTAAATAAGTGTATACTTCTTCCCACTCCCTTTCAACATGTAAATTAATCAGAATGTTTTTTTGTATGTAATTTGTATAGTATATTTTTTTTCTCTCATTTCTTTTCTAAATGTACTTGTATATTGTTCACATGTTGAAATAAATTACCAATCAATCAATCAATCAATCAATCAATAAATAAACAAGGAATCAAGGACATGTATAACCATAGCTACAGTGATAGATATAATTCAGATACAATTGGGCAGATTTATATATACTGTCAGTCATCAACTTTATCAGCTTCATATTCTTCCAAAAGCAGTTTTCGAAAGATCTTTATGAACTGAATAATGCTTGAACATTGCTGTAGGTCCACAGGAAAACTGTTCCACAGTTGTACCCCACAAATGGTATTACCTTTAGTATTACCATTTTAACCCTTGTCCGTGCTTAAGAGTCTTCAAATTTAATTTTCCCCTCAAATCATAGTCCCCTTCTCTGTCAAAAAACATCCTTTGTACATTTCCTGGTAACATATTGTATCTGGCTTTGTACATAATTTTTGCAGTTTTATATTTTATAAGATCCATAAACTTCAGGATTTTTAATTTCTAGAACATGTTCAAAAAATGTTAGTGTGGTCTCTAAATCCTGCTTTAGTAATCATCTTGATTGCTTTTTTCAAAATTTTACATAATGGTTGAAGTCAAGGGCGTAGATTTGGCATGGACGGAATTGACATGTCCCCACCAATATCCAGTGATTATTGAATTGTCCCCACCAATAATTTGATCTCTTCGAGTAAAGAAAAAAAAAATAGAAAGAAAAAAAAAAACGATCTGTCAACGTCTCATTCACCTAGCGGTGCAGAAAGAGTTACGCTCTCTACTGGAGTCCTACCTCATGTGACAAATATGGCCAATGTTATTGGCTGTGCCTTTCAGGGAGCTCTGTTTAGTTTTAGCAGCGGCAAGCCTGCGCTGAGAGTACCCGGAGGAGGAGAGGAGGATGGCAGCAAAAAGAAGAACCTGGATATAAGAAAGTATTTTTCAAAGAAACCTGTAAGTCACTTAAAGTCAAGTTCACTCATAAAATGTGTCCGTCATAATAACGTTACAGGCAATGCTAGGCTTTGGCCCACATCAGTCTAAAATTGTATGTAACCATAAATAACGTGTTTTGGAAACTAACTGCACATCAGGCAGCACTATTAGTTATCTCAGTCTCCTAGCATTTCTAATTTTGATTGAAACTGTCAGAAAAAACGGCAGCCTTGAACAAGCCAGGATATTAGTTTACAGAGGCTGTTAAAATTACAGGGAGTGCAGAATTATTAGGCAAATGAGTATTTTGTCCGCATCATCCTCTTCATGCATGTTGTCTTACTCCAAGCTGTATAGGCTCGAAAGCCTACTACCAATTAAGCATATTAGGTGATGTGCATCGCTGTAATGAGAAGGGGTGTGGTCTAATGACATCAACACCCTATATCAGGTGTGCATAATTATTAGGCAACGCCCTTTCCTTTGGCAAAATGGGTCAAAAGAAGGACTTGACAGGCTCAGAAAAGTCAAAAATAGTGAGATATCTTGCAGAGGGATGCAGCAGTCTCAAAATTGCACAGCTTCTGAAGCGTGATCATCGAACAATCAAGCGTTTCATTCAAAATAGTCAACAGGGTCGCAAGAAGCGTGTGGAAAAACCAAGGTGCAAAATAACTGCCCATGAACTGAGAAAAGTCAAGCGTGCAGCTGCCAAAATGCCACTTGCCACCAGTTTGGCCATATTTCAGAGCTGCAACATCACTGGAGTGCCCAAAAGCACAAGGTGTGCAATACTCAGAGACATGGCCAAGGTAAGAAAGGGTGAAAGACGACCACCACTGAACAAGACACACAAGCTGAAATGTCACGACTGGGCCAAGAAATATCTCAAGACTGGTTTTTCTAAGGTTTTATGGACTGATGAAATGAGAGTGAGTCTTGATGGGCCAGATGGATGGGCCCGTGGCTGGATTGGTAAAGGACAGAGAGCTCCAGTCCGACTCAGACGCCAGCAAGGTGGAGGTGGAGTACTGGTTTGGGCTGGTATCATCAAAGATGAGCTTGTGGGGCCTTTTCGGGTTGAGGATGGAGTCAAGCTGAACTCCCAGTCCTACTGCCAGTTTCTGGAAGACACCTTCTTCAAGCAGTGGTACAGGAAGAAGTCTGCATCCTTCAAGAAAAACATGATTTTCATGCAGGACAATGCTCCATCACACGTGTCCAAGTACTCCACAGCGTGGCTGGCAAGAAAGGGTATAAAAGAAGAAAAACTAATGACATGGCCACCTTGTTCACCTGATCTGAACCCCATTGAGAACCTGTGGTCCATCATCAAATGTGAGATTTACAAGGAGGGAAAACAGTACACCTCTCTGAACAGTGTCTGGGAGGCTGTGGTTGCTGCTGCACGCAATGTTGATGGTGAACAGATCAAAACACTGACAGAATCCATGGATGGCAGGCTTTTGAGTGTCCTTGCAAAGAAAGGTGGCTATATTGGTCGCTGATTTGTTTTTGTTTTGTTTTTGAATGTCAGAAATGTATATTTGTGAATGTGGAGATGTTATATTGGTTTCACTGGTAAAAATAAATAATTGAAATGGGTATATATTTGTTTTTTGTTAAGTTGCCTAATAATTATGCACAGTAATAGTCACCTGCACACACAGATATCCCCCTAAAATAGCTAAAACTAAAAACAAACTAAAAACTACTTCCAAAAACATTCAGCTTTGATATTAATGAGTTTTTTGGGTTCATTGAGAACATGGTTGTTGTTCAATAATAAAATTATTCCTTAAAAATACAACTTGCCTAATAATTCTGCACTCCCTGTATATGTCCAACATTAAAATGTTGGTGACACAATAATTTCATCCTAACGGCACTGACATATTTATGACAGCATGTTTGCACTGAAGCACCGCAGCAATTTCCTAATGTTGTAAACCTGCTCAACATTTGGCAATAAACCCCATTCTGATTCTGATTCTGATATTCATGTGGTTAGTTTTTGAGACAAAATATCATGAGGTAGTCATGATTTTGCAAATATAATTGACAGAAACACTGAAGCAGCTACACATTTTATTCTTATTGTCATGTATGTCCTATTTGTCAGGTGACAGAAGAACCAACACAAAGCTCAGAGAGCAATGGTGATACAAGATCACAGGTGAAACTGGATGATGACTTGGTGGTTCATTACTGTATTTGAAGCTATTTTTGTATGATACCTGATTTATATGGAATATGGCTGAAGTAAAATAAAGTCTAAAATACTTAGTCATTTGTTTAATAGTAGTTTAACATGATATAATTCACATATAGAACTATGAATTGTAATTTTAAATGGTTTAAAAACATGTAGAAAAGCATATGTAGGCAAGTATATTTCTCCCTTTTTCTTTTTTCTTTTTAATCAAGAAGCAAAGACAAAAAGGAAAAAAAAAAAAAAAAAGAAACGGGGCAGGGTTTGGTGGTTGAATCATTCGTCCTCACCAATGCCAAAACCAAATCTACGCCCTTGGTTGAAGTGAAGTTTTGTATGTATTTCCCAAGACTTCCACACAGTATTCCAAATATGGCAATATTATTAGGTGGTGTTTCTCTGGTGTGGTGTCATGGGTTTGCTTCCTTTTTCAGCACAGGTAGGATGTTGGCATACCAGCGGTACATCAGACGTCATTTGATGGAGCGTTTTTTAGGAGCAGTGTGACAGACGTCTGGTGTTGGAATATTGTCGCCTCCCTGACTGCCGTCAACTGCTTGCCTGTCAGCTGCTGGTGAAGCCGTATTTCCGGGATCACTACAGAGATCAACTTCATCTTTACCTCTGCATCCTGCGTGCGCTGATTTCCCCATTCACTCTGAGTTCGTGTCAGCTCCCTTCCCTGGTTTCCCTCAGTTTATTTGTCACTGTACACAACCTCTCACCCTGTGTAAATAATCCGGGCCTTGTAAATAAAGAGCACTCTGCATTCCCTGCGTTTCTGTGTGTTCTGCCATAGAGTCCGCTCGTTCAGCCTAACAGAAGATTCCGACCATTCTATGGACTCTGCAGAGCGCACACATCGGGTTCCTAGTGACGAGCTCCAGAGACACGAGGAATCTCTGTTGAGCTTGACCCATCAGTTCCGTGAGTCAGAACAATAGGCTGGTCGGGTTAATGATACCCTGATGGCTATTCAGGAAACACTAGCCCGACTCATTCCTCCCTTGACTACCGGTCCTTCGCCCCCTCCACCCGAACCAGAATGCCGGTTCGACTCACGACCCTGCTCCTCCGGCCCTAGTACCATTTACGGGGGATGCCCACTGTTGCTCAACCTTCACTCCATCCCGCTCCGGTCCAAGCATGGTCGCCTCCTGGGAATAATGCTGAGGAACCGATGCAGTTGGGTGGTATGAGACTTGCCCCCGAAGAGCGTCAGAGACTATGTTTGCGGCTATGCTTGTATTGTGGTCAGTCAGGCCACTTTGTATCTACCTACCAGCTTCGGTTAAAGGGCGAGGCCCATCAGTAACTAGTGGGTGGCACCTTTTCTTGGTCTCAGGTTCCCCACATGCAGCTCTCCGCTATCTTGTATAAATACACCAAGACCTACTCTACTCGAGCTCTTTTAGACTCTGAGGCTGAACAGAACTTGATCAACAACGGTCTGGTACAACACTGGTATTGAAACACGGCTTCTAAAGGTCCCCGTTTTGGTTATTGCCGTCAATGGTCAGACCCTGCCGTTGGTCACCCATGAAACGGAACCTTTCTCATTAATTCTCTTGGGCAATCATCCTAAATTTCTCCGGTTTTTTGTTTTCGCGTCCCCTGACTCCCCCGTCGTCTTGGGTTATCCTTGGTTCGAGTGCCACAATCCTCATATCAACTGGGCCACCCGTCGTATAGAGAGTTGGAGTAGCCATTGTTTGTCACATTGTTTACAGTCTGCTTTACCTCCTTCGGTGGCCAGTGGTCCCGAATTGACACAAGAAGATTTGGACCTGTCGTCTGTGCCGGAGGTGTACCATGATCTGAGGCCAGTTTTCAGCAAACGTTGCACTCTGCCTCTGCCTCCTCACCGGCCGTATGACTGTTCTATTGAACTGTTGCCAGAGCTGTGCAATCTCTCTGGGCCGGAGAGGGCTGCCATGGAAGCGTATATTACAGAGTCACTGGAGGCAGGCTTGATTCGGCCATCCTCTTCACCCGTGGCTGGGGGTTTCTTTTTTGTAGGGAAAAAGGACGGATCCCTCAGACCTTGTGTTGACTGACGCGGACTTAATAACATCACTGTAAGGAATAAATATGCCCTTCCACTAATTTCTTCCGCCTTTGCCCCGTTACAGAAAGCGATTGTTTTCACTAAGTTGGACCTTGGACTGACCAATGCGCCTGCAGTGTTTCAGGCTCTGATCAATGATGTGTTGCAGGACTTTTTGAACCGCTTCGTCTTTGCATATCTGGACGACATTCTAATTTTTTCCAGATCACTAGATGACCGCGTACAGCAGGTGCGCTGTGTGTTACAGTGGTTTCTGGAAAATAAGCTCTTTGTGAAAGCTGAGTTATGTGTCTTCCATGCCGAGTCAGTGTCCTTTTTGGGTTACATACTAGAAAAGGGACAGTGGCTTTGAGCTGACCCCTGCAAGCCATTGTGAGTTGGCCGACCTCTTCCACACACAAGCAATTACAGAGGTTTCTGGGATTCGCTAATTTTTATCAGCGGTTCATTAAGAATTTCAGTTGCGTTGTGCTTCCGCTCACTAGTTTGACATCCCCACTCGTGGTTTTCAGTGGACACCGGAAACCGAACAAGCTTTTTCACGACTTAAGGAGCTATTTTGCTCCGCTTCCGTCCTCACCCACCCCGATGTGTCCAGGCAGTTTGTTGTTGAAGCTGACGCTTCAGATGCGGGCGCAGGAGCTGTGCTGTCTCAAATTTCGCCGGACGATATGCGCTTTCTTTCTCTCCGCGGTTTAGTTCTGCCAAGAGAAATTACGGCGTCGGTAACTACAAAATTCCAGCTCTTAAGTTGGTCTTGGAGGAGTTGCACCACTGGCTCGAGGGAGCAGAACATCTGTTTGTGATTTGGACCGATCATAGGAATCTCGTCTACATTCGAAGCGTGAAGCGGCTTAATTCCAGGCAAACCAGGTGGCAGTTGTTCTTTAGCCGCTTTAACTTTATGATTTCCTTCCGTCTGGGCTCCCATAACATGAAGGCAGATGCGTTGTTGCGCCAATTCTCCTCGGAAGCTGAGGCCTCGGACGTGGGCACAATTGTTCCCCCTCCTGTTTGGTGGGGGCCTTGGTATGGGAAATCAGGGATCGGGACCTCCGGGTAAGCTATTTGTTCCGTCCACCGTGCGCCCGTGTGTCCTGCATTGGCTGCACACTGCGCACTTCGCCTGTCACCCTGGCATTCGTCATATGGTGTCTTTGTTGAAACTGTCCTTTTGATGGCCTTTGTTGGAGGGGGATGCACATGAGTATGTTGTGCGCGTTCTAAAAGCAGTCACCAGGCGACTTCTAGGCTTTTGCCCTTGGTCACTTTGAACTTTGTCATGGGGCTGCCGCGTTCCTCTGGTCACTTGGTCATCCTTACCATCGTGGACAGATTCTCTAAGGCTGACCATTTTGTTCCCTTGCCTAAAGTCCCTTCTGCCTTTGAGACTGCTCTCTTACTTGTTGATGACGGCCTCAGTTTGTGTCGTGTGTGGAAGCGGGTTTTGCACAGCTTTGGGGTGGGAGTGAGCCTCTCCTTGGGCTATCACTCGCAGTCTAATGGGCAAACTGAGAGGACAAACCAACAACTGGAATCCGTGCTCTGCTGTTTGGTTTCGGTTAATCCTGCTTCCAGGACCAACTGCACCGCAGCAGCAGGATTTGGCGCCAGACCAAGGTGGCGATGCTTCAGACTACAACACAAGCTTGCTGTACGGCAGATTGGAGGAGATCTCCCACTCCTCTATACACCGTGGGACAAAAGGTGTGGCTGTCCTCTGCAACTGTTCCTTTGAAATGTATTTCTAGAAAGCTGACACACTGTTTTCTGGGTCCTTTCACAATTCAATGCATCATTAATCCTGTATGTGTCAGACTGCAACTGCCCGCTTCCATGAGGACAATCCGTTTCTCCTTCTCTGCATTCTGATTGTGAAGCGACCTTCTCTCCTCGACATCTCAATGACAATCGTGCATCCACCCCAAGAGAGGGAAGAGGGCAGCTCCAGACGGCGGTCCCATAACCCAAGGTCAAGAGTACCAGAGAGTCAGATGCAGTAGGCAGCCGACCCCAGCAGAGGAGAGGCCAGCCACCTCAGCCCCAGACAAACAACCAGTGGGGAGTGGCACGGAGGGGAACCCCCACCCACAATAACAATGTCCCAAAGGGACCAAGTCTCAGCAAACCTCAGACCAAGGCCTAACCATACATGCACGCACGCGCACACATTCACAGCCACCCAAACATCTGAAGTGCAGACAAAAAGATGCCCCCAGAGCCAGCAGTGACTCTGGAATGCAGCCAACTCCTAACCCAGACATGGTGCAAGAAACAGGGGTGTAGGAAGATCCTCCAGCTTCCCTGCCCTCTCAGTGTTAAAAGTGGCTTGTTTGTCATATAAACAAGAATGGCCTGTGGCAAATAAGCCTTTATTATAACGACTCGAATTATAAAAAACAAGGAAAACGTAGGGTCAGATTTACTAATGTTTGCAGCAGCCGAAAGAGTTCTTTTAACGTTAAAATGCTGCTGGATTTACTGACGAGGCACAGCGTCAGTTTGTGGCTGACAGTTGTGAACAGGAATAATTTGCAGCTGGCCTTCTGACTTATATAGTTGTTTTACTTTCAGGAGGAGAATATTTAAATGTGAATTAAAGTCTTTTTCAGCACACATCTAATGCTGAAAAAAAATCCTGCCCATTATGGTTGTTATAGCTGGTATTTGGAGTTTATTTTTAGAATCGACACTTTGCATGGATGCTCAAAGCTGTGAGTTAAGCGCCAAAACTTTGGCTGTCCTAAAACTCTTCATTCAGTCCTCATGTTGAGTGTTTAGAGGTAAGCCCCAGTTATTGTTCCTCAATAAAACAGGTATTTTATTGAAACAGAGCAGAAATTACTTGAAATTAGCTTTGTTTTTGCCTCAGCAGTGTGCACACAGTGGGCAAATTCTTTCTATTGAATCTGTGATGAATAGAATTGGTACTTTCTTATATTTTACTGTTATGATCCAGTGAAACTCCTTTCCGCCTTCCTGTGAACTGTTTCTATGGCTGCAGTAAAATTTCTTTCCATCCATCACTTAACCCAGCTGAACTGCACTGAAGTAAAAATAAACAAAAAAAACAATTGTTTTTGCTTGCCTGTCCAGCAGGACAGCAGAATTGTTGTCTAAAGGCCAAAAATGCCCAACAGATTTACTTTCCCAAGTGGACCCATATAGCATTTGCAAAATGGTTCACTTTATAGCCATATTTTATTAGATTAGATCTTTACTAGGATGTTTTATTTTCAGTTATAACAATCACAATGGACAAGACCATGGGACGGAAATGAAAAAAGAAGAAAGAAAGAGAAGTTGAGAAGAAAGTTAACAGAAACACCGCTTCAGTCCCTGCTGGGGGGGGGAAAAAAACAACCAACACAGCAGAAAAACCACAGAAACAACTGACATATGCATTAACAGTAAATAATTTATTTAGCTAACAGTAAATAACAAATATTAAATGTTATTAAACAGCACACAGTGCTAATAATACAATATATGTTTGGAGGCAGTCAATCAAGATAGAGTGTGATAGTGTATGTTTGTACATTTGTGCGTGGGATTGTGCTTGTCTTCCATGATTTCTCCATGTAAGTATCTAATAATGTGTATGTATTAATTAGGACCTTAGGGGCACTTCTCTTCTGGCGACCTGCAGCAGGCATTTTTTTGTGTTTTCTAACTTAGTTTTTAACCAAATTTTTAACTTTGTGAGGGAACGGATTGCTTCCCTGATTTGTTTCTCATGCCTGGTCAAGAACAAACTTTGAAAAGCCTTGAGGTTTCAAGGAAACATGGGAAGAAAGGCAGTGCGTGTCAGCGTCTAAGAAAACCTTGGAGGAAGAGTCGTGTTACTCTGCCTTCTATGATTCTGACTACCACTTCCCCATCATTTTTTATTGATGAGAGAGGGGCAGCTAATCTCTTTAGACACACTAAGATTAAGAGTCCTGGACCTCACAACATTTCTGGGCAGTTACTGAAAACTTGTGCTGATCAGTCGAGTGGGATTTTTCCATCATATTTTTTCACTTTCTCTAGAGTTACAGACAGTATCTAAGATTAGAAAACAGGCTGTCATTGTTCCAGGTAAGGTACTGAATAATTTTATTTCTTGATCCTAGTTTGATCAGTTGGCTTTTTGACAAATAGGTCGCAATGCGTAAAAGTGAACAGTGTTCTTTCTGATGTACTCTCCTCTCCTCCCCAGGGCTGCTCATCTCCTATTAAAGCTGCTGATATTGAGATTGTAGAGAGTTACAAGTATTCAGGGGTTGTTCTTGACCACAAACTGTGTTTTGAGCCTCGTGTTGATACCATTACCAAAAAAGTTCAGCAAAGACTGTTCTTTTTAAGGAAAATTAGGTCTTTTAAAGAACGTTTTACTGAATCTATTATTTCTTTCTGTATCGCTGCTTGGTTTGGTAACATGACTCTGAAGAACATGAATCAGTTGGGACTTTTTTGTAAAAACTGCCAGTAAAATCTCAGGGGGTTGGCAAGATGGGCTTTCTGCCATTTATAACAAGCATGAGCTGAGGAAGGCTCATTTTATTGTTAATTGTTTTAACCGTCCACTTCACGGTGAGTTTGACTTGTTGCCCTCTGGCCGTTGTTTTAGAGTACCTGTGAGGAAAACAAAAAGACTCCAGGTTTCTTTTATCCCTACTGCAACTCGTCCCCTTAATTGCAAATAAATGTCTTGTGGCTTTTTATTAGCATTTTGTTTATTCCTATTGCTGCCCTTGCTGCTAAACTAATTTCCCCTTGTGGGGCAATAAAGAATTGAATTGAATTGAATTGAGAGAGTATGTTTTAACCATCCTGAGATGTATTGTACTCTGTTAGCTATGGAATAGTGGTGAAAGGCAGGTCTAGTCTTCCTTTATCCCTGGTCCTTTGCAGGGTTTTTAAGCTAAAATGCAGTGGTTTATTTTTGTAAAGGACTCCAGAGATACAAACGAGTTAGGCAATGGTTTACTCGTGATCACTGAGAATAAATAATTGATTCTTGGCAAAACCATCACTTTTATTGAAGCAACTCTATCCGTGAGTGATATAAGCAGAGACTTCCATCTAGTCAGATCATCTTGTACTTTCTTCAAAAGTGAAATGTGGTTTAATTTAGTTAAATCTGCATGACTAGGAGAAACATTAATACCTAAATATTTAATATCTCCAGATTACAGTGGGGTGGAAGAAGAATTATGGAAGGAGCAATTCATTGTAAGAACTATAGATTTGAACCAGTTTATCAAATAATCTGAAGCTCTTGAGAAAGAGTTTATTAATATAATTACCTCACAGAGTGGTTTGTGAATAGTGGTGAAAAAGCAACATGTAATTCCCATAAAGTATGATTTTATGTTCAACACTCTTCACTCACTATAGCCGGTGTAATTGATGGCACAATAAAAATTGTAAACAGTGAAAGGGAGAGTGGGCATCCCTGTCTGGTGCCCCTCTGGAGACAGAAGCTGGAGGATGTTTGGTCATTTGTCCTGACACAAGCTGTTGGGAAACTATATAATGTTTTAACCAGTTCATGAAGGAGTTTCTAAAACCAAATTTGTGTAAAGTTACAAATAAAAATTTCCAGTTAACTCTAGCAAATAAGTTTTTTTTTTTTTTTGTTTTTTGCATCTAGAGATGCAATTGCATTGTAGTTTCAGCGTTTTTACTGCATGAATAATCTATCAAATTAAGTAATCAACGTGTATTTGTTGATGAATGCCTCCCATGTATGAAACCAGTTTGATTAGGATTTATTATGAGGGGGGTTATCTCTTTATAGAATTCTGCTGGAAATCAATTTCATTTTTAGATGGGTGTCTGTTGTGAGTATAAAGCTTTGTAAAAGACCCCGAAAGTGTTGTTTTTTCTTTCAGGATCATATACTATTTTAAACGATGTTCAAATGAATGAGAGGAAAAAACAAAACAAACAATCAAACAAACAAAAAGAGGTTCCATAAGGGTGCAATCCGGTCGTTAAGTGATGACGTGACGAATCCTACTTCTGGGCCTAAAGTAGCCTGCGTTTAATATGGCTTTTGTGTTGTTAACATGTTTAATGTTTTGTATTTTCTTCTATTTAATCTCAAAAAGCTCCTAAAACAGTCAGTGATCACTGTTGACCTCCCTCGGCTTTTATTACCGCAAATCATTTATTTAAGCTCAGTTTTTAAAACCTTAGGATGTAACTACAGCCCAGCCCATGCAGCAGTATATGAATGACTAACCTCGTATTGTGGATGGATTATCTCAGTTGTTCTCCTGGCTGAACTTTGGTACTTTTACAGCATCCTGCCAAGCAATTACATTTGTTCCTGACCACCAAGAACACTCACGTTAACTTTTGCGTGGAGAAAAAAGTTAGCTTGTTTATATTATGCTAACATAGCTGTGTCGCTAGCGGTCACATAGCACATCATTATATACCAGCTAGCCAAACTTCATGTAACAAGTGTCACCTGGCAGTTTGTTGCTCTCTGCCAGGTGATTGGCTGAAGAGCTGTGAAAAGGTAGTGGGTGTGTGGGGGGAAGTCAGCGCACTTCTGTGGAAAAAACCAGAGGCAATTAATTCACTCAGGTGCGAGTGGGTATACTGTCATGTGACCACGAATTTTAATAGAAGAATTGATCAAGCCCTAGATCGACTGCGCGCAGGGAAACTGATCAATATTCGGTGCTGTCTCTGCTGTCCTTTTTTCGTTCTTTTGATTGATTTGTAATTTTGTTTTGGTTAGTCCGTCCAGCCGTAAAGGGGGTTATTGATTGAGAGTAAGTTGTGTAAGGGCGGACTAACCTCCCTTTTTGTTTTTTGTTTAATTGTTTGTGCCTCTTCCCTTTATCTCCCAGATTGCAGGCCATGCATAGCACTGATTCCCAGCTGCGCTGAGACCCGAATTGTTTGCAGTGTGTGCCACGATTGCAGTGTCGCTAAGCAGGGTGTGACGGGTTGCAGTGTTATTTTCGCACAGTTTGTGTGGTAAGTCTCATATGCAGCTGGGATATCAGCAGGATGTGTTGTAAGTCCTGTCTGGAAATGACTGGGAATTTGCATGTCTAACTCATGTAATAAATAAATGATCAATTTATTTCTTTGCCCCGTTTACTCATCCCTTGTCCTCGGTTACATTCAGTAACCCTACAAATGTCACTGCTGTTTAGTTTTCTGTCTGTATGTTGGAAGTGATAACAGAGCTGTACATTTTAATTTGTTTCCAAAACCCCGCAGTCAGGACATGCTATATTGTATTTAGATAGAAGCTAGCGAGCTAACTCCCTGCTAACTTCTAACTCCGTTAAATGTCATAAATTCCGTTTTCATGGATGCCTGGATGTTAAACTCAATTGTTACACCTGGTAGAGCAGAACGCTGATCATTTTATTAAAGATGAAAGACTTTAGACAGTTTTTCAACTCTCAGTAATGCCATAGTGATCGTTTGATATATGGACCTGCAACGGAGTTTAGGCCCAGACACGGCTAGTGACGTCAGACTTGACGACCGGATATGTACACCCGGATGGTGTTTCAGCTGCTGGCTGAATTCCAAAGATTCCCTCAAGAAATTGAATTCACAATATAGAATGTTGACCAGAGACAACCTCGCGCCGAAGCTGGAAAATCGCTTATCAATTAATTCCAGAATGTCTGCAAATGTCTGCAGAGAAAATATGGTTTTGGTTGTTTTTTTTGTAACTGACACTCAACACAGATGAGTGAAAGCAAGAGCTGCACATTAGCATCTTCATTAATCTCTCCTGACTTTTCCCCCTGTTTAAGAGCACAAAAGTTGGAGGCACTGCAATGTTTGGCTTGAGGACCATCCCTGACCTGTAAGAGAAATCCTCTTGTCAATCACCATTGACTTGATGAGAAATAGCATGAAACCTGGCTTAAGTCTTCGCACCCCAGTGAGAAATATTGTTCCAAAAGCACGAACAGCTCCATGTGGCGCAAAGATTTTAAGATATCAGGTCAAATAGGAGAGCCTGGGCAAAAAGACAGACTCACATTTTCCAGTCTGACCAGACAAATTGAAAATGGGATCAATAAAGGCTACCCAGAATCAGAAATAACTGATGCTATAATTTGTGCTATCACACCAGGCTTGCAGTTAAGGAGTTACCTAACTTATCTTCTCAGGTCTCATTACCAGGAGAAAAGTGCCACAGAGTTATAGAAACAACTCATCTCTGAGGTTCAGAGTAGTAGAGAGATGCCCAACAATTTCTTGATCAGGACAATGGACATGAGATAGAAAATCCTGCTTGCTTCTCAGGGGGTTGAATGTATGTATCTAAAATATGATCCCTTAGCTACTGCAAACAAATACTTCAGATGAATTGTTGCTAGAGAAGCTAAATATCCCAGTCACAAATGAAATGGAAATCCAGCTCCATCATGAGTAGCTACTGTATATACTGTCCAGTCTAATGATTCCCCAGTGGGAAAGAGAAGCATAGCCCAGAAAAGAGTTCCTCCTTCCCGCCGATCTTCTCAGAGATATAAAAGAAATGCATGCTGACATGGTGCTGCTAAAAGATTTGAGGGCTGAAGTTACCCAAATCAAAAAAAAACATTCAAACTCAACACCAGCATCTCAGCAGCCCGTTTTACCACCAGCACCCTTCTACAGCAGCACAGAAATACCACCCAGGGCATAGACCTAGGCATGTGAAGGGAACAGCACAGTGGGACACAGGTTCACAACGTTGTGCTACAGATGAGATGTTTGCATGAAACAGAAGAGACAGACTTTTAATTCATTTGAAAGCCTGATGCTTAGCCTTGTCCACCCTAGCTGTAAAACTCAGAAACCAGTTTTACTTGTTATCATCTATCGTCCACCTGGGCCTTACACAGAGTTTCTGTCTGATTTCTCAGACTTTTTATCTGATTTAGTTCTGAGCTCAGATAAAATAATTATTGTGGGTGATTCATCCATGTAGATGCTAAAAATGACAGCCTCAACATGGCATTTAATCTGTTATTAGACTCAATTGGCTTCTCTCAAAATGTAAAAGAACCCACCCACCACTTTAATCACACTCTAGATCTTGTTTTAACATATGGCGTAGAAACTGAACATTTAACAGTGTTTCCTGAAAACCCTCTCCTGTCTGATCATTTCCTGATTACATTTACATTTACAATAATTGATTACACAGCAGTGGAGAGTAGACTTTATCAAAGTAGATGTCTTTCTGAAAGTGCTGTAACTAAGTTTAAGAATATAATCCACCCACGGTTATCATCTTCAATGCCCTGTACCAACATAGAGCAGAGCAGCTATCCGAATGCTACTCCAACAGAGGTCGATTATCTTGTTAATAATTTTACCTCCTCACTACGTACGACTCTGGATACTGTAGCTCCTGTGAAAACTAAGGTCTCAAATCAGAAGTACCTGACTCCGTGGTATAATTCTCAAACACGTACCCTAAAGCAGATGACTCGTAAGCTGGAGAGGAAATGGCATATCACAAATTTAGAAGATCATCATTTAGCCTGGAGAAATAGTTTGCTGCTTTATAAGATAGCCCTCCGCAAAGCCAGAACATCTTACTATTCGTCACTGATTGAAGAAAATAAGAACAACCCCAGGTTTCTCTTCAGCACTATAGCCAGGCTGACAAAAAGTCAGAGCTCTTTTGAGCCAACCATCCCTTTAACGTTTACTTGTAATGACTTCATGAACTTAATCATCCAATAATATAATAATAAAATCCAATAATAACTCCAATAATCATCCCACAGATGTAATATTATCTACAGCTACTCTTAGTACCGTTGATGTTAAGTTACTCTTTTTCTCCAATTGATCTTTCTGAGTTAACTTCAATAATTACTTCCTCCAAACCATCAACGTGTCTTTTAGACCCCATTCCTACAAAATTGCTCAAAGAAGTCCTGCCATTAACTAATCCTTCGATCTTAAATATGATCAACCTATCTCTAATAATCGGCTATGTACCACAGGCCTTCAAGGTGGCTGTAGTTAAACCTTTACTCAAAAAGCCATCTCTAGACCCAGCAGTCTTAGCTAATTATAGGCCAATCTCCAACCTTCCTTTCATATCAAAAACCTTGAAAGAGTAGTTGTCAAACAGCTAACAGATCATCTGCAGAGGAATGGCTTATTTGAAGAGTTTCAGTCAGGTTTCAGAGCTCATCACAGCACAGAAACAGCTTTAGTGAAGGTTACAAATGATCTTCTTATGGCCTCTGACAATGGACTCATCTCTGTGCTTGTCCTGCTAGACCTTAGTGCAGCATTCGATACTGTTGACCATAATATCCTATTAGAGCGATTAGAACATGCTGTAGGTATTACAGGTACTGCGCTGCAGTGGTTTGTATCATATCTTTCTAATAGACTCCAATTTGTACATGTAAATGGAGAGTCCTCTTCACACACTGAGGTCAATTATGGAGTTCCACAGGGTTCAGTGCTAGGACCAATTCTGTTTACACTATACATGCTTCCCCTAGGCAGCATCATTAGAAGACATAGCATAAATTTTCACTGCTATGCAGATGACAACCAGCTCTATCTATCTATGAAGCCAGATAACACACACCAATTAGTTAAACTGCAGGAATGTCTTAAAGACATAAAGATCTGGATGGCCGCTAACTTTCTGCTTCTTAATTCAGATAAAACTGAGGTTATTGTACTCGGCCCTGAAAATCTTAGAAATATGGTATCTAACCAGATTCTTACTCTGGATGGCATTACCTTGGCCTCCAGTAACACTGTGAGGAACCTTGGAGTCATTTTTGACCAGGACATGTCCTTCAACGCACATATTAAACAAATATGTAAGAATGCTTTCTTCCATTTGCGCAAAATCTTTACAGTTAGAAATATCCTGTCACAGAGTGACGCTGAAAAACTAGTTCATGCATTTATTACTTCCAGGCTGGACTACTGCAATTCATTATTATCAGGATGTCCTAAAAACTCACTGAAAAGCCTTCAGCTAATCCAAAATGCTGCAGCAAGAGTACTGGCAGGGACTAGAAAGAGAGAGCATATTTCTCCTGTTTTGGCTTCCCTTCATTGGCTTCCTGTTAAATTCAGAATAGATACATTAAAATAACAGCCTGCATTCCATCGAAATCACTAATGAGATGTTATGGCACAGCAAGAACATTACTAACCAAAATAACAACGTAAATAACGTTTCAACATAACTTTATTATTCCATGAGTTATTTACAAGTTTCTCTTTGTTCACAGCCATTGACATGTCAAAGAGGTTAACACGTGAGGAGCGGATCACAATTGTGTTGATATCTGGTGAACGCAGTAACCGGGTCATTGCAGCAGATTTCAATGCAAGACACCCTACGAGACCACCCATCTCCCATGCTACAGTTAGCAAACTGCTTGCTAAGTTTCGCGAAACTGATTCAGTGTTGGATTTGCCCAATATGTGGACGCAAGAAAACTGTCACTAATGAAGAAACAGCAGTGGCTGTCCTAGCTTCATTCAGCAAGAGCCCACAGCATAGCACGTCACTGGAGAGTGGCATTAGTCGAACATCCCTTCGGCGAATATTAGCTACTCACAAATGGCACCCTTACAAACTTCAGCTACTGCAGCATCTCAACGAGGATGACCCAAATTGGCGCACAGAATTTGCAGAATGGGCAAAACAAAAACTGGAACAGGAACCTCAGTTCACGCAGAAGATTTTGTTCAGTGATGAGGCAAACTTTTATGTGAATGGTGAAGTTAGCAAACAAAACCACCGCTATTGGTCTGACACTAACCCACATTGGATGGATCCCTCCAAGACTGTTGGACCAACAAAAGTGATGGTTTGGTGTGGTATATGGGGTAAAACAATAGTGGGTCCATTCTTCATCAATGGAAACCTCAAGGCCAATGGATATTTGAAATCGCTACATGATGATGTGTTTCCCTCTTTATGCACTGAAGCTGGCACGTTCCCTGAGTTTTTCCAGCAACACGGTGCACCACCACATTATGGGTGCCAGGTCCGAGCATTCCTAGATGAACAGTTTCCTGGAAAGTGGATTGGTCGCCGTGGGCCAGTTGAATAGCCCCCAAGGTCTCCTGATCTGACCCCCTTAGACTTTTATCTTTGGGGTCATCTGAAGGCAATTGTCTATGGTGTGAAGATACCAGATGTGCAGCACCTGAAACTACAAATACTGTAATGCCTGTGCTGGCATTTCTCCTGCGGTGTTGCTGTCAGTGTATGAAGAGTGGGAGAAGAGGGTTGCACTGACAATCCAACACAATGGGCAGCACATTGAACATATTTTATAAGTGGTCAGAAACTTGTAAATAACTCATGAAAGAATAAAGTTACGTTGAAACCAAGCACACCATTGTTTTTCTTAAGATAAGAGAGAGAGATAAGATAGAACTTTATTAATCCCTCGGGTGGGTTCCTCTGGGAAATTCGACTTCCAAAAAAAGCACAGCAACGACCGAAGTTAGTTACAGAACTGTTATATATATATATATACACACACACACACATATATAAATACAGAGACAAATATAAATAAAATATACAAAGGGGATAAATAGAATAAATAGGAATAAAAAATAAAAAATAAAAATACAAGTTCTTGTGACATTACCAATAAGTTTGATGTGTCACATGGCCCTCTTCCTATTGAAAAAAACAAAAGTTGTATCCAAGATGGCCGACTTCTAAATGGCCACCATGGTCAGTGTTGGGAAGGTTACTTTTAAAATGTATTCCATTACAGAATACAGAATACATGCCCCAAAATGTATTCTGTAACGTATTCCGTTACGTTACTCAATGACAGTAACGTATTCTGAATACTTTGGATTACTTAATATATTATCATGCTTTTTACAACAACGTCAATGTACTATTGCTGTGTGATTTATTACTATTACTGAAGGTCCGCGACTCCGAACTGTAGTAAAGGGACCTCTGACTAATACGGCGGGGTCCCTGTCAGCTCGTAGCCGAAAAATAGCTTTACTTTGTTGTGTGGGTCAACTTTTCTTGCGAGAGACAGAGAGAGGCGTTGAAAGGCTGCTCCAACGGAACTTATTGTTTTCGGAGGAAAACACGAACACAGCGTACAGTCGAGTCTTAATAGCTTACTTACAACTGGGCTCGTCACGCTCTCTTCTTGGCTGCAGTGGTTATTATTATATTTACATGCTTCCAGCTCCCATTTTTGCTCGATGACAACTCGTACCTTTCCACTCCCCTTTTTCTCCCTCCTCGCGCTCACAGACATATAACGTGTATGGCAGTCCATTCTCCCTGCAACACGGACTACACTGCCCATGATGCTACATTCTTTAGAGCTATGCTTGTAGCATTCTGCCTGTTAGCTTAGCACAACAACAACAACGAAAAGGCGCTCTCTCACCCAGGAAACACACAGTCGCAGAGAGAGAGAGAGAGCGTCGCCCTGTAACCATGGCAACCGTAACGCTGCCGCCTGGAACAAAAGAACGTAGCTGTCAAAGAAAACCCAAACAGTCCTGACCCGCGACAATATGAAACAGGAAAGTACCGCAGTGTAATCCATTTATTTCAACAAAGAAACTGTATTCTGAATACCACCTTTTTAAACGGTAACTGTAACGGAATACAGTTACTCATATTTTGTATTTTAAATACGTAACATGTATTCCGTTACTCCCCAACACTGACCATGGTCACCACCCATCTTGAAGAGTTTGCCCCCTCACATATACAGTACTAATGTGCCACAAACAGGACTTTAATATCACCAACCATTCCCATGTTATTACAGTGTATCCATATAAATGGCCCACCTTCAGTTTTCAGGCCCCTCTTCTGTGGAACCAGCTTCCCTTTTGGATTTGGGAGACAGACACCTACTTTTAAGATTAGGCTTAAAACTTTCCTTTTTGCTAAAGCATATAGTTAGGGCTGGACCAGGTGACCCTGAACCCTCCCTTAGTCATGCTGCAATAGATGTAGGCTGCTGGGGGATTCCCATGATGCATTGAGTTTTTCCTTTCCAGTCACCTTTCTCACTCACAATGTGTTAATAGACCTCTGCATTGAATCATATCTGTTATTAACCTCTGTCTCTCTTCCACAGCATGTCTTTTATCCTGTCTTCCTTCTCTCACCCCAACCGGCCACAGCAGATGGCCGCCCCTCCCTGAGCCTGGTTCTGCCGGAGGTTTCTTCCTGTTAAAAGGGAGTTTTTCTTTCCCACTGTCGTCAAATTGCTTGTTGGGTTTTTCTCTGTATCTATGAAGCGCCTTGAAGCGACTTTTGTTGTGATTTGGCTCTATATAAATAAAATTTAATTGAATTGAATAGAAGAAGCCATGTCATGAGATCAGAGCTCCACTGACTAATATTGTCAATACTCAACCTTTTGAACTCATATCAATTGATTTCCCACACCTTGAAAAGTGCAAGACCAGTTATGAATACATTATTGTAGTCATTGACCATTTTACACTTTTTGCCCAGGCTACAACTTCCAAATCAGGTAAAACTGCTGCATGCAAAATCTTTCATGACTATGCTCTAAGATTTGGCTTTCCAGCACGAGCGCATCATGATCAAGGTGCTGAATTTGAAAATTAGCTGTATGTGCAACTGAAAAACTACTGTGGAGCTGCTGAGTCCAGGACTACTTATGAGTGCCTTCGTCTCCTCCGTGCTGATGTTGGATGCTGGGGTTTTGCATTGCTGGGACAGGCCATCAAAGAAGTGGAAAAGAGGGCTTTGTTATCCTACCCTGGAACACCACCAAGTCATTGGTTTAGGTATGTGGATGACACCTGGGTGAAAATCAAGTCTCAGGACTTACCAAAATTCACAGATCAAATTATCTCTGTGGACCAACACATCAAATTCACCAGAGAGGATATGAAAAGTGACAGGTTAGCATTCTTAGACTGTGAGATTTCCATCAGTAATGGGGGACATCTAAAAGGTGATGTGTACCATAAACCTACGCATACGTATTTAAGGTTTGACTCTCATCATCTACTGGAGCATAGATTGAGTGTCATGAGGATGCTACAACACAGAGCGAACACCATCCCCACAGACACAGCAGCCAGGGAATCAGAAGAACATCACATTAAGAAGGCCCTGATTTAATGTGGTTATCCCAGCCGGACATTTGTTAAAGCTGGGAAGATTCAAGATTGTTTATTTGACACCTAAAGACACTTAAAGAAAGCTCCAGTCGATCCAGGAGAGAAGGACAACTGCTGCCTAAACAAAAACCTAGTAATCCCGTATGTGTCAAGAGTATTGGAACAGTTGAGACGCATTTTTTCTAAACACTGCATTTCTGTGGCTTTTAAACCCCAAAACACGTTGCACCAAAAATTGGTCCACCGCAAGGATCGGGTCCCCCGACACAAATAGAGTAATATAGTGTACACTGTTAAGTGCCAGGAGGACTGCCATACATTAGGTAAACCAAACAACCTCTGGCAAAGTGGACGGCAGAACACAGAACAGCCAACTCGTCAGGCTAGGACTCAGTCAATTTACACCTACGGTGGACACTCTTTCAGCAATAAGAATGTACAGATCCTGTACAGGGAGGAACGTTGGTTTGAGAAGGGAGTCAAAGAGGCCATTTACGTGAAAAGGGAAAGACCATCTCTGAATCAAGGAGGGGGCCTAAGGGTACATCTGTCACCATCTTACAATGCTGTGATTGCAGCCATTCCCCAACTCTCTGTATATGGTACTCATGGCCATTGATCAGTGGTCTTTGATCAGTGGTTGTTGATGTCATAAGAATTTGCATATTAATGATCAAGGAACTCAATTCCAAGCCCATTGTTCCTTCAGTGGTGCTAGTTATTATGCAAAGTCAGTCATTATGCAAATGTACTGTTTATAAGGTTTGGGAAACTTGCAGTCAGCGGAGACTGAGGAAGTCACTTGGACGAGTGACGAAACGTTCCACTGAAAATACTGCATCCAGATGAAGAGACTCAACTTTTGGTGAGTGCTCAGACTAGAAAATATAGGAACCAGTCCATTTGATAACTGTGGCCATAGAGACAAACTGCTGAAAAACTAAATGCAACTGCAGACAATGAATACCTTCTTCTTGAGAAGATTTCATTGTGCATTCATACTTCAGTGTTAAATCTGCATCATTTGTACATCACAACCACAAACCCCTCTGAAATAACCTACTGCATATCCCAACGGACACCTCCCTGGAAAGGTAACATGTCACACTGATCCAGTGGCAACTATTGGGATCGGCCTGTTCAGTCCCTTCAAACCCTCATATGCATTTCCACTTACTTTTTTTACACAGTCCATTTTGCTTCAGAAGGTTCCTAACTGAGAGAAAGGTGAGCCAGAGGTATCTGTGTGGTAGCAATAATAAGAGCTGTTTCTCTATCTCTATTCTTTAAATACAAAATAAAGGAGCTTCAGTGCTTCCATTAGCATAGGAAACACTGGAGCATCATTTATGAAAGAGGAGGAGAAAACGCTGTTCCATAAATTATTGTAATGGATCACTGGCATACAAACAATCTGTATAATAAAATTGCACAGATCATGGAATTTCCTCCCCCTAATCCTTAACAAGGAGGAGGACATGAGATGAGAAATGACTTTGGTTCACAAGAGTAAAATATAAGAAAATAAGATTGATTTAATTTTTATGTGCTATGGGATAGATTTACTAAATTCAAATCATTGTGATGTTGCAGTTGCTTGGTGACCTATCAGCAATGTACTTTAATTTAATTTATATAGAAAGATACAGCTTGTTCACTGCAGTAAAAAACAACATTATGCGACTACTGGATCAATAATCCAGCCTGAAAACATCACTGCAATTCAGATAAATGACAGGAAGCCAAAGGAGAATCTATATACTTTTGATATAACCAAAAACTCTTCTGATAAGACTGAGGTGTTATATTTTCAGAGGACTGCACAAGAGAACTTCTGTACAAGTTGCAAACCTTTTTCCATACAAAGTAAACAAAAAGCAACAATTGCTGTACATCATATAGGTTATGTGGGAGTCTCTACAGAGTCCCTGCAGAAGCCTAAATCAGCTCTTAGTCTACAGCTGTTAGGGTATACCCTACACTGTTAAAGGCCAAACTTCAATGAGATTCCATTTAAAATGTGTTCAGGAGGATGTTGGTTTTCCTTTATGAACTAATGCCCTATGTTCTGTCTAGGTTCCACCTCCTCTGTCCTGATTGGATGCTGCTCACAGAATCCACCTAATTGCCAATCAGCAGAGCACTACTTAATGCCTGTGGAGCTGTTTTTCTGGGCCCCCTGGCCATTTTGATTGCTGTACCTGTGCAGGATTGCATGCCTTTTTGACTTGTATGTGCATTTTGTGTTTCTGAGTTCAGACTGCTTGTAGGGGAGAGCTGCCTTTTGTTTTGATTCCCTGTTTCCTCCTGTTTATGTGATGTTAGGTAGGTTATAGGTTTGTAACAGAGGACAAGGTACGAGTAAAAGGGGCAAGGAAATAAATTGATAATTTATTTATTACATTAATTAAACATACAATTTCCCAGTTATTTTCAGACAGAACTTAAAACACGTCCTGCTGATATCCCAGCAGCACATGAGACTTACCACACAAACAGTGCAAAAAATAACAACACTGCAAACTGTCACACCCCGTTTAGCGACACTGCAATCGATTTATCTGTGGCACGCACTGCAAACAATTCAGGTCTCAGCACAGCTGGGAATGCATGACCTGCAATCTGGGATATAAAGAGAAGTGGCACAAACAAAAAACAAAAAGGGAGGTTAGTCCACCCTTACACAACTCACTCCCAACCAACAACCCCCTTTACAGCTGGACGGACTAACCAAAACAAAATTACAAATCAATCAAAAGGACGAAAAAGGACAGCAGAGACAGCACAGAATATTGATCAGTTTCCCTGCACGCAGTCAATCTAGGGCTTGATCAATTCTTCTATTAAAACTTGTAGTCACACGACAATATACCCACTCGCACCCGAGTGAATTAATCACCTGTTTTTTTTCCACAGAAGAGCACTGACCTCACCCCACACACTCACTACCTTTTCAAAGCTCTTCAGCTAATCACCTGGCAGAGAGCAACAAACTGCCAGGTGGCACTTGTTACAGGTTGTATATTTTGTTTTCTTTGTGTTAGGTAAGTTCCTTTTATTTTCATATCAGGGATGTTTTGTTTGCTATGTTGGTCTCACCTCTCCCTGAAGTTAACCCTCAGTCTGAACTAGAACTGAATTAGAATTTCTAGCAAGAAATAAACCTTTTAACTTACCATCTTGGCTCTTCCTTCACTATTTACCTTTATGTTGGTCCCTTCTAACCCCTAGACTAGCCTGGGGACGTAACAAATGAGAGAGCGAAAAGCAGTAGTGTTTACCATCATCTTCCATATTTTAACATTTAATAATAAAACTGATGTCATTCCACTGTTCAATCCATTCATCATTTTGCTGGTCCTTTTGTGTTTTTACTTGATATAGCAGAGGTGGTTGTTGACAGATGGAGCACAGTACATCTGCTGACAGCACTGAAAAACTGGAGCTTCAGTATTACTGAATTTGTTAAATATGCTGAATGAATACACAACATAATGACTCGTGTTCCTCACTTAGGCTACTATTTAAGATGAATGGCTAATTAAAGCATTTTAAAATTATGGTAATTACTCGAGTATCAAAGGCTGCTATCCTGGGCCCGTATCCCTAAAGATTCTGAGAATCCTCTCAGAGAGCTCCTAACTTAACCTAAAAATTCCTTGCCAGGAGCTTTAGCTTAGAAGTGATTCCAGAACATTTTCAGTGAACTCTGAGCAAGGAATGGATGGAAAATCTTATCTTAGTGAGGAGGTGTGGTTGACCCCGTTGCTAGGTATGAGTCATCATTTCAAAAGCCGTGATTGGTTGATCCTACAAGTTTGATGGAAATGAGTTTTTGGTGATAATGAGCAAAGGATGTACCCTCAAATCAATAAACATAATTATACACTCTAATCTTACGCTGACTGTAATTGTGAATAATATTTCACATTCAAGAAAATATCTGGAAAATGAATAGTAAGCTGTAGGGGTTATAGCCTAACATTAGAATCTAAAATATGTGAAAACTTAAACTCATTACACCCTGTTCAAATAATGATTCGTGTCTTATTTGCTCATATTAATATCCTAGCTGGCATATTTTGTACTTTCACTCCCATATGGACCCCATTGAAAACAAGATGGCCTATCTCAAGGGGCTGTCCTTAATGAAGTAGAAATCACAACGTTACAAGTCCAGTGTGGTCTTAATGAGGGTAACACGGCTCAGCTTTTATCAATGTCTGTGATTGCTGGCTGGTCTATTTATAAAGGCTTGTTAACAAATATCCTACAAACACAGAAAATGGAGAAAAAAAGGACTCGCAAGCCGAACTGGACTGAGGAGCAAGGTTTGTTGCTGGCCCAGTTGGTGAATGAACATAAAGGTATGTTACGAGGAAAATTTGGCCCAACTGTCACTAGCCAAGGCAAGAGGCGCGCCTGGGACACAATATCCCAAATAATCAATGCCTCTTTTCCACTGGTGGTGCGGACAGGCGACGGTTGTGAGATAAGGTGATATGTGCTGCAGTCCAAGGCAAAAGATGAGATTGCAGCACACAAGCAGGAATCCTCACTCACAGGTGAGCAAAATATTATAGCCTACCACATAATCTGGCAACTTGCGCCTGCTGGCAAAGTTAATTTACATGCCTAAGTACTGTGTTCATTGACTGTTTCTTTCTAGGGGGTGGACCACCTGCAAAGCGGCTGTCCCAGGTGGCTGACACTGTCTTTCAAGTCCTGGGACACTCTGAGGTCAGTGTCACCGGGCTGCCAACAGGCATTGACACATCAATGATGCAGGCCCTTGAAGTGCAGCAAAGGTAGGACATAGGGTTATTCATATCTACAGTGTTTATTCATTGCAGAAGCCATTTCATGTGTTATCCATGCTCATTGTATTAAATTAATTTAATCAAAACAATAATTAAACTAGGCCTATGTATTTCTGTAGCATGGAGCCATCACAAGAACCGGGCCCATCAAGTTTGCCGATGAGATTGCCGCCTGAACTATCTGCAGCTGCTACTCAGGATAGCCCGGCGGATCAAACACCATTCCCATCCGCAGCACCTGCTCTGTCAGCATCCCTGCAGGAGAGCAGATTGCAACTCACAATTGATGTGTTTGAACAACAAAAAAAAAGTCCTTTCCCTTCAGGAGGAGTACTACCGCCTTAAAATTGAACACCTAAAAAATAAACCATTTACAGATTGTGTTCTGTGTCTTGCATTTAACAATTGCAGGTGATGTGCAGTAAAACTGTGGTAGTTCTTAATACCATCACAAGTTCTCAAAAGACATGGGGCTACAGCTTGCCTGAAATGTAAATTTGTGAAGTTTGCCCTGTAAGGCAGTCCACTCTGGGCTAGGTTCCCCTGTGGAATGTAAATATCTTCTTCACCACCATCCTCCAGAGGTTCTGCAATCTGTCTAACCTTGCAAATATTGTGTAATATTGCACAGGCTATGATGACTTTGCTGACTTTTTCAGGCCTCAGCCGCACCTCTCTGTGGAGAACATGAAAGCGCCTCTTAAACTGGCCTATGCCACGCTCCACCACTGCTCTTGTTGTCTTGTGGGCCCTACAATAGAATACAGAGACCTTTAATTATTTGATGGAAATATTGCACTACTTGGATGCTCCAACATATTGCTTGCATTTCATTTCCATGATTTTTGTATTGTTTGGCTTACCTGTTATAGTTTAGTTGGGGCCCTTGGCGTGGCTGGAGGTAAGGTGTAAGGAGCCATGGTTTGCATGGGTAGCCACTGTCCACTAACAAGTGGTAATTAGCTGGTACATAGCGTCTCTCAAAAAGCTGTCTGATGCTACTCTCGGAGAGCATTCTCGCATCATGTGTGGAGCCTGGCCATTTAGCCACAATGTCCAAAATCTTACAGGCCGCATTGAATACTATTTGCACATTGATGCTGTGGAAATTCCTCCTGTTAACAAAGACAGCCTCGTCCTCTGATGGTGCAATTATTCTCACATGTGTTCCATCAATTACACCCACAACGCCAGGGAATCCTGCAATGTCCATAAATGCCCTTTTATGTGTGTGTAAAGTGCGGGCATCCAGCAGGAATGAAACAAATTGTCTCACAATATTAGGTTGTGACAAAGCTGTCAGTGTTTGGGTGATGACTGCTGACGGAGGATTGGGACAGACCCAAGTCATCACTGCTGCATTGTTGCATTTTCCCGGTTGCCAAATACCTCAGGGTTGTGATTACTTTAGTCTCCGGTGTAATAGCGTTGTGGCGTCGAGTTGGTGAAGTAATTGCATCTCTAAGGAGATCCACCACAAACATGATTCCTGCACGATCCAATCTGTAGCGTCTCAATAATTCCCTGTCATCCAGTGTTTGCAGGACATCTCTCCTGCCTCTTCTGTTGGCCATTTTGTGCAGCTACTTAGGGGAACTCCTAAGCCACTAAAAGTCCTCTTCCCTGCTCTTAGCAGATCTCACCTTAGGAGCCCTTTTAAGCACTAGGAATCTTGAGGAATAGCTTTTATATTAACTGCGATAGTCGTGTCACTTTTAGGGGAAATTCTAAGAAAACGTCATGACTCTGAGAATTTTCTTAGAATTTGGCCGCTAGGAGCCAGTTTTTGCACAAAGATTCTTTAGGGATACGGGCCCTGATCTCCATCACAGAGCCATTCTTAAAGTTTGCCTTTATGAAAAAACTAGAGTGCGCTTTCTAACATTCACACACTTTCATACTGCAACGTAGGGTTAGTATCTTGCCCAGACTGCTCGATCTCCTGAGCCACAGTAGAAAACTCACAGTGAGCAGAGTGCTTGTGGTCCCTTTGTGAAAGACCTCCAACATTGTGCTACGGGGGACTATGGGGTCACAAGATAAGGGTTTTCCTCCATTGCAACACTCTACAAAAGCGCAGTAAAACAATCAACTGTTACACATTACAATAAATAACCAAGCATTGTAATTGGACTCAGCACTGAGGTGGAGTATTCTGCCACCTTGTGAGTCTGGCAGGTTGTACACTGCAGTGTAAACAAAGGCTGACAGGATCAATAACGGAGCCAGTCTTGTGTTGTGCCAATCCCAATGCAGCAGCTAGAGTTAAGGTAGCAGGAGACATCTAGACAACCTGCTAAGCTTAGATAAGCTCAGCAAAGAATCCAGATACCAGAACCTTGCAAACACAGGAACAGTGGCGAAAAGACAGACAGTGAAGTGTGCTCTAATTACACCTATATACACCAAATATGAAATAAAGAAAGGCTTTATTACATACAGTACATGTCATTATGTATTTCTGGACAAAATTAATCAAATGATAGTTTTCTTCAGGGCTATAGCCATCCTCATGCATCTCCCCTGGCTCAATGTTATCCCTCATCACATTCTCCAAGGAAGAAGCTGAAAGAACATATTGAGGCTACACTACGTACACACAAATAATGCCTGCCAACCCCCTTCATGTCACAAAACACCGAGTGCTTCACATAGAAAAGATTTCTCAGTCAAGTCATACATCAGGTCCAGGCAGAAGCATGTCCATGCTCATGTCTCCTAATGATGATGATGATGATGTCAGAGTTCATCGTGGCGCAGCGGTTCCTGGCTGGGCTGGATGAAGACACCCTCCATAGTACGCCACCAGTTGTGCTGATTGGGGGAGCTCATGCCGTGCACCTCCCGCTGTCCACGTATGGGGTGGCCATACTGTTCGCCCGTCACACTCAGGAAGACGTCTGTGCCCAAGTGTTTGAAGCGCACAGCCTCGTCGCGCTCCCAGTGAATGCCTTCACACTGAACCGTCCACACGTCCAGGTCGTCACCCTCGCCATTCTCTCCGAAAGCACTCACCTCCTGTGGATGGTGCAGAGGAGAAGGGAAGCATTTGTACCCTGGTGAACATCCACATGTGTTTAAAAGAGCAAGAGAAACAGTTGTGTGTGTCTGACCTGGTTATTAGACAGAGGAGAGCTGAAGTGGTGTGTGTGGAGGTTTCGTCCAGTCTTCATGTGTGTGATGCGAATGGCCTGGCCACATTTGATGGGAGCACCACGCAGACATGGATTGTTGGGCTTCCCACGAACCTGCCAGTAGCTGTTGGCATCATCTGCGTTCTCCACTCCAGTTACAGACTGCTGTCCACTGCCTACACACACACACACACACACACACACACACACACACACACACACACACACACACACACACACACACACACACACACACACACACACACACACACACACACACACACACACACACACACACACACAGCATCGAGGCATCATGCATTTATAGTACTTTTGATCTTGAATTATTAATTACTGTTCCACCAATGAAGCACAGAGTGCTCAGTGCATGCAAGCCTGTTAAGATTCAGCAGCCAAGTAGATAAAGACTTGTTGTTGAGCATTGTGCTCATAGAACAGGCTATATGCCCATTATATACAATTTCATTCTCAAGGTTTGCTAATATAACCAAAACCTTCTGCAGATGATCTCCAACTCTGCCCATTTACTTCAATAACAGTCTGCATTCCATCGAAATCACTAATTAGATGTTATGGCACAGCAAGAACATTACTAACCAAAATAACAACGTAAATAACGTTTCAACGTAACTTTATTATTCCATGAGTTATTTACAAGTTTCTCTTTGTTCACAGCCATTGACATGTCAAAGAGGTTAACACGTGAGGAGCGGATCACAATTGTGTTGATATCTGGTGAACGCAGTAACCGGGTCATTGCAGCAGATTTCAATGCAAGACACCCTACGAGACCACCCATCTCCCATGCTACAGTTAGCAAACTGCTTGCTAAGTTTCGCGAAACTGGTTCAGTGTTGGATTTGCCCAATATGTGGACGCAAGAAAACTGTCACTAATGAAGAAACAGCAGTGGCTGTCCTAGCTTCATTCAGCAAGAGCCCACAGCATAGCACGTCACTGGAGAGTGGCATTAGTCGAACTTCCCTTCGGCGGATATTAGCTACTCACAAATGGCACCCTTACAAACTTCAGCTACTGCAGCATCTCAACGAGGATGACCCAAATTGGCGCACAGAATTTGCAGAATGGGCAAAACAAAAACTGGAACAGGAACCTCAGTTCACGCAGAAGATTTTGTTCAGTGATGAGGCAAACTTTTATGTGAATGGTGAAGTTAGCAAACAAAACCACCGCTATTGGTCTGACACTAACCCACATTGGATGGATCCCTCCAAGACTGTTGGACCAACAAAAGTGATGGTTTGGTGTGGTATATGGGGTAAAACAATAGTGGGTCCATTCTTCATCAATGGAAACCTCAAGGCCACTGGATATTTGAAATCGCTACATGATGATGTGTTTCCCTCTTTATGCACTGAAGCTGGCACGTTCCCTGAGTTTTTCCAGCAACATGGTGCACCACCACATTATGGGTGCCAGGTCCGAGCATTCCTAGATGAACAGTTTCCTGGAAAGTGGATTGGTCGCCGTGGGCCAGTTGAATGGCCCCCAAGGTCTCCTAATCTGACCCCCTTAGACTTTTATCTTTGGGGTCATCTGAAGGCAATTGTCTATGGTGTGAAGATACCAGATGTGCAGCACCTGAAACTACGAATACTGGAATGCCTGTGCTGGCATTTCTCCTGCGGTGTTGCTGTCAGTGTATGAAGAGTGGGAGAAGAGGGTTGCACTGACAATCCAACACAATGGGCAGCACATTGAACACATTTTATAAGTGGTCAGAAACTTGTAAATAACTCATGAAAGAATAAAGTTACGTTGAAACCAAGCACACCATTGTTTTTCTTGTGACATTACCAATAAGTTTGATGTGTCACATGGCCCTCTTCCTATTGAAAAAAAACAAAAGTTGTATCCAAGATGGCCGACTTCTAAATGGCCACCATGGTCACCATCCATCTTGAAGAGTTTGCCCCCTCACATATACTAATGTGCCACAAACAGGACTTTAATATCACCAACCATTCCCATGTTATTACAGTGTATCCATATAAATGGCCCACCTTCAGTTTTCAGGCCCCTCTTCT
Source organism: Rhamphochromis sp. 'chilingali' (assembly GCF_963969265.1). Taxonomy (NCBI): domain Eukaryota; kingdom Metazoa; phylum Chordata; class Actinopteri; order Cichliformes; family Cichlidae; genus Rhamphochromis; species Rhamphochromis sp. 'chilingali'. The sequence continues at coordinate 10,313,558 of NC_137937.1, read as the reverse complement.
GTGGAACCAGCGCCCAGTTTGGATTCGGGAGACAGACACTATCTCTACTTTCAAGATTAGGCTTAAAACCTTCCTTTTTGCTAAAGCATATAGTTAGGGCTGGACCAGGTGACCCTGAATCCTCCTTTAGTTATGCTGCAATAGACGTAGGCTGCTGGGGGATTCCCATGATGCATTGAGCTTTTCCTTTCCAGTCACCTCTCTCACTCACAATGTGTTAATAGACCTCTCTGCATTGAATCGTACCCGTTATTCATCTCTGTCTATTCAACAGCATGTGTTTATCCTGTTTTCCTTCTCTCACCCCAACCGGTTGCAGCAGATGGCCGCCCCTCCCTGAGCCTGGTTCTGCTGGAGGTTTCTTCCTGTTAAAAGGGAGTTTTTTCTTCCCACTGTCACCAAAGTGCTTGCTCATAAGGGGGGGGGGGGGGTCATATGATTGTTTTTTTTTTTCTCTGTATCTATTATTGTAGGATCTACTGTACGCCTTGAGGCGACTGTTGTTGTGATTTGACGCTATATAAATAAAATTGAATTGAATTGAATTGAATATGCACTTCTCTCTGAAAACAACAAGTAGATCAACAGGCGCTGCTGAGGGACAATCAATAGGTTTTTGATATAGAATAAAACTCTTCCGTTAGAAATTGCTGGAGACTGTGTGCAGTCTGTAGGTTTATACTTGAGAGGAAACTAGCAGCGTTGTTACAAACTATTCTATGGTATCTTCCAGGTAATGAAATCCTAAAAACTTAATTCTGTTCATCGGGACATAGGATATAAAGCCTTCCTGACAGAAGGAGTGAACGATGAAGGAAGTTCAACACAGTTGAGTTTTCTTTGAACATTGACTACCATAACAAAACTGAAATGCTATTTGGAGGAAATGTATATTGCCATGATTGTTATTGGGTTTCTGTGATAAGTCAGGCTCTCTACTTCAGGTTCTGAGCGCACTCACGAGAAAAGGACTGCATCATCCCATTGAGTGTGGGCTACTCCAATCAGACACGATCTAATGATGACAGAGATGACGATGACAACGACAAAAATCCAAACAAGAACATCAAGACAATATAACAGTAAAACGTAATGCTTTTGCAAGTAGGACAAGAGTTTAATGCAGTAGAAAAATCACTATTAACATTAATACTGATAGCGTAAAAATGTTACTGTCACACAGCCTAATATAGGAGACGTAGAAAACACTTCACTTTTGTCTGAAGATCACAGTGAAATTAATTAGATTCATTGATTCATTCATTCTTGGTGTATGTCCTGTGTCCTAGTAGTTGTAATTCTAGCAGTATAAATGAGAACAAGCAGCTTAATTAGAATTATGTATGAAAACATTTGGCCATTCTGCAGCACCAGCTGAACACATGCACATTCCAGTGACAACACAGTGCAGTCTCAGCTGGTACTTTACAGCTGACAGTGAAGTTGAACAGCAGTCTAATGCACTTAAACATTCAAGAATCTCTTGCAGACAATTTTGAACCAAAACACATAACCTGCTCCCAACCAGGTTACCATGGTGAATAAGTTGCTATGGTGATTTAGCTGGGCAAAAAGAGGGCCAATTTTTTGACATAGAAAGAAAGGCTTTAAGGTCAACATAGCTCGCTACCCCATCAGTCTCGCTCTGTACACAAGATTATTCAACATCAGATCCTGTCACATCCACATGTTGAAGATCTTGTGTAAAAGTGGACGTCCCTGTTCAGACTTTAAGTATATATTTTATATTGTTATATATCAGGGATGTCACCAGAATTGATACTTATGATACCCTTTGATATAATATTTATAATAATGTGTATTTATTTAATTATCTGTCAAGTACCACTGGCATGGTAGGGAGCTTATGTACCAAGGCTGCAGTTTTTCCGGAACAGATGAGTCTAGCATACACTTACAATTGTTCTTGTCCATCCTTACATGCTGATAGGAAAAGAGCAACCACTAGCACAGGAAAAAAATACACGTGGAAGACTGCAGCTAGTGCAGCTGCCATTACAGCTCTGCCCAAACAACACTTGCAAGAAACCAGATTTGTTTTGTAACTGAATTTCATGGGCAGGTGTGGGCCATTCCTTTGTTATATAAATATCAACATCATCATTAGAGCTTAGAAAAACAAAACTAATATGTTACATTACTAAATCACTGAAGCTTGAGATGCTAGCTGCGTTTCCCAGAGATTTCACTTGAAACCACTGTGACACCTTGGCCCACCCTATCATGTGACCTACTGAGGTCACTTGACATAAGGTGTGAGTTGGGGTTTTGAATGGGTTAGAGACTCAAGATGTTCCCACCTGACAATACCGCCACATCAGCACTCATATAGTAGAAGAAAACTAGAAGCAAAGACATTGCAGTGCGTGTTTTCAAAGTATTTTCCACAAAGTCTCACCCTTTCAAACTGTTGCAACATGTCTTTCTGTATTATCTGTACATCTTTGAGCTTCTGCACTGATATGTCATTAAAATAGGGGTAAAAACCGACAAAATGATACGGTCTTCAACCCAGCTGCAGCAGTAACGGCACAATGTGCCAGGTTACGAAAATCAAGCTGTACATGACCTGCAGGAATGCCAGCTTGCAACAGTGGACAGGATGTCAACTTTGTTGTATGATGCTGCATGATCTCCAACTTCTCCTAACTAAAAGTCGCAATAAGGAAGGGGTGGGCATGTTTTACTGTCTCTGCTGCCTGCAGAGAATAGGTTTTTACCTTTACCCGTTTTTCTAAAATGAAAGATGCTACGCCATTTGTCTGTCCATTTTACAATCACCATCCAATATAAAGCCCAGATTTGTAACTGTGTGCTTAATATGTGGAGCCAATTACCCTTTATGTTAAGCTCAATAAATTGAATATTCTATTCTGTGATGCAGCCTGTCAAACTTATAATGTTCTGACTACAGTTAGATTCAGTGTGGAGTTTGAATGTTCTCCACTGCCCTTTGTGCAGACTAGTGACCTGTCCAGGTGTGCCCTGCCTTTCCCACTATTACAGGACAGTTTGGTCCATATTTTGTGGGACAAATATACCTGTAGACCACCACATTTCATTTAAGCAGCTTTACAAAATCCACAGTCATCTTTATACACATGTCCGATTTCAATGGTTCAAAAAATTAACAGAAAACTGACTGACAAGTAGCTTGATAGCTGGGTGAGGCCTGCTCAACTGTCATTCCATAACAAATGAAGCAGACATAATATCTACATCTGAATTCAAAGTGTTGATTTTGTCATTTAAATGTGAGACCCAAAAGAGACGTCAGTGCAAGCTGACTTGACATCAGTTAAAGTCTAGGCTGTTCTATGATTTCAGCTATATTCACTTCTAAAATGACTTATCTGAGAAAGTTTGACGTCACATGAGGCTAAAGTGGATGTGCACTTGTCCCAGGCTGGCTACACATGTAACAAGCATTACCTCGCTTTCAAACCAGCAACTTTCAGGGACAAGGCCGAAACATCTGCTAGGACCGTATGATATGAAAAAGAAGTGAGTTTCATAGTTTCAGTGAGTCACTGTTACAGTATGCAAACCTTACTTAAAGCCTCTCTACCAAATGGCAGATGTGAAAGTCAGCCTAACCCTGGTGCTTGATGGGGACGACCCCAAACTCACTGACTTAATGGATGCTCTTATAAAGCAGGTAACTCTATAATGCCAAACTGCACTGATGGGAATATCAGTTTCTCATTCTTGTGCTTATAGCACAAAAGCAGCACGCTCCCAAAGACTAACTAAGACATGCAATCATGGAGCGAACCACTTCTTAACTTCAGCGTGGGGAAAGGTAGTCGGAAGTTGTGCTCGGGTTGAATTTCCGGGTATTTTTTGCTTCTACAAAGCTCTTCTAGCACAGTAAGCGCAATGCTGACGCCTCAGAGCTGCTGTGGCCGTACACCGGCAGCTCTCTGAACACTTACCTGAGCCGTACTTAACGTCGTGGGAGTGCAGTCGGACGTTGTGTCTGGTGTTAAACAGTTTGACTAGGGAGCCGCAGGTCACATAACTGAGCTCCGAGTCTCGTCCTTCACAGCTGGACCACAGCAGCAAGAAGAGCAACGACCTGATGAGCCCGCGGATAGTACCAACCACCTCCATCTTTGTGTCTCTGCTGTCATGACCGGCACTCACTTCCGAACCGCAATGCTGCTTTCCACCAATCACCACTTGACAAGTCCTAAAATACGGAAGACAATGTCAACACGTGATTGGTCAGAATAGGCATATGCGTCGTTATAACAGTTAACGACAAACAGTAGTAGGATTCATGCAGAAGCAGCTCCGCCCCTCACACGTTATTCCCGATTTAAACTGCCTGTCCCTCTGATGATGATGATGATGATGATGATGATGATGATGATGATGATGATTGGATAACCGTGGTACATTGGCATAAACATTAGTTGTCCTGGGAACTCAGATGAGCCGAAATAGACAAGATAAGATGTGGTTTTGCCACTCAGATGGATTCAGGTCAAATCTACTTAACAAATACTGTGAACAGTAAAATAAAATAAAAAATCTTCTCAAAAGACGAAATAGCATTTGGTGATGTTTCAGGTCGTCGCTGACTGCAAAGGCTCTTCCTCCAGATAGCTATCAGCTACTACCAGTTGGCAGTGAGGGGAAGGGAGAAGAGAGCGGGAGGAGATGGGACACATGGCACCCACCACCTGTACAATTTAACATACACAGTAACCTGTCTAGTCTAGATGTGTTTATGTTATCTAATTTAGAAGCGTATTTCTATACATACAAGACAGAGAAAAAATTATGTATTAATTATGTATTGTCTTGACCACGAAAGTGCACTTATGTTCATGCCAGTGCACTGAATCATTATGCTGTCATCATTCATAGTCAGCTGTCAGCCTCTGATCTCTCTTCTGGCCTTTCTGAAACTTTTAAATAATATAGTTATTGTCACTTTGTATCGATACAATCCAGTTGCCCTCTGAGCACGGGGGAGTACTTCATTTGATCCAAAAACACACTGAATGTAATGTACCCGATCATTATAAAGAACTTGGCAATGGTCACTGGTGGAATATCCTTCATTTCTAACACATGCACACACAAAGAGAGAAAGAAACAGGTGAGGGTGAGACAGAAGGATAAACAAAATAGCAAAGAAAAGAAAATAATTAAATCTAGAAGAAAAGAATAGAATCCGAATTTAGGTTCTCTCTTCTTTGGTTTACTTTTACATTGGATCGACTCACAAAGTGTCTGGGAGAAGACGTGCAAAGTAAAAGACGTATAAAACCATCAAATGTAATCTCATAAATTGTCAATAGTGAAATTTAAACTACCCTAAAATCCTAAATCCTAAAATTCCTACAACATAGCTATATGGATGTAGGTGCCATTTTTCAGCGTCCCTTTGGATTTCAGTATTTGATAAATGTTTTTTCCTGCAGATTGATTGACTCTGCCTGTTAATCATCACATCGGCCATTCAAAAAACGAGTCACTGGAATTAATATGTTTATTTTACTGCTCTGTGCATTAAACTATCAGACTGGTGGTTTTCTGCAGCATTAATTACATGTTCTGCAACAGTGCGGTATTTTGTTTGTATTTTTAATTTTTTTTATAGATTTTTAATCACCATCTCATAATGTCTCTGACTCATTAGGATCAGATATTAGAATAGAATTAGAATAGAATAGAATAGAATAGAATAGAATTCAACTTTATTGTCATTGCACATGCACAGGTACAGGGCAACGAAATGCAGTTTGCATCCATCCAGAAGTGCTTTAGTGATATAGATATATTACAATATATATTAGCAATAATATAGATATGTGAGTATATTACAGAAATGGGTCTATTATGGTATGTTATAATGTACACGGTATGGTATATGGTATATTAGGACTCATAAGGATCACCCTATGCTGAGGAAGTACATTTCTATAGAGTAAACTGCGCTCACATCTATCAAGAAATAAGGGGCTAAGCTACCGATATCACTTACGTTTCCAATCAACATTTTTTACAGTTATAATAAGTGATACTTTTTTTTGCAAAAGAATAAAAATAAATGTATTAAAAATATTACTTATAAAAACGGTTGTTGAAAGTCGCCTTTACTCAAGGGAACACAACAATGTGGCGTAAGAATGAGAGAGTGAGGATTCAGATGTGAAAAGAGGCCGTGAACGCATCGTGAGGCTGGCCGGACAGGTCAGGTAAGTTTTACCGCGGTGGGGAGGTGCGAGCACTTTGCTTTTCCGGCTCCTGACTGCGCTTTAACCACTGTTCATAGCGATGCCTGACCTATAAGTGTGAGAAAACAAAGACAGGAGGCTGTTGCCTGTGTCACAGACCAGCACCGACACCAGTGAGAAGGTAAGTCAGCGAATGAGTGAAGTTTGAATAGGAGGGGAACAGATGGACTTCCAGTCTGAAGTGCTCTGTGTGTTGTGGTCAAGCCGTGCACTCCCAGCTCTGCCACCCTCATCATGTGTCGGTGCGCTTTTGGGACCTGACGGTAAAGGCGGTACCTTGTGCTGATGTACAGACGCCCTTTGAAGAACCTGTGACCAACATAAGAGATTAAGCTAGGAGTCCTAAATAGTGTATATTTTGTGAGCCTTGAGTCATGGGGAGTCTGAGCTAAGCTCTGTAAAACTACAAATCTCTCCTTTAGTTTACTTATTGAGGAGTGCTGCCATGAAGCAAGAGAAAAAAACGTCCTATTGTGCAATGTCATACTGAGAATATTCTAGAAATATTCACAAATAACGTAAAAATGAAATTATTGTGAATGTTCTCTGTTTAAACAAAAACAACAAAACAAAACAAAATCTCTGATCTTGTGCTCATTTCTCGTCATTTTACTCATGGAATTAGCTGTTTTGCTACAGTTCCCTTAAGCTTTCCCAGTTTTTACAAATAACAGTTATATTAACTTAATAAATGGAAGATGCCTCATGTAGACAGCCTTGACTGAAAAGTCTGCTGGTGTGAGGCATTCACCATTTTAATTATGGCAAGAGTGCTGCTCTGCAGCCAAATGAAGGACAAGCGCTGAAACCTTGACCTGACTGATGAGATGTGAGACACAGTGGATTGCAGTCAGCTGCACCACACTTAGTGGCAGACAAGCCTACAGTGGGGACCTGAATTAAAGACTCCAGTGACGGAGAAATAGACTTGGTTGATGAAGGACATTTTCTTGTACATCACATATAAGAAAACAAGAAAGCTAGGAAATATTTATGTGGATGATACTTTCCCATGCTTCAAAATCGCCTCAAGGTGTTGAGAGATTATTGTATGATCTTTTAAGAAGACATGGTTCCTCTTTCATCTAAACCAAGCACAAAATTCCAAAACTAAGTTTAAAATAGCCTAAGCACAGTCTGGACCCAAACCTGCTGAGGTGTGAATGGTCAGTGTTTCCAGCATAAAGCAGTTCTGAAAAGGAAAAACAAGCCAAAATTCCTCCACAGCAGAGTTGGTGGGTATTCGGTATACCAAGTATTTATTGGAGCTCCTGTGTGGAGCACTGACACAGCAGTGCAGACTGGATAATCACAGTACTTTTATTATCTTAGAGGGATAATTTTGGAATTCGTAGACATTTAAATCCAAACAGTTTACTGTTCTTCAAATTGAGTAAAGACTGGTCACCCACCAGCAGACGAACAGTTGGCTTTACAGCATACGTTTTGCATTTATGACTCAATTAATGGAATTACATTACATTCTGAATTTGTTTCATCCAATTTGTGTCATCTGATCATTTATTAAAGTTCTCGCTGTAGCTGATATTTTTTTCTTGGACCTTGGCAAAAATTCAAAAGTACAGTGCTGTCATGATTTATGGAAAGCAGTGAAACTGTATCAGTGAACCTGCAAGGAGCAGAGGTATTCAAGGTGGATGAGTTTAAATACCTCCAATGGCAGTGCCCAAGAGAAATGAAGAAGAGAGTGCAGGCAGGGTGCAGTGTACAGTAATGAAAAGGAAGGTTTATAAGTAGGTAGTGAGACCTGCCATGATGTATGCTTTGGAGACGGTGGCACTGACAATAAGACAGAAGGCCAAACTGAAAATGCTCAGATGAGCAATCCAGGATTAGCAATAGGTACATTGGAGGGACAGCTCAGTCTGGGATGAGATGGTTTGGACATATGCAGTGGAGGGAGAGTGTCCAGTTTATCCAAAGGATAATGAAATAATGAAGATGGAGCTGCCAGGCAGGAGAAAAAGAGGAAGACCTCAGAGGAGGTTCATGGATGTAGTGACAGATGAGGATGCTGGGACAGGGTGAGATGGAGGCAGATGATCTCCTTTGGTACCCCCTAAAGGAAGCAGCTGCGAGAAGATGAGGAATGAAACTAAGGCCTGTGTTTTTATTTTAGAGGTGCTGTAAGTTCAGATCTTGGTACTATGCCATTGTAATCCTCTCTGTTTCTCTTTGCAGAAAGTCAAAGCTGCGATGTTTTCAGGAGTCTCCAGATTTGACCGAGTGAGGGAGATGCCACTCTATGACCAGGTCCCAGCAGATTCCCTGTATGGGGACCTTGCAATACCTCCACCTCCACAACTCCTGCATGGGACAGTGCCAGCTGTAAGCTTAGACTCCCTGCCCCCTCCCCCTCTACCTGAACAGCCACCTGTTGGACCTGAAGCTTTCTATCCCCCCAGCAATGACGACCCAATGGACGAAGACCGGGACGCTATGGACATTAAGCCAGTTCGCCGCTTCATCCCTGACTCTGTCAAGAACTTTTTCCGTGGCAACAGCAGTAACCGTGGTAGCAAGGGTGGGTCTGGCCCTGATTCCCCTGCTCCTTCATCCAAAAAGAGTGCTAAGTGCCACACCACATCAGGAGTCCCCTGCTCACCGCCTCACTCTGCCCCTCCATCTCCCTCCCTTCCAGGCTCCTATCGAGACCGCTATGGTGGCTCTGGAGGCAGCTACACATCTCAAAAGGAGCGAGATGGACTGCTGCTCGGTGCCGAAGCATTTGACTCTGCATCTGCAGTGCCCACCAATGTCTCAGTTCAGACGTACCAGGAGCGGGTGGAAGAATATCATGCGCGCTACTCCTACATGAAGTCATGGGCTGGCTTGCTAAGGATCCTGGGCGGTGTGCAGCTGCTGCTTGGAGCTGCAGTGTTTGCCTGTGTCTGCGCTTACGTTCATAAGGACAATGAGTGGTTCAATATGTATGGGTACTCTGGGCCGCAGCTGTATGGAGGGCTTGGTGGAGGCGCTGCTGCATATGGGTCTGGGGGTTATTTATACACAGGACCCAAGACGCCTTTTGTTCTGGTTGTGGCTGGCCTTGCATGGATAGTGACAGTTATTCTGGTTGTTCTTGGCATGACCCTGTACTACAGAGCCATCCTTCTGGATTCCTCATGGTGGCCTCTAACAGAGTGTTCCATAAATCTGGTGCTGGGTGTGCTCTATTTAGCCGCAGGATTGGTGTATGTGAATGACACAACTCGAGGGGGGCTGTGCTACTCGCCAGTCTTCAATAATGGAGTGAACGGTGCATTCTGTCGCACCGAGTCCGGCCAGACAGCAGCCATTATCTTCATCTTCATCACCATGGTGCTCTACTTTATTAGTGCAGCGGTGTGTGTGAAGCTGTGGAGACATGAAGCAGCCAGGATGAGGAAAGAGGGGCTGGCACAGGAGGTCTGACACACACACAAAAAGCACAAAAATAATATTCACAGCTAAATACCTAATCTGACCTTTAATGCAGAGGCCTGGAGATACTCCAGAGAACATTTTGGGGGCTTAGGGTTAAATTTGTCATGTAATAAAACATTAATTCTATTACATGACAGTGTACCCCAGTAAGTAAACTATCATGTTTTTGCACCCATCCTGTGCTTTTATATCCAAGATAAGAGATCAGCACATACAAAACCAAAACCTAATGCCAATCAATCCTCTAGAAAATAGAGTCAGCATTCCTGGACGCTGTTGTAAGACCGCTTTGTAAGTAATGTTAAGTAATCACCTGCTTCACTGGATGAGCTTTTTTTACATGCAACAATTTTATTTTCAGTGTAATTCAGTGTTATTTCTATTGCACCAAATGACAACAACAGCCACAGCAATTTCAAAGTGCATTACACTGTTAGGTAATAACCCTACAATAAAACTGAAAAGTAATACTGAGCAGTGATGCTTATCCTGTTGTGTTTTTGAATAGTTATGCCCCCCAAAGAACTAGCCAGCTGTTATTCTCTTTATCTCCAGTTTTTATTCTAATCTAATATTCAATTGTGTATAGAAAAGCATAGAAAAAAGTGCTTGTATGATTGGGTCAATAAGGCAAGTTCTATTGAGTGATCAGATGGAGTAGAAAAGTGCTATATAAGAGCCAGTCCATTTGTTTATTCGTGTGTTGCACACCTTGATGATTTCACCATGGAAATTAAGCTAAGAAACAAACTGAAGCCCAGCATTCTACAAGGAGAAAGATTATTCACAAGTGGATGTCAAAGCAAATTCAACCCAAGATCAGATTATGCACTGCTCAGAGACACAGTAAAACAACCCAAGAGCTTCATGTCAGATTGTACAGGCCTCAGTGAACGTGAGAGTTCATGACAGTAGAATTAATTCAATTCAATTCAATTCAATTTTATTTATATAGCGCCAAATCACAACATAAGTCGCCTCAAGGCGACTGAACAAGCGTGGTTTGTTTGGAAGGGTTGGGAGTAGAAAACCTCTTCTATCTAAAGAGAACATAGCATCACAGCTTAGGTTTTGCAGAGAGGGTGTATTTACCCAATGTCAGTAAACTCCTGTTTCTCTTTTTCATTACACAATAGATAAGAACCATTGGCTCATCTGTCCCACTCTCTATAGTAAGTATGAGAAAGTGTTTGAAATGTTCCTGCAGACACCAAGGTGCACACAGTATGTATGATCTGAACATGTGTCTATGTTTACCTGCCGCAGCTTGGTCCATCCTCCATGGTGTCGGAGCAGACCCCTCTCCCCACCATTCAGCCAGACATCATGGATGCTCCCAACCACTTAAAAGCTGCTCCTCTCATGGCACCAGAGCCAGAGATCCTCCGTGGTCACATACCAGCCGGACACATCCCCAAACCTGTTGTTATAGCCGACTATGTGGCGTGAGTATTACCATCTAGGTTTCGTCTTCCAGCTGTGTATTGTGCATTTAACAGGGAGGCCCTAGTGTAGTATCAGATGTCACATGTACATTTGACATACAAACAGACTGATTAAACACAGTCCCCAATTTTGTTCTCGTGTTGCAGTGTTTCCCTATTGTAGTGTCTTTACCTTACATTATAAAGTGCCTCAAGGGGACTGCTGATTGGATATGATGCTATATAAATAAAATAGAATTAAATTAAAGTGTTTTAACAGAAATAAAACCTCCAGCAGTGCAATGATGACCACTGTGTTTTTGTACATGGGTATTCTGGGAAAGCAGTATCACACTTACGTCTGTAAATGAAAAATACATAACTCCAAACCACCCAGAATGGTGTGACCTCTTTTAGTTTGTGAACACTCCAGTACAGACTATGTGAATTATGGCTCTTCTAGAAAACTCACTGCTACAAAGGCTGAATAACCATTTCACCAGTGCTACTGTTTGTCACACTTTCACGTTAGGCCCATCTCACACAAAGTGGCATACAGTTCATGTGTAGCTTGTTGCGCGTGTTTCTGTTTACACCATCTGATGTCCTCCTGTCGGTCCAGTTACTGGATCAACAAATTTAATGTTGGTCCAGGTTTCATCATTGCAAGTGACTAGTCATACTGTAGTGATGTCATAGCTTTGCGATGTGGAAACACCATCACATCACACACCAAACCCTCACCACAATCACACCTTGGCCCTAACAGCCCTCATTTTGGATTTTTTTTTTCTTGAGTGGACATCCGCAAAGCTATGACATCATAACTATGTTTGGTCAGATGCGATGTTGATCCTGGACAAATATTATTATGATGATCCAGGAACAACACCGACACACATCAGATAGACCTTCTGGCCCAGTGTGGGTAGGACTAGGAAGTGCTGGTCTTTGGCATTTAATGTGCTACACTGTCAAAGAATGCCCTATGGAGAATCAAAAATAAGTATTGCCACACATTTAATTCCTTTATCACTGAACTCCATTGTTATCCAGAAAGTGTCATCACACAGTGTCCTGCTGGCCTAAATACACAGCACAACTCTAAATGTGGGTTAAATCCACACTACAAATAGTACATTATTACTTGTGCTTGATAACAGTTTGCTAAAAACTCCTCTGACCAGCTCTAGTAGAACATTACTGAGCCTTCAAAAACAATTATTTTTTGAGTGCATATTTAAGCTGCCTTCACTGGTTCCTTTATGATCTTAGATCTTTTCATGGATTTGGTGTCAGTAAGACAAAAATTAAAGGTGCACACATGGTTTAGAAAGTAGTTTATTCAGTTACCAGTTTACCAAACTAACTATTTTCTAAACCATCCTCAGAAATCAGATTTTTATTAGCAGTTTAAGATCAAGAATAAGATAAGTAAGATAAGATAAAGGAGGGTATCCCAGTTAAACACCTGTGTTAGACACATTCAGCTGCCAGTGCTCCAAGAAATATTGTTTCCTTTGCTGTTTCTACAGGAAGTATCCCAGCATTTACACAGATGAGGAGAGGGACCAGTACAAGGCTGTGTTCAATGACCAGTATGCTGAGTACAAAGAACTGCATGCTGAGGTCCAGGCCATGGCCAAGAAGTTCGAAGAGATGGATGAAATGATGGCGAACCTTCCATCCCGGCCCTCCAGCCAAATGGTAATTTTGCTAGCGAGCAGATAGACAGACACACACATTGTAACATTACATCCAGTAACACGTTTGCTTTGTTTCAGGAGAAGGAGCGGATAAATGGTATTTTAATGGAGTATCAGAGGAAGAAAGCTGTGAGTATACATCATGAATTGTTGTCTGTCAGACTGGGGTCTTAGGGAAGGGGTGTTTCTGTAAAAGATATCCCTTCATGTCTCTGTTAATAACAGTTATTATTTTTAATAATACTTAGATCAAAGAGCTGCCCCACTAACACTCTGTTGTGCTTTCATATATTTGGGGGGGGGGGGGGGGGGATGTTTTACAGAAAGGTTTGGATAAACCAAAAAACCTAGCAGACACTTGTTTGAGTGCATAACTCCAAACTCTCATCAAACCTCAGAAGAATCTATTTACAACATATGAATTTGTTTGGAAAATAAATGCAGTTTTTCAGCTGAGTCACACTTGTCTCACTAACCATTATATATCGTTCTTGTGTTAGACTCATATTTTTGTAGTTTCCAGTATTTGTTTCATTATTGTTTTATTTTTATCCATCCATTTTCTGTCACTTCACTGGGCTTGGGTTGCGAATGCAACAGTCTGAGAAGGGAAGTCATTTTTAATTGGACTTTAGTCAAGGAACTGAAACCCCAGAGGTTAATAATCTAGTGCTTTACTGCGCAGCATTAATCTAACATGGTTTTTTATTACAGGAGCATCCTCACCTCCCTGACAAGAAAACAAATAAAATAAAAATAAAACCTACAAGCAAACATATAAACTCCTCATAGAAGGGTCATACCTGCTGAATATCCAAACCCAGTGCACAGTACCACTTAAAATGAATAAATCATTAAAAAAAAGTTTAAAAAGTGTTCTTCCCTTTTATTTTAGTGAAAAAGCACAAGTAAATTGTTTAAATTTACTTCACATCCACTGTCACAGATGATAGATGAGTTGGTTTTCTAAGTCTCTCTGCTGCTGTACATACAAATCCTACTACAGGAATCAGAAAAATGCAGATGCCAAATCACCTTACTGTTGTGTGGTATAGCAGGTGATGGGTAATGGCTTTTGTAGGATAGAAGGCCATAACAATGACAGTGATTTGGAGCTCTAGCTCAGATTAATCATGGCAGCTTTCTTGTACTATCTATCCTGTTTTCATATTTTGACAAGCAAACGAACACTGAAAGTCTGAAAAACCCAACTTGAGACCTCTAATGGTGTGTCACCATTAGGGTTCAAATGTACTGCCTGGTTTCTTAATACTTGTGTGGTTTACCGAAATCTTTGTGAAGAAATGTACTCAATTTTACTGATTTATGTTTTCCTTGTTAGGACCCAACATATTTGGAAAAAAGAGAGAGGTGTGAGTATCTAAAGAACAAGCTCTCTCACATCAAACAGAAGATTCAAGAGTACAACAAGTCCGTGGGCTACAGCGATGCCAACTAAGCAGTTAACACAGGTGTGCTCAGGTGTGCTCTGCGACAACACAACAGTGGGACTGTGGTGTAAATTTAAAAAAGACGCTTGTCTCTTCCAAGTGAAACTCCCCGTTACTGCTGAACCATAATTCCTGACAACAGAGGTGACATTATCACATTGAAATAGGTGGAAAACACTGCAGTCACTCCGTCATGATGGATGGTAGACTCACTGTCACTAGAAGGAACATCGTCTGGGATGTGTCGTCATTATAGAGGGAATAGTAAAAGTCACGGAAACCGTAAACTTCAACAGAGTGTTGGTAAATGAACATGCACACAGCACTCCCCGATAGTTGTAAAAGAACATATTGGGGATTTTGCTGTTTTAGAGACTGTAAGATGGCCATGTTAGCTTAGCATAACAGCAACAACAGCAACTTCAAAAGAACACTGGTAGACAAGCAAAGAGATGAAATCTTCATGTTGGATGTTGCTATGGAAACTTTAATACAGTTACTTTTATTCATGGGCAAGATAATAAAGATAGTTGACTGCTTTCCTCTGACTGGACACTGTTTTTTTTATCTGTAGTTTTGGTTTGGGGTCATATGATAGATATGTGTATTTGCCTTATTTTGCATTTAAACATGAAACCTGTGCTCTGAATTTATATTTTTAACTATAATGTAAATTCTGCTTTGTGATTTGTACAACTTTGCCATAGTAAATATGTGTTTAAAATTGGCTGACATGGTGGTGCAATGGTTGGTACGGTCAGTCCACATGATGAACAGATTCTCCACAAGAGATCTTTTAGGTGCTTGAAGTTAAAGCGAGATGAGGAGGTAGGGAACGCATCACAGGACATTAAAGTTTCCCAGCAGAACCTTGAATCAGTTGACTATTTGAACTCTGACCTGTCTCCGACCGCACAGCTCCATGAACACCAAGCTGTCTTCTGGTACCTTTCTTTTGTAACCTTCATTAAAGTTTTTTGTTTCTATCAATGTGTGCTGCAGTGCCTTCCTTTAGTGCCAGGTTGTTGTTTTCTACTCACTGTTCATTTCATGGGAAAACCTTTAAAGCCGACCACTCTGTTCAAGGAACACAATATGACTCTTGGTGCCAAAAATCCTTATGCCAACTCCCATGACCCCTACCTGAAACGGTGCCCATTGAAAGATTGGTAATAAGTTCTGCTTCCAGGGGTTTTAATTTTGCAGCTACTCTGATGAATAAACTAACAGCTATCCAAAAACAGCAGACCCAGCGACATTTTCCTGCAGCAGCTGTTCCTGAAAAACTCAGTATTGTCACTCACACCAAATTTAAAATGGACTTTGAACAAAGAGTTTCTCTGCATTCACGTGTTAAGTAAGAGTATTTGTATAAATGAAAATGAATACAAAGACAGCAGTGACACTGATAAATGGGTAAAGGAATAGAATATTTTCTCAAGGTGTGTCTGCTAGAAACTGTCCAAAAAGCAAAGAAACATGCGGGCTACTAGAAGTGGTCTACTGATGCAGGGGTCAAGGTGGCTGCTGGACTCACAGCGGTGCACTGAGCAGAAGCTCTACCTGCTGAACAGGTTTGACAGGTTACTGTTTGTCCTACCAAGTTTCACAACAGTAGGAAGACGGGATGGGGACATCGGCTCAGGTTTCAGGTACATCGAATTAGTGCACGTATGCATTTTAACAGAGATCAAGTCTGGCACGTCGGGATTCGCATTTCTTGATAGTAACCCTGCTTTTTGTCGAAATTGCGGGATAAATAGATGTTCAAAAGAGATTATGTTTGTTATTTTAAGTGGAGCAGATTGAGAGTTCATTTGTTTATAATCTGGTTTTAAGAGCACTGGAAATAAAGCTCAAACAGTTCCTGGAAGAGTACACGCATCTTCTGCCTGTTTCCAGAAGATGCAGGCACTGAGGACAGGTTAGTCCTGTTTCAAGGAGGAGGCGATCACGTGACGAGCACACGCCTATATGCCCATCTCATTGCTACCTGAGTGCGCGCTGTGGATGGAGGCGGTCGCGAGCACAGTGTTTGCGTTCGTATTTCAGTGAGTGTGTATTGTGTTCATCAGCAGGACGCCGATCATCACACAGGTAGGTCCCTCTTAAAGGTGTAACTAGAGTTTACGGACAGTTTGAAGTAGAAGAGATGAGCATTGATGTTAAAGTCAGTTTACAAGTGATGGAATGGATCAGTGTTATCTGCTCAGACAGCTGCTTTTAATCTGAAATGGCCACCATATTAACAGGCTTCCTCATAAACACAGGCGCTGTTTTCCATCGTAGTGCTTTCCATAGCCAGACATTGGTCCCCTGATACGTCACTAGTTTGTTAGATTTTCGCATTCATCGTTTGAGATGACCATAAAATATATCATTTTTAACAAAGCGTCAAAGTAAGGCACTTCATGAATATTAGTGCCAATCATTTCTAATCATTCCTAGCCCCACATTTCAGAAAATCAAACGCAATTTGAAGTGTTGACTTTTGAAAAGTATGTATCACATAATTGATTCAGTTACCTTAGACAAGAAAAACAAAGAAATCATGTGAGCTAGGAAATCTGCACAAACACACATTTGTAACAAAAGGCTGAGAGCTGGTATGTGCCTCAGCAGGAAAACTAGTCTGACACATGACATTATACAAAAGCTTTTGAATGCTCATTGCTTCTTGTGTGTTGTCCTACTAGAGTGAGTGGAAGTTGACCTTAAGTATGCCGAGCAACAAACACAGCAACCACAGTGGCAAAAAACGGTAAGCTGAATTCCCTTTATCATTCACTACGCACAGACACCTGCTTCATCTAGTCATTTATGGACTCAGCTGACTTAAGCTCAGTGCAGTGTTTATGGTAAATAAACCTCTGGAAATGTAGACATGTTCGAAGAAAAGCCTCAGAATTCAATGATTTTAAATTAATGTAAGGTTTAAAGGATTTTCACATAACAAAAGTGACAAATTTCATCATTTTTGAGCAAGCGTTTGCTTGTTTTTAAATTGCCAGTAATACGTTTAAAAAAGCTTCAATATAGGCATCAGAAGACCGTAAAAGGTTGTGTGATGAAATTCAGGCAATTGGTAATAATAGTTATGCCTTTCTATTTTGTGGCTTTCTCTTGTTTTGTATATATTCCTCTTGACTGTATATATTTATCCTGTTTGTTATTTATTCCTGCTGTCCTACTCTTTATGTTTTATTCTGCATAGTTGACATGGAGCACCCATAATTTCATTGTACATGTGCAATGGCAATAAAGGGCTTTTCTATTATACTCTATTCTATTCTAACATTAATTTCAAATACATGACAAAAATGTTTCATTGCAATTTAAGGCATCCAAAAAAAAGTTTCATTTTCACTGGGAACTAACTCAGTATTCTTTAAGGAGTGGCCCCCACCCAAAATTCAAATGACTGGATTGTTGTATTTGTAGGGCCACAGAATGCATATTTTCTGTTATTAGGTAAACCGCTTCCGCGCCGGACTTTCTGACGTCTTTAGCTGTGCGTGCTTTTCCTGTTAGTAAAGTCTGTGTTCAATCCCACACTATTTCTCTTTGTCACCCGACTGTTGGCATAGTTTTCATAGTTGCCATTTTCCAGCGCTCCAGTATTCACAAGGCATTGCTGCAGTGGGCCGATTCACGTTTGATTAGATTTTTACGTCAGATGCCCAACAGCATTAGTGTCACCTTTTGGGCTCAAACCATAGATCTTTGGCTTATTAGTGTATAAACAATTTGTTGTATTAAAAAAAACTTGAGTTCTACCAAGTTTTTTTTGTTGTTCTTGTTAACTATTTGACAAACGCATCCATCCCTAATAAACTTTTTTTTTTAAATCATCTTTAGCCTTTGGAAAATGTGTGATGGACATCAATGAGGCTTTGGCTTAGTTGGGTTTTAGATGACATGAGGATTTTCTTTTTCAAAGTGATAACCTGTTCATTTCAATGACGTGAAGTAGATCACACCATTATGAGAAGTTGCCCTTGTGATGAAAACATTGACAATATTAGACCTTATTCTTGGGGTAGCCTTGCTATTTTTATATCAGTACTTGGTGTTTGCTTTTCCATGTCTTGACAATGACCACAACTCATCTTCTCTCCTCTGTTCCAGCCACAGGCACAGTGAAGTCATGTCCAACCCAGCATTTTCCTATTATTCTGGAAATAAGGTGCTTCACTTCTATCGCTGGAATTCACCACCTGGTGTGATGAAGATAATGTGCATCATCATTATCATCATGTGTGTGGCTGTGTTTGCCTGTGTGGCCTCCACACTGGCCTGGGATTACGAAATGAGTCTCATGGGGGGCGGAACTGGTCTCATGCCAGGCTCATATGGCAGTGGATATGGAACCGGTTATGGGGGCGCGTATGGTGGCTCATATGGTGGCTCATATGGTGGTGGATATGGTGGTTCCTATTCCGGCTATGGAGGAACACAAATGGATCCCAGATCTGGCAAAGGCTTTATCATTGCCATTTCTGCAATTACCTTCATAGCTGTGCTTATTATATTCATCATGGTTGTGTCAAGGCAAGGTACTGCCCGTTCATCAAAGTTCTACCTGGCATCAATCATTATCTGCGCCATCTTGGCATTCCTGATGATTATTGCCACTATTGTGTACCTGGTGGCGATAAATCCAACAGCACAGTCCACGGGGTCTATGTACTACAACCAGGTGGTACAGATGTGTGCCCAGTTCCAGAACCAGGTCCAGCCCCAGGGCCTCTTCTTAAACCAATACCTTTACCATTACTGCGTGGTGGAGCCCCAAGAGGTAAGACACTTTTTCTCTAATAATGTGTGGTTGGATCTTTGGCACAGGATGTGCGGTTTCTGTGTAGTTCCTTTCTCTGTGTATACTGAGAGTTTGTTTAGTTTCAGCCAGAGAGGTAGCAGTGAATTAAACTCGCAGTTAATGGACACATGAAGATGAAATTACGACTTCAGAAGACTAGAAGAAAAATGCAATAGAACTGAGTGGTGTCAGGAAGAGAAAAGTCTGCAAATGTTCATTTTATTGGAACTTTATGTGTTCGTCTACTTCAAAGTTATTAAAAGCAAAAGAAACAAAAACCTGACAAATGTGTGTGCCCCTCTTTCAGTACTAAATCAGCTTGTTCTGGGTGCACTCAGGGACTGGTGCAATTGAGCTCCAAACTTTTCACATTTCTTAAATTGGGGAAAATACTGAACACCAGTGTTTGCTTGCCTTATTTTTGTTAAATTGACGCCATTAAATGTTAACTGTAAGAACTGCAAACATCACCATAACCCTGACAGAAACGGCGTCACTGACTGTCGCTTGTGGGCAGGAGATATCTTGAGCAGCAGAATACATGTTGGTGATCAGGAATTGGGTGTGTTTCTACACATTTTTGCACTAAAGCAGCAATCAGCTGAACTGAGCAAGTGTGCCGTTGGAAACCAACTAGTACATGTAGTGATACTGGAAACCCAGTTTGTTCTACATGAATTTGGAATCATTGTTTCATGGCAGACTTGTACCTGCAAATGTCCTTTGGCCAACTCATTGTTTGGTGGCAGGTGTTATAAGATTGAGATTTTTAGGGAAATGTGTGAAACTTGCCTGTCATTTACATCCCTGATAATGGGTATTACTTCAGCTCCATGATCTTGGTTGTGCTTCTTGCAGGCCATCGCTGTGGTTATGGGCTTTTTGGTGTTTGTTGCCCTCATCATCCTGCTCGTGTTTGCGGTCAAGACTCGCCAACAGATCAGGCGCTGGGGCCCAGAACGCATTCTCTGGGAGGAAGTCAAGGTTGTCAATGTTGGTCACCACAACAGCGTCGGGGAGTGGGTGAGTCTGTGTGTGACTGTGTTGACATCAGCATCGCATTTACCTGTTTACTAAATAGCAAAAGCCTGTATCAGCTGCAGCGTAACTTTATTCAGTCAAATTAAGGTTGAACTAAATATATCAGGTCAGCTCAACAAATTCCCCACTCAGTCTCCAACTCTCTGTGAATATTTTTGAATATTTTAAATACTGTAAACATGACACAGATCTGCAGTCAAGAGCTGGAACACACAATATCTCTAAGGTGTGTCAGAGGGCTTTAAAATTTCCACAACATTAAAGTCAGTTGCAGGGTGATAATGTGTTATCTGCTCTTATCCACTATTCAGAATGCTTGGTTTTGATCTGTGTAATCTCTAAACAGACTGTTAAGAACATTAAAACAGTCTGGGACATCCTAACAGCACTGTAAATGGCAATAAAGATGCATAGGAGCATAATTCATGTAATTGGCTGCAGATTCTAACCACTACTACTACTTCAGAAATTACACAACTTGTTTGTTACAAAAGCTGAGAATTGGTGTGTGTGTGTGTGTGTGTGTGTGTGTGTGTGTGTGTGTGTGTGTGTGTGTGTGTGTGTGTGTGTGTGTGTGTGTGTGTGCGCGTGACAGGTGAGAGAGACACTGGGCAGAGGAGGTTTCACCTGTAGTTTCTGGGTGTGGTCTGTTTAGCCACTCTTAGTTTCAGCATGATGTGCTGTGGTGTCACTGTGATGTCATCTAAAGTGAAACAGCATGTTGTTATATTTTTATTCTTTTAAACATTAACTCATTAGATCTTTCACATGTTCAGATTAATTAATTTATTCCCTGTCTTCCGATGGTAGTGATAAAAATGGAAAATGTGTATCTGAGTATTATGTCCATGTAGCTTTAATTCCAGCTGTGTACTTTCCAAGTAGCACCATCAGGCCTGAGATTTCATCAGGTGTGCTGGTTAAAGGCACTGACTAAGACTTCTTGTTGACAATAGTGAAGGTATTTGTGGTATTCAGACATACAGGGACAAGTAGAGGAACCGGTTGGTCCCTGCGGATGCTTCTTGCTTCATATGGAGGAAACAGGTTTCCATGACCTCAAGTATGAGCGTAGTATCTCATTAGGTTATGATAAGGCACTCTCATTAACGATATGGGACGAAACTCATTAATGTGAAAAATCTTTGATGACATAATCGTGGTATTTTCACCTTAAACCTAAACTCAAAATATTTGTAGAGCCACTTCCACCCCTAAACTGCTCATCATTTGGAAAAGTCCCTTTAATTTCAATCTGGCATTGTAGAAACTCTGAGGCTGACTATGTTTGTTGCTTCAGGTGACCAACGTGTCTGGTGATCCAGAGGTGTTTGTTAATGACCATAACGATAAAGTTGGGGCCTCTAGAGACTATTTAGACCAGCTGGACTACAACAAGCCTCTATACCTACCAGGGTAAGCATGTTCTTCATTGTTATGAAAAGGTATCATTAAGCACTGGGGGAATTGGGGTTTTGTTTTGTTTTGTTTGTTTTTTACAGATATAGTGATGCTAGCAGCTCTATTGGGTTTTTATTCTTGAATAATAAATTACTGAAATGACTGAACAGTGTATAATTTGTTTACTTAAAACATGATAGAGTCTTACCTTGGGTGTCTGGCCTTTTGCACATGCAGCATCACTGTCAGTCTGTTTTTGTAAATGAAGTTTTGTAGGACTAAATGTTCTGGGGTGGGGTGCAGAGGCGGGGGGGGGGGGGGGGGCTCACATGATCAGGACTGTGGCCTGATGGAGTTAGTTACACAATTTTCCTCTGTAAACCACCAAAGTTCATCTAAAATAAAACGGCTTGGAGACTTCTGGGTGGGGCACCTGCTATCCCAGCTGGTGAGGAGGGGTAGACGCTGAACAGTCACCAGTCTATGATGGGGCTAACACAGTGAGACAGACAACCATTCACTTTCACATTCACACCCACACCTACGGTCAATCTGTGTGTTCGGACTGTGGGACAAATTGAAAATGCCCCACAACAATGCCCCACACAGACATGGGAGAACATAACTCCACACAGACCATGACACTTACAATCCACCACCAAAGCCTCTTTGATTATATTTTTAACGTCGCTAAATTCCCAAGAAAAGGGATTGTTGGTATTATATTGTATTGTTGGTGCTGTAGTGAAAAACACTCACTGAAACACAGAAAATAATAACATTTCAAATAGAAATGTACAATGAAGATACATTTATTTGTGAGTGTGGGTCAATAAGAAACTGTTCTTCATGGTTGTGTAAAAGTGCATCATTATCAACTTTGCGAAGATGAACATCTCAGCTGCTGCAGAAACTGTTTCCTGTGCTGTGTAGAGGGAACTCCAGCTGGTCAGACGGGGATACTTCTGTTCAAATCAGGTCAACAAACGATCAGTGTCCCTGTACCAAATTTGAAATGAGGTCTGGTGCAAAGAGAAGAGGTGCACATAACTCTGTAGTAGCACTCGATCACAGTGATCCATCTCTGATGGGTCAGCTCATCCATAAGTTTTGAAGTTTAAGGTACTGAAGGATAATGGGGAACCATATTAACCATATTTGAGACCAGTTGGCTCTGTAAACATGCTACAAGGGTTCAAGTGTGTTTGTTTTAATGGCAGATACTTATAAGGCTTTTGCAAAAATGGATGAATCAGTAAATCCTGTTTGCAGAGACTCTGACATCAGCAGCTATGTGGGAGGCCTGCAGCCCAGGCTGAGGGACTACGACACTGGTGTGGAATCTGGGGATGACCTAGAGGAAGAAGATTTCAGTGTGTGAGTGCATGTGATTCCATTGCCAGTTATTAGCTGATTGCAATTAATCTGCTATTTCTAGATCAAAGCTGGTAATAAAGAACTTTGTCTTTGACCTTGACTGATTCGTATCTCTTTTGTTTTACTGGTTATGTACTGAATTGTCTTCTTGCATATAGTTTGTTTCCCCCCATTTTGGATGAGCAAGAGCGTCTGGCCTACAAACAGGAGTTTGATAGGGATCACCAAGAATACAAGAACCTACAGGCTGAGCTGGACGGCATAAACCAGGACCTGGCCGACCTGGACCGAGAACTGGACCGACATTCTGATGGCAGTCCAGAGTTCATGGTAAGGGCGGCAGCATCTGTCTGGTTCTTTGAAGGGAAGGTGGCTGGTCCACCCTTTTTTTTTTTTTTTTTTCTTTTGCCTGTCCCGTTTGGCTCTTTTGCCATCAGAATTATTGTCTAAAGGCAAAGAAAGATGCCCAACGGATTTACTTTACCAAATTGACCATCCCAGCCTTGCCGTAATGGTCCATTTGATTCACCTTTTATTGTTTATTTTATTTTCACTTACTGGAATACGGGACAGACTTGACTGGGGGAAAGAAGGGGAGAAAGAAAGAGGGAAAGAGAAACAGCTGAGAAGAGGGACGTTGAAACGTTATTTACGTTGTTATTTTGGTTAGTAATGTTCTTGCTGTGCCATAACATCTCATTAGTGATTTCGATGGAATGCAGGCTGTTATTTTAATGTATCAATTCTGGATTTAACAGGAAGCTAATGAAGGGAAGCCAAAACAGGAGAAATATGCTCTCTCTTTCTAGTACATGTCAGCACTCTTGCTGCAGCATTTTGGATTAGCTGAAGGCTTTTCGGGGAGTTTTTAGGACATTCTGATAATAATGAATTACAGTAGTCCAGCCTGGAAGTAATAAATGCATGAACTAGTTTTTCAGCGTCACTCTGAGACAGGATATTTCTAATTTTAGAGATGTTGCGCAAATGGAAGAACGCAGTCTTACATTTCATAAATGTATGCCGTACCCTAGGTTTTTATACTTAACCAGCACAAGGCATTTCAAGTAACTGAAATAAAAATTAAAACTGCACTTTTTAAAAAGTATTCTCCATATTATAATA
Organism: Rhamphochromis sp. 'chilingali'; assembly: GCF_963969265.1. Taxonomy (NCBI): domain Eukaryota; kingdom Metazoa; phylum Chordata; class Actinopteri; order Cichliformes; family Cichlidae; genus Rhamphochromis; species Rhamphochromis sp. 'chilingali'. The sequence continues at coordinate 10,289,495 of NC_137937.1, read as the reverse complement.
ATTTAAAAAAACTAAATCTAAAACAGAAACCAATGAAAACTACACAAACAATTTTCAGACAATAACAGTTAAGCGACCTAATGAGTATCTAACAAAAACCAAACACTCAAAATGAGTTAACAATGACTGTGATTTAGATTTCAGTTCAGATAAAATATTTACAGTGTGTTATTTATTTTAAACATCCATGTAGATACTAAAAATGACATAGCATTTAAACTGTAATTAGAGCCAACTGGCTTCACTCAAAATGTAAACGAGCCCACCCACCACTTGAAGCACACTCTGGATCTTCTTCTTACATATGACATATAACATTCTTCCCAGAAAAACCTGTTTTTTTTCTGTTCATTTCTTTATAATATTTAGATTTACAATATTACACAGTAGATGTCTTTCTGAAAGTGCTGTAACTTAGTGAAAGGATATAATTCCTCCACTGTTATCTTCTTCAATGATATGTGCCAGCACAATGCAGAGGAGCTACCTGAACTCTACTCCCACAGAGGTTGATTATCTTGTTAATAGTGTTACATTCTAACTGCGTATGAGTAGTAATATACCTGTACTTTTTTTTGCCCCCCCCCCCCCCCCACCCCGAGGGCATTCCCCCCCCACCCCTCTCCCCCTACACCCCCCACACCCCCCACCCGGGCATTTTTCCCCCCTCCCCTATCCCCCTCCACATTCACACACTGGTGGAGGCAAGTTACAGTCTTAGCCACAGCTGCCCTGGGGCAGACTGACAGAAGCAAGGCTGCCATATCGCCCCTCTAGCCAACACCAGTAGGCGGTAGGGTAAAGTGTCTTGCCCAAGGACACAACAACCAGGACAGAGAGAACAGGGGGATCGAACCGGCAACCTTCCAGTAGATGAGCTTCCCAATTCCCCTGAGCCATGGTCGCCCCAACATATCAGTCTTATAAAGTTTCCTATAAAACCAGCCACCTCGCATCTGCTGTTAAACTGTTGACAGTTAGAAGCTAAATTGTTGCCTTGCACTGCAACTTGTACATTCACAATGAAATTGAATACAATGTAAATTTCATCAGATTTAAAATTGTAGGATTAATTGATGGCAAGACTTTTTTGAACAGTCTTTAGGAATGGAGTCTAAAACAAAACAACCCCCCCACCCCCACCCCCACCCCCCATTTTGCTGGTTCAGAAAGTAAGGACTGAAGTTAACTCAGAAGGATAAATTCCAGTACTGAATTTTATGCCTGTGGCACATATTCCAGAATATGTGAATATTCTTTTGGTTAAAACTTTATTTGTGAAAAAAATTCATGAAGTCATTACTAGTTAAGGTTAAAGAACTAGTCAGTTCAACAGAGATCTGACTTTTTGTCAGCCTGCCTAAAATAGGGGTTGTTATTTTCTTTAATCTGAGATGAATAGTAAGATATTCTAGCTTTACAGGGTTGTTTTTGTTTTGTTTTTTGTTAAATAGAGCAGCAAACTCTTTTTCCAAGCTAAATGAAGATCTTCTAAATAAGTGACATGCCATTTCCTCTGTAACTTATGGGTTATCTGCTTTAAGGTGGACATGTGTGAGTCATTAAAAGGAGTCACCACTTCTGATTTGAGGCTTTTTTTTTTTTCCAGAGGAGCTACAGTATCCAGAGTCATACGAGTAGTAATATACCTGTACTTTTTTTTGCCCCCCCCCCACCCCGAGGGCATTCCCCCCCCCCCCCCCCACCCCCCACCCCTCTCCCCCTACACCCCCCACCCGGGCATTTTCCCCCCCTCCCCTATCCCCCTCCGCGTCCATGTGCGTGTGCACGTGCGCGAGAACGGACTTTTTGCACGTGCATGTGTGTCCAGGGGTCATATGAGTTCACATGTGTTTAATAGAGTATTATTTAATGAAACCATAATGTGTTTTAATTAAACTCTTTTTAAAGGATTGTATAGGTCTCAGAGTTCTGTTATTTAGACATAGGTGATTTAATTGAACTACTTTAGGGGTATTTTAACTAGTTAGGAGCCTTTTGCATTTTCTTCAGTGCTATTTAGGAGCAAATAGTTTTAAAACAGAGGGCCGCAAATAACAGGTATCCCTTTAGAAATAAACAGTGATACTTCTAAAAACCGTGTATTCCCACACAGCATTTAATTTAGCTAGTTTAGGAAGATTTCACTTTTCTAATAGTTTCACAGGCTAATAGTTTTTAAATAGAGCACCACAAACAACATGTATCCCTTTAGAAATAAACTGTGATACTTCTAAAAGTACATATTCACACTAGCGCTGTATCAACCTCAATGTGGCTTTAATGCAACTAGTCTTATAATTATCTACTAGTCTGCAACAGTTAGACTCGCTGATTACACATAGCTGATTTAACTACTTTAGGGGCATTTCACTTTTCTAAAAGTTTCACAGGCCAATAGTTTTAAATAGAGCACCGCAAACAACATGTATTCTTTTAGAAATAAACTGTGATACTTCTAAAAAACACATATTCACACACTCTGTAACAGTTAGACAGAGGGGGGTACAGTTAGGCTCCCAACAGTCTGTAAAAAAGGTATGAAGCAACAAAAGAGGAGACCTTATCAAGAGCATCCCAGCCCAAAGGTGTTTCTTCACAAATAGTTAATTCCCACACTCTGCAACAGTTAGACTCGATGATTACACATAGCTGATCAGAGGGGGTGCAGTTAGGTGCCCAACAGTCTGCAAAAGAAGTCATGAAGCAAACAAAAGATGCTCCTTATCAAGAGCATCTCAGCCCAAAGGTGTTTCTTCACAAACAGTTAATGGCTTTAATGCAACCAGTCTTATCATGTCAGAGGCCAACAGAAACCATGTCCAACAGAGTCTCCAAAGGCCTGCCACCTTTCTTCCTTACATCATGCTCTTTTATCTCTACATCTCAGAGGTCAACTGAAAGTAGCCCCACCTATATAAAAACACCCCATCAGACACACAGTATTTTCCTCAGCACTTCACAACTGCCGCAAGGTATAGCGTTTTAACTTGTTATTTTTTCACCTGAATGTGCATTGGAGCCGACTTTGCTACCCGCACAGAGCGTTTCTGACAGTCGGACGCTGCTTATACAATAGAGAAAAGCAACAATACAGAGTGTTTCTCTGCTCCAAGAAATCCGAGGGCCTTTCACAAGGTAAGCATGTCTGTTATACCCAGGGCATAAATGTCTGTATGTCAGTGCTGATTATTCAAACATTGTTTAAAATGTGACACATATGTTGTCCGAAAACATTTCCTCTAAATTTGCAAAGTTACTGATTTAAAAAATATATATTTTCAAATTTTTAGTTGCATGTCAAACATATGATAGACTCTTGAGCATATTCGTATAGCTAAATTCACAATGGTATAACCGTGCTAAATAAAAGAGGCCCAAGCACCAATGCACTCTAATCCACTCCGCTAAACTGTATGTTGATAAGTACATGTAGCGTACCTCTACCTCTACAGCTGAAAACAGTTTGTATCCGCACTCTGAGGGTCTGCTGAATTGTTTTAATGGCACTTTTTGACGAACAGCAGATGATGAAATCCTATTTATTGTAGAAACTGTCCCTAAGCTATTGTTGCTCATACTTACTGAGGTCCCTAGCTACTTCCTTACTATGTCAGTAAACATTTTTGAAAAGGAAGCTGTTGTAGATTTAAAGAAACATCTTAATTGAAGCAAAGGCAAAAAAAAACTGGAATGAATTTTATGTGACTGTTCATATTAAAGCCAACAACAAGTGAAAATCCAAAAACGGCTCCAATCCTTTGTATTAATGATCTCCCCCCCCCCCCCCTCTCTCTCTCTGTGTGTGTGTGTGTGTGTGTGTGTGTGTGTGTGTGTGTGTGTGTGTGTGTGTGTGTGTGTGTGTGTGTGTGTGTGTGTGTGTGTGTGCGTGCCCTCACAGAAGGAAGGTCACAGCAGGAGCTTTTCTCAAACGCATTACCAATCAGTTTTTTACAAGAAGTGTAGCTCATACAATGGTATAAATGTATTCTTTGCGATACTTTATAAATATGAAGCTAAAGATTTTGAGTTCGTGCACATTATGAAGCAAGAATCTAAATATCTGTGTCACAATGATTTCTATAAAAGCGTGTTGTTTATGGGAATAATGTAACAAATCTTTTGTGCGTCCTATTAATGATCAATGATAATTGAAGAGGAACCCTGACTCAGGACATTTTCATGACAAGTGACAGCGCAGACAACTACTAATGAGAGAACCTGTTTTATCATCATAAACACGATGTTATGAAGCATCGTTAAAGTGTCACTTCAGTAATGTTGACTCATGTTTTTAATAATGACTTTAAAACACTAAACTCTAATTTCTGTGGTTTATTTTAAGTTTACAGAATATAACATGTGGTAAGACGACGAGTTTTACTTCTCACTGTCCGTGTTATGTGTATCTATTTATCATGTGTGCTACTTTGCTCTGTGGACTGTAAAATGTTTCATTGTGTTCATGAAATAAACCAGACTTTCACCGTCTGCATCTTTTACTGTTTTTCTGCTTTTGTTCACTCCAAGTTTGACAAAACCTACAGATATCCAGAGTTAACTCACTAACAATGTGGAGCAGTCTCAGTGTATTTAGCTGCTTTTTCCCTGAACACAACCAACTGAGAGAAACGCCTGTAGGCCTCACTTTGGTCATTTGAACGCTGAAGGAGATTTGTTCCATAGACACATACTAGTGTTTCCTGCACTACTGTGTTCTATTTAAATCCAGATTCCTTTTATAGTTTGCAGTGAAATTTGTTAAACCATTGCTTAATGGGACAGAAGTACAAGTCACTCTTTACTAACACATTTGTAGATAAGTTTATTGCTGAACAACACAGCTAGCAGTCTCACACACTCTTTAGGTTTTTCACGTTATGTATGTAAGGGTTTAGTCTATCAAACCTTACCCTTTTTCCCCAGTATCACAACATGTTATATTCTGTAAACTTAAAATAAACCACAGAAATTAGAGTTTAGTGTTTTAAAGTCATTATTAAAAACATGTCATTATTAAAAACATGAGTCAACATTACTGAAGTGACACTTTAACGATGCTTCATATCATCGTGTTTATGATGATAAAACAGGTTCTCTCATTAGTAGTTGTCTGCGCTGTCACTTGTCATGAAAATGTCCTGAGTCAGGGTTCCTCTTCAATTATCATTGATCATTAATAGGACGCACAAAAGATTTGTTACATTATCCCCATAAACAACACGCTTTTATAGAAATCATTGTGACACAGATATTTAGATTCTTGCTTCATAATGTGCACGAACTCAAAATCTTTAGCTTCATATTTATAAAGTATCGTAAAGAATACATTTATACCATTGTATGAGCTACACTTCTTGTAAAAAACTGATTGGTAATGCGTTTGAGAAAAGCTCCTGCTGTGACCTTCCTTCTGTGAGGGCACACACACACACACTCACACACACACACACACACACTCACACACACACACACACACACAGAGAGAGAGAGAGGGGGGGAGATCATTAATACAAAGGATTGGAGCCGTTTTTGGATTTTCACTTGTTGTTGGCTTTAATATGAACAGTCACATAAAATTCATTCCAGTTTTTTTTTGCCTTTGCTTCAATTAAGATGTTTCTTTAAATCTACAACAGCTTCCTTTTCAAAAATGTTTACTGACATAGTAAGGAAGTAGCTAGGGACCTCAGTAAGTATGAGCAACAATAGCTTAGGGACAGTTTCTACAATAAATAGGATTTCATCATCTGCTGTTCGTCAAAAAGTGCCATTAAAACAATTCAGCAGACCCTCAGAGTGCGGATACAAACTGTTTTCAGCTGTAGAGGTAGAGGTACGCTACATGTACTTATCAACATACAGTTTAGCGGAGTGGATTAGAGTGCATTGGTGCTTGGGCCTCTTTTATTTAGCACGGTTATACCATTGTGAATTTAGCTATACGAATATGCTCAAGAGTCTATCATATGTTTGACATGCAACTAAAAATTTGAAAATATATATTTTTTAAATCAGTAACTTTGCAAATTTAGAGGAAATGTTTTCGGACAACATATGTGTCACATTTTAAACAATGTTTGAATAATCAGCACTGACATACAGACATTTATGCCCTGGGTATAACAGACATGCTTACCTTGTGAAAGGCCCTCGGATTTCTTGGAGCAGAGAAACACTCTGTATTGTTGCTTTTCTCTATTGTATAAGCAGCGTCCGACTGTCAGAAACGCTCTGTGCGGGTAGCAAAGTCGGCTCCAATGCACATTCAGGTGAAAAAATAACAAGTTAAAACGCTATACCTTGCGGCAGTTGTGAAGTGCTGAGGAAAATACTGTGTGTCTGATGGGGTGTTTTTATATAGGTGGGGCTACTTTCAGTTGACCTCTGAGATGTAGAGATAAAAGAGCATGATGTAAGGAAGAAAGGTGGCAGGCCTTTGGAGACTCTGTTGGACATGGTTTCTGTTGGCCTCTGACATGATAAGACTGGTTGCATTAAAGCCATTAACTGTTTGTGAAGAAACACCTTTGGGCTGAGATGCTCTTGATAAGGAGCATCTTTTGTTTGCTTCATGACTTCTTTTGCAGACTGTTGGGCACCTAACTGCACCCCCTCTGATCAGCTATGTGTAATCATCGAGTCTAACTGTTGCAGAGTGTGGGAATTAACTATTTGTGAAGAAACACCTTTGGGCTGGGATGCTCTTGATAAGGTCTCCTCTTTTGTTGCTTCATACCTTTTTTACAGACTGTTGGGAGCCTAACTGTACCCCCCTCTGTCTAACTGTTACAGAGTGTGTGAATATGTGTTTTTTAGAAGTATCACAGTTTATTTCTAAAAGAATACATGTTGTTTGCGGTGCTCTATTTAAAACTATTGGCCTGTGAAACTTTTAGAAAAGTGAAATGCCCCTAAAGTAGTTAAATCAGCTATGTGTAATCAGCGAGTCTAACTGTTGCAGACTAGTAGATAATTATAAGACTAGTTGCATTAAAGCCACATTGAGGTTGATACAGCGCTAGTGTGAATATGTACTTTTAGAAGTATCACAGTTTATTTCTAAAGGGATACATGTTGTTTGTGGTGCTCTATTTAAAAACTATTAGCCTGTGAAACTATTAGAAAAGTGAAATCTTCCTAAACTAGCTAAATTAAATGCTGTGTGGGAATACACGGTTTTTAGAAGTATCACTGTTTATTTCTAAAGGGATACCTGTTATTTGCGGCCCTCTGTTTTAAAACTATTTGCTCCTAAATAGCACTGAAGAAAATGCAAAAGGCTCCTAACTAGTTAAAATACCCCTAAAGTAGTTCAATTAAATCACCTATGTCTAAATAACAGAACTCTGAGACCTATACAATCCTTTAAAAAGAGTTTAATTAAAACACATTATGGTTTCATTAAATAATACTCTATTAAACACATGTGAACTCATATGACCCCTGGACACACATGCACGTGCAAAAAGTCCGTTCTCGCGCACGTGCACACGCACATGGACGCGGAGGGGGATAGGGGAGGGGGGGAAAATGCCCGGGTGGGGGGTGTAGGGGGAGAGGGGTGGGGGGTGGGGGGGGGGGGAATGCCCTCGGGGTGGGGGGGGGGCAAAAAAAAGTACAGGTATATTACTACTCGTATGACTCTGGATACTGTAGCTCCTCTGGAAAAAAAAAAAAGCCTCAAATCAGAAGTGGTGACTCCTTTTAATGACTCACACATGTCCACCTTAAAGCAGATAACCCATAAGTTACAGAGGAAATGGCATGTCACTTATTTAGAAGATCTTCATTTAGCTTGGAAAAAGAGTTTGCTGCTCTATTTAACAAAAAACAAAACAAAAACAACCCTGTAAAGCTAGAATATCTTACTATTCATCTCAGATTAAAGAAAATAACAACCCCTATTTTAGGCAGGCTGACAAAAAGTCAGATCTCTGTTGAACTGACTAGTTCTTTAACCTTAACTAGTAATGACTTCATGAATTTTTTTCACAAATAAAGTTTTAACCAAAAGAATATTCACATATTCTGGAATATGTGCCACAGGCATAAAATTCAGTACTGGAATTTATCCTTCTGAGTTAACTTCAGTCCTTACTTTCTGAACCAGCAAAATGGGGGGTGGGGGTGGGGGTGGGGGGGTTGTTTTGTTTTAGACTCCATTCCTAAAGACTGTTCAAAAAAGTCTTGCCATCAATTAATCCTACAATTTTAAATCTGATGAAATTTACATTGTATTCAATTTCATTGTGAATGTACAAGTTGCAGTGCAAGGCAACAATTTAGCTTCTAACTGTCAACAGTTTAACAGCAGATGCGAGGTGGCTGGTTTTATAGGAAACTTTATAAGACTGATATGTTGGGGCGACCATGGCTCAGGGGAATTGGGAAGCTCATCTACTGGAAGGTTGCCGGTTCGATCCCCCTGTTCTCTCTGTCCTGGTTGTTGTGTCCTTGGGCAAGACACTTTACCCTACCGCCTACTGGTGTTGGCTAGAGGGGCGATATGGCAGCCTCGCTTCTGTCAGTCTGCCCCAGGGCAGCTGTGGCTAAGACTGTAACTTGCCTCCACCAGTGTGTGAATGTGAGAGTGAATGAATAGTGGAATTGTAAAGCACTTTGGGTGCCTAGAAAAGCACTATAAAAATGCAATCCATTATGTGTTTGCTTATATTCAAATAATTCTACTCAAAATCAAATAATAAATCCAGTAATAAAGTGTTAGAAATGGTTTGAAAACTTTAGCATAAAAGAAAGTTCTGTGTGAGAATTTGGGATGATGCTTACTTCTTTAGCCAACTAATATATGTAATCTGATCTCAGGATGCCTTGAGTGACTATAACAGGCTGAAGGACTTCAAGAAGGTAAGGTTATTATTCACATTCTCAGCAGTGAAATTTGTGTGTAAAGAATTCAAACAACAATACCTTTCTTATGTATTGTCCACAGTCATCAGAGTACCAGATTAAGAAGAAGAGGTGTAAATATCTGAGATCCAAGCTGTCGCACATCAAGAGAAAGATCAGTGAATATGACCGTCGACCCTGAACCTTCAACCCAAGACCCTGTCTATGAACTGAACTGTCCAGTTTATGACAAACTCCTGTATGATTATTATTATAGTGATGCTCTTGCCTATGAAATGCATTTTTATAAGCCAATCAAGTAAGAGTTTTTCTACAACAAAAGGATAAATAAAATGTGGATTTTTTTTCTTTCTTTTTTACCTCTCAGTTCCACAAGTAAAATTTTGAAAAACAAGTAAGGTTTATAGACTTTATTGTTTTTCTCTTGTGATCCGAAATGTTTTGCATAATTGTGGGCACAGTTAAGATGAGACTTATAAATTTGTTCGGTATCGGAGTAGCTGTGCATGTGCTCTTGTAAATGTTTATTTTTATTCTTTCGATTGTTCTGAAGTAAACTTTTCTATACTTTATTACCTTGGCATGATGGATATAAAGGAAAACTCTGTTTAGTATGGGCGCAGAGCTTATGTTATTAGCACATAGCATAAATGTTCATGGATCTGGGCGCTAATAACTTCTAACAATTGCCATGTACTGCATTAAACTACCATTAAGCATTGTCATTTTTTTAGTTTTCCCACTGATTTTTGCACTCTCCCTGATATGTGCAGTATGATGTAAAATCACAAAGCTATTTGTTTGTATATGACACTGTGTAAACTTTCATTATAATGCCGCGGCCATCATGCTACGATAATAATAAATAGTATGTCACCGGATCCTTTCTCTTCTTTGCCCGTTTCCATCCGGAGGAAAAGTCTTGTTGCACAGCTTGCGTTACAGTATAGTCAGAGTTGGTGAGTGTTTATATTTATTGTTTAGTTAGTATAGTAAGTTATAAGGTGTTTAAAATCAGTCCTGTGTAACTGCATGATGTGAGTCCCGCATCATGCTTGTTGTTTGAACTGCATGAAAATCACTGATTTATCAGGACTTTTAGCTAGCTAGCTAGCAGGCGGAATAGAGTCGACGAGCTGGAGTAATTCGTTGGTGGTGGAAAGTGTAAGTTCATTTCAAAACCCGACTTCATCTGTCGCTTCTCTCACTGTAAGGTCAGCGAACCCAGTGTCAGCCTCACGCTGTCCTGGAAGAACATGGAGGGCTATGAGCTGTGGCTCAGCGGACTGCACTTACAACATCTGTTAGCTTGACTCTACTTACAGGCAGGTCTGTGGCGCTGATAACGACCCGTACGTAAAGGTGCTGTTTGGTCTGATAATGGGGTTTTTATTAACATGTTTTTATTTACCGCCAACTTCCTAGAAGGTAGCTAGTCACCGAGGTAATCTACAGTAATCGATAACTGCCACTGTGCTTCTAAGCAAGGCACATGGGTTAAATGCAGAATGAGCAATAACCGAAATGTGGCCATACGTCCTATCCTTAATGCAGCGTGTCATGAGTTATTGTGAGTCTGTAGTACCGAATGTGTGTACTTGGTTTGGCAGTGATTTGGCTGGGAGCGTCTGTTGAATTTCTGGCCGCCAAACACAATGGATGAAGAACCAGAGAGAGCCAAGCGCTGGGAAGGGGGCTATGAGAGGACATGGTGAGACTGCTCAGCCATGTGCATCTGCAGCTTGAGCTGTGTGTCGTCATTCCCTGGATTATTGTGGAATATGTTTCATCCTCAGGGAGGTGCTGAAGGAGGACGAGTCAGGCTCACTCAAAGCCACAGTGGAAGAGATTCTGTATCAGTCCAAACGGAAAAGGTGTGCGTGTTTGTGTCTGTCTGTCTGTCTGTCTATCCATCCCATGATGAAAATGCTTGTGTCTTCTCCTGCTCCTCATCTCATGCTTTCTTTGCTGCACAGGGTGATAGAGAGCCATGGGCAAGTGAGGCTTGGAATGGTGAGTTGTGCAGAGCCTTGTGTTTCCCACATGCGTAACACTTTTTGTGGTTTGTTATTGAAGTGGAGTGCTGTTTCAGCACTCTGAAATAAAGCATAGAAAATTTACACACAGTTAACTAATTATTCTAAATATGTGAGTAGTTGTGTGTATATCTGTATAATATCATGTGTTTGCAGAATGCTGCTGGATCTTTACTTTTCAGTTTAAAACCTTGAAGTGACTGTTTATGTGATTTGGTGCTCTATAAATAAACCTGAAATGAATGAGAGGTTTCCTGTCGTAGCACAAAGCCAAGGCCTCTGAGCTCTCATGTCAATATAGGATCTGCTGCACATTCTATATTTGTAGCCCAACATACCCGCTGGTTAATATTGTGCATAACATCTATTTTTTTGAAAAAATTGAAAAAGAAAGTTAAGATGTTAAAGGTTGTTTTGTACTTCAGATGCGTCACGTGTATGTGGTGATTGACTGTTCGCGTAGTATGGAAGACCAGGACTTAAAACCAAACCGCCTCACCTCTACTCTCAAGGTAAAGCAGAGCTGTCTCCCTGGACACCAGCAGCTACACAGTGTGATTGTCTGCTAACCATCTCATCTCATCTCTTCTTTCCTCCTCAGCTCATGGAAGTATTTGTTGATGAATATTTTGACCAAAATCCCATCAGCCAGGTATGCCATAAGTCATATTCTGCCCCTTGTCACTGTATACAAACACACACTGGTTTCATACTTTTAGTCAGATGCCCAATCCAGTTAGTTTCCTTTTGACTCTTAGCTCCTCCTAAACTACTGAATTCCTCATGCTCCCTCTAAGGCTGGGCTGCTCAGCTTATACGCCTGCTGATTGTGACAGACAAAAAAAAGTTTGATTTGCCAACCTGGAGCACAGACTTCATGCTACCACAAAGCAACACCTGATAATTTTATAAAAATGCACAAAGACAGTTGGGTGTCTTAGATTAGTGAGGGTGACAGACCCTGGTGGAAATGGCCCAACATGCAGTTCTAATGGAGAGACGTCCTGTCCGTGAAGGTTGACCGGGTTGTAAACATGCTTTCTAATCTGTATATGTCGGGTTTAACATATGAGTGTCCTGACATGCTTTCGAAGCCAGTCTTACGGGTCCACTGGAGGTGCCAGAGTTTCAGCATTGGCCCCAGGTTGCTGCTGGGTTACACTCGGCTGTGTGCGGATGTTCAGCAAACTTCCAGAGACTGAGTGACTGCTAGTAAGTGAGTTGTGCTGTGTTTTGTTTTGTAGGTTGGTATTATCACCACAAAGAACAAAAGGGCTGAGAAGCTGACTGATCTGGCAGGTATCTGTGATTTGGTCTCTTTGAACCAATGTTTTTTGATTTGCCACTAAACCTTTTTCTTTTTTTCTTTTTTTTAAATTAGCATCAGTGTGCCAGTGCCAGTGTTAGTTTTTTTGTTTTTTTTGTTTTTTTTTAAACCTCACGTCATCTGTTCTGTAATGCAAATGTACTGTGTGTGTGTTGTTTCACGGCATCACCAGGAAATCCAAAGAAGCACATCACTGCTCTGAAAAAAGCTGTGGACACTGTTTGCGTAGGAGAGCCGTCCCTCTACAATTCCCTCAACCTGGCCATACAAACCCTCAAGTAGGTTTAGCAGAGTCATTGTTTTTGATTAGCTTCTGTAGTGAGACGTCATTGAGCTGCTGTCTGCCTCTGTGTGAAGGCACATGCCTGGACACACGAGCCGGGAGATCCTGATCATCCTCAGTAGTCTCACTACATGTGACCCAGCCAACATCTATGAGCTGATCAAGGTGAAGCCACTCTGTTTTTTGTGCTGAGAGTCATCAGTCCATTGATTATCTTATAGACAAGTTAGCTCAGGTCCAGAGACAGCTCTGTGCTCCATCTCCTCCGTCAGACCCTGAAGTCTCTGAAGGTGCGGGTGTCTGTCATCGGTCTGTCAGCAGAGGTCCGGGTATGTACAGTGCTGACGAGAGAGACAGGTGGCTCGTACCACGTGATCCTGGATGAGAGCCACTTCAAAGAGCTGCTGATGCTTCACATTAAACCACCTCCTGCCAGCTCCTCCTCTGAATGCTCTTTAATCCGCATGGGTGAGTATGCTGACGCTGTCTCCATCTCTTGGTATTCAGTCAGCTCCTCTCCCGTCACTTACCTACAGCTGCAGCAAAAGCCTTTGGAATTAGTAGGATTTCCTTGTGGATCAAAGTTATTAATAAAAACAATGGAACTAAACCAGTGACACTGGTGAACCCCAAGTAATCACTGGAAGTGTCATGTTCACCTTCTCATATACTTAAGCTCTTTGTGTACGTTGCGTCCAATATTGAGGCCACCAGTAAAAGTAATGCACTTGTCCAACTGTCCAGGGTACAGTGTGGGTACATGCTGTCAGCAGGTCTAAACACAGAAGCTTTGTTCTGTTAAGCTTCAGTGCTTGCTGCTGCTCTGGTGATTCTTAAGTAGTGTTCTGCTTTGTTTTATTCCCTCACTGCATCAGCAAATCTGACTCACTTTCAGCTGCTAGACTTTGGAGATGTTTTCCTTCAAAATAAAGCAGTGGTTATTTCTGTGTCATCTGTAAACTGTTGATCTTATTATGTGCTGATGAACCTTTAGGTCTTTAGAATTGTGTTTGTATGCTTTTGTGGCTTTGTGTGTCTGTATAATGCTTCTTCTAAGCTCTTGTGAAAGTTGCTGTTCATGGTTAGATTAGTGTTGAAATCCTTCAGAGTTTCTGATAGCTATTTCTTGTGGTGACGTTTTGAAATGATTCCTTTGAAACAGAACCAAGATTTGGAGAAAAAAAGTAAGTCATTCTCACTGAATCCACTTGATGTGAACCTTGTGTTTGCTCAGGTTTTCCTCAGCATACCATTGCCTCTGTGACTGACCAGGATGCCAAGCCGTCGTTCAGCATGTCGTGAGTAGAAAGCAGTGCGATTAACCGCATGGCTAAGACTGCAGGTTAAAATGAATATTTGTTTTGACGCTCGTCTTTGTGTTTGTCCAGTCATCTGGACAGCAGCAGTGGTCCAGGTCTGTCTCTGGGAGGATATTTGTGTCCACAGTGCCACGCCACTTACACTGAGCTTCCCGTGGAGTGTAAAGTGTGTGGTATGTACTGTTCAGTTAAAGGATTAGATGGGAAAATTTTTTTTTATTTTTGTTGTTGTGTGTTGACTGGCCTATGTGCTGTTTTATCTCCAAGGTTTGACTCTGGTGTCGGCCCCCCATCTCGCCAGATCCTTTCACCACCTCTTCCCCCTCCAAGCTTTTGTAGAGAGTCCAGTGGAGAACCTCCAAGGAGACAGGTAGCTGTGATCTACTCTCACATTGAGATGCAGATGGTGTTTCACTGCATGTCTTATACTGTTGTGGTTTGGTTTCAGGTTCTGTCAGGCATGTCAAGCAGAGCTGAAGGATAAAAGTGTAAGTGGCTGAATATCTGTGCAGCACAGCACAGTGTTATTCTTGTTGTGAAATGAACTTCCAGTTTTACTCATAAAAGCCAGTTTGCCTGTCACAGTCAACTGCCCTCAGTCTTTGCTGTGTAAATTGAGTCATTTGTCGAGGTTTACAAGTGATTTCTGCTCACGGGTATGCGAATAACAAGACACACTTTAATATTGGCTTTAATTCACAAAATGTTTCAGAAACATAACATCCAGCTTCTGTTTGGCTTGCTCTAAAGATCAGCATCTCTGTCGAAGACTGGGGGAAATGTGGTCTGTGACAAGCCAGTATAGTTACCCGTTCTTTTAAATTTGCCATGAGGTTCACCAGTTTTATATATTAACACACCTACAATCTCATACAGCAGGCATCTGCATATGAATATGCAGAATCTGCAAGATTTTTGCTTTTTCCTTATACAGTGGATAGCCATCATCTCACTCTTGCTGAAATTTGTCTGCATCCCAAACCATGACCACTCTACATGTCCTCCTAAGAACCAGGAGGACATGTAGAGTGTTTTTAGTCTATATCTTTTGACTTATTTGAGCTACCCTACTAAGTCCTGATGTGCTAAATAGAGGATATGCTGGGCTTTCCATAGATATCTCATGTGTTTGGGTGGAATCTTTTCACTCCAAAGAGCAAGGAAATCACACAACAAGTTCAACAGGAAGATTCCTTTTTTCCTCGGTTCTCAGGAGGATATAAGCCCAATTCCACAAAGCTGGGATGCTGTCAGATTTAAAAAAAGAAAAAAAACATTGCAACAATCACAAACACATTTCATTCAGAAAAACGCAAGATGTTTAAACAGAGGCAAATTGTTTCACAAAAGGTATTTGCTAATAAGGCGAGAGACAGACTTTCTCAGGAGTGAAGATGGATAGTTTCACCAACCTGCACAAAACTGCATCTTTGAAAATTTGAACAATTTTAATGTACCTCATTGTGAAATTGTCAAAACTGTGACTTGTGCCATCATCTTCAGTTCATAATAATAATTATATAAGTGTCTCCATGCTGCCCCTTTTGTATCAATATTATTGTTGTTATTATATGTATATTATTTAGTTTTTTTTTTTAAAGATTAAATAATTATTTAAAGTATATGTAAATATAAATTTATACCCATCTGAGAATGAATGCAGATAGGATAAGTCAGCAGACTACTTGATTATTTACAGATTTAAGCAGCACACATTTCCACCCACATGTGCTGGCTGGCAGAGCTTAAGTTTTGGTGAAATCAGGGGCCCGCCTTCAGTTGCTGTGACACTTTGTGCCCTGCTGGATTCATTTAGATTTTTTCTTGTAAAAACTGTATAATGTCTTTATCTGCCTTTTATTTATTTGCTCTGTCTGCATACCTGTGACATTCCAGATGTTCAGCTGTCCATCGTGTCACAGTGTGTTCTGTGTGGAGTGTGATCTCTTCATCCACGAGTCTCTGCACTGCTGTCCCTGCTGTATTTACTGTCAGACTGTTCCTTGAATCTCTACACAAGCTTTATTCACATCTGATAGGATGAAAATGAGGTCACGTGATTTTTTTTTTCCAACAAGGATGATTCTTATGGAGCTTCTCACTGAACACTTGAGATCTGATGACTGGGAGTATGAGATGCTTTTAGTCCATAATTTGAGGTGGAGAGACTCCTGTAAATACAGCTGCTGAGCTGCTGCATTGGTTTCTGTCATCAGATTACCACATACATAAAGATTTCTGTCATCAAATATGTCAGATATCTTTGGTAAGCATTGTAAAAATATGTTTTTGTACTCTAGCTCTGGCTGTAGCATGATAGCTGAACACTTGTACTTCAAGCTAAATTTCAGCAGGTTTCGTTGAGTTTGGATTTTGGGGGTTCCACCCACTCGTCAGTTGTAAGCGTTTTACATTTTACCCTCATACTTAGGACTGACTTTGACTTTGATGTACTTTAAGACGGCAGCTTTTTGACTAAATAAAAAAATGCAAATGTTTTCAGCAGAATTGTGTTATTTCACAAAGAAGACAAGCCGTATAGCTCTCCGAAAGAAGAAGCAGTCATCTTTCATCTCTCGTCAGTATCTTTTCATGTTCGGGTGGCTTGGACTTTATTATCCTTTGCAACTAACAGTATTCAGAAAATCCCAATTAAACTCTCAAACCTTCATCAACAGGCTCTTTTGGCATGGTCTTTGATCTATAAACATAACTTTTCTCCACAAAGATATTATATTTGGAACAACTGTAACATTCTATACAAGAATAAGTCACTATTCTTTGAAAACGAGTTTAATAAAGGGATTCTTCTTGTAAGTCAAGTATTCAGTAATGCAGGATTATTATATAATTACTCAAAAACAATACAGAACTCCTTTGGGTATACACCCAAAGGAGTTCTGTATTGTTTTTGATGCCATACCATCTCAGCTATCCATGTTGTTTAGAAATACCACTGTCTCCCCACATCTGTTCATGTCTTACCCTGTTCTGAAAGAGTCTCCTTTAGGTCAGATTTGATTCTCCTCTTGTAAAGGTGTGAATGCCAAGATTGGGTCTCTTTTTCAAGAGTCACTTATCTCTGTTCCTCCATCCATTTAATTCTGGACTCATTTTGTCAGGACACTGACTGGAAAAAGGTTTGGTCTTTGTAACAAAAAATCCTCCTTACTAACAAAATGAGATTTAATTTAAGCTAATTCATAGATTTTACCCTGTTAAAAGCTTCCTTTAAAAATATAAGTGACATAGACACATTTTGCGCCTTTTGTAAGATTGTCCCAGAGACCTGCTCGCATTTACTCAGATTTTATGGAGAGATATCACTAGTTGCATCTCTTACAGCATCTTATCAAAATTTGTACCATGTTTTTATTGTAATCAAAACACGTTTTTATTTGGTTATACTGACTCTAGTGAGCTTTTTACCTCATGAATCTGATTTTACTCCTCGCCAAATACCGCATCCATAAATTCAATTCAATTTCAATTCAGTCTTTATTGACAGACTTTATTTCCATAGTTAAAAGGATGGCTCACTGTCGGATCTGTGTGTGCTAAAATTATACTGTTTCTAGAGCCGTCCAGTCGTTCTCTAAAAGTGAACTTTAAATTCCGTAAAAGTCCAAATACCCACAGCTACAAACATCTGACTGGCACTAGACCCTCTAGGTATCCTAAGAAGGATTCTCCTTGCATCATTATATGCAACATGCAGCTTCTGCATGCTACATTGTTTGTAAGATGACCACAAGCGGGCAGTATATGGCGGTGCGCTTTAAACCCACTTTAACTGGAAGTGAAGAAAAGCTGAATTTGCGTACAATAGTATTTTCCTGCACAGAGTTTACACCGTTGTCGCTATATATCATCATCATCATCACTTATTTGATCAGTAAGGGGGTAAAGGGGGTAGGAACCGTAGAAGTGTAAACTACTCCTTTTCGAGCACACACATTCTATAGACATAAATATATACATGAAAATTTGATGATTTTTAAGTTTTGTTTTGTTTTTCTTTTTTCTCTTGTTATTTCAGTTATATTTGCATGTTCGAAATAAAATTCTATTCTATTCTAATAATAAAGTGAAAGATGTATTTCACCATTAAATGTAAGTTCTCAAACAAGAAACCGTACTTCTCCCCTTTCAGGAAAGAATTAGATCTCTGACTACAATTTGTTCCTCTCACAACAGGAAAGCTTTAAAAACCAAAAATATTTGTAATATTTTTAATCTCTTTAATTATTCGGCGTCAAAGCATCCCTCGCTTTTGTCCCCCTTTTAACCTGTATTTCTATCCTATTTGTTTAATTATACATACTGTTCCACTGTATTATAATTTTGCACTACAATAATACATTGTGTTCTCCATGTATTATGCTTGCTGTTGTTAAAAAAGGTTTCTGTTGAAATAAAGTTGGAGAAAAAAAAGAGAAGCAATCATCGTCATTTCCGGCGTTTCTGTGGCGGGAGTGTACAGTGTCAGTCCACTGTAACGATGGCCCGCGTTTTGAACGCCATTGTGGCCGTGTGCCCTGACCGGGGAATCGGCAACAAGGGAAACCTGCCATGGCACCCCATTAGGCTCAGGTCAGTCCCGCCGGCCGATGTTTCTGTATCTCTTATGTCGAGTATCTGTGTTTATATTGATTAATCGACAGGATTTCTGAAATGAACCGTTTTGTATGGCACTGTACATCGGCTGTGCTACATTTTTAATCACTGTACATATCTTCAGACAATCAATATGCTTTGGCTAGATCTCTGGTGAAGAAAACATTTTTAATATCTTATCTGGGTAATGGACGTGTACAAGTGACTTTGGCAAAACCTGACAGCAGCTTCTACACTAGGGTTGCCAACCGTCCCTTAAAAAACGGAATCGTCCCGTATTTAGAAACAAAAGTACACGTCCCGTATTGAGCTAATAAGGGACGCACTTTGTCCCGTAATACAGTGAGAATCAAAAGTAGTCTATAAATGTTAATGGAATTAACGCTTTGTTTGAAAACATAATTCCCAGCCCCTCTCCTGCTTTGTGACCAATGAGCTGACAGCACACTTATGACAATTCGAGTATGACAATTCAGATTACCGCTTATCTCATTGGTCGAGGAAAGGTCGCTTGCGGAGAAAATACCGGAAGACAACAGATGACCACAACAAGAAGCATGGCCAACAGGGAAACAAACGCTGACACTGCGGTGTAAGTCTCGGACGACAGTACACCTAAAGCTGGGCAGACACTGTGCGATTTTTTTTCATTCACGTTATTCAGCTCCTGCTCAAACTGCACGATTGACTCACAGGGGTTAGAAGTTGGTAGGTCACGATGCAGAGTCTCACACTATACCGCCCGATGCTCTGATGAGACCTGAGTGCTCACACTGTGCCTCCATAAAATGAAGGTTATAACAGAAATTCTGTCGCTCGCTCTCCCTCTCTGTCTTTCACTCACACAGACACCCCACCACCATCAACTTTGCTAAATTGAAAAACATTGATCAGGCAGCTGTGATTAAGCAGCAGTGTAAATCAAACTATTTTCACGGTTGTTGTGGTCGTGATAATTTTGTGATGCCACATCGAAAAGGCTCGGATGAGCTTTCCAAAGTTCTACAAGTTGTGCCTCCATCGCTTGGGTCCAGATCACACGCCGCACAGCCATGCTGCTCCATCTTTTTCACCGACGTTTACGTGTTAGCGCGTGAGCGGCTGTGTTGACACCCTCACGAGCGATTGATGATCGGGAGCTGGTCGTGAGGTGTTAATCGCTTCTCGTTACCCCACGTATACTACACGATGCACGATGAAGGCCAAAATCGGGCCGATCACCAAATCGGTCGCACGACTCAAAAATCGGCTCAAAATGGGCCAAAAATCGCACAGTGTAAGCCCAGCATTGGAGCAGCAATGTTTGTTCGCTCAGAGAAAGAAAAAAAGGCTGCAAAAGTACAGAGAGGAATGGGAAAAGGAAAACACCTGGCTGGAAAAGTGCACGATAACACCTTTAAAGCGCACTGCACTGTGTGCCGGCGCACTTTTTCCATAGGCATGCTTCTAGTGGTGGGCACAAGAAGAACATGAGGGGTGTGAAAGCTCAGGGAACCCTTAACCATTTTTTTGTCCACCAGGCCACGGCAGAAGCAGATATGGTATGTAAACATTGGTTTGTTTTTTTAAACCCTCTGGTTAAGGTTATTATGGGCATGTGCAGTGAATATCAGCGCTATGTGGCCAGAAGTGTGATAATATAATTTATTTTGTGTAATAAACAACTGCAAGGATAGATGATTACAACAAATAGATGACTAATACATAAAAGTAATACATAGATGAATAATGATGATGAGTTAAGATGCGTAATCATGGGAACAAGTGGGTTTACAAAC
The DNA here is from genome assembly GCF_963969265.1 of Rhamphochromis sp. 'chilingali'. Lineage (NCBI taxonomy): Eukaryota > Metazoa > Chordata > Actinopteri > Cichliformes > Cichlidae > Rhamphochromis > Rhamphochromis sp. 'chilingali'. Next base: position 10,269,264 of record NC_137937.1, on the reverse strand, counting down.
AGGAGCAGCTGATTAGCATTAGAAAAGCTGAAATAATACCTCAACTGAAGCCAATTGTACTATATGCACTATATGTGCACAGTTACAGGAATATTTTTTGTTCTATTGCTTTCTATTAATTTATATAATTTTAAGTTAAGCAGGACAGAGTTCTTTTAAAGAAAGATTTACTTATATTCTCAAAAGTTAAGCATGACAGGCTTCTGTTTAAGAAAGAGACCTGTTTTACTGTGTTAATGTTGTCATTTTGAGCTAAAAATAAATGGCTAAATGATCATTTGTTTCCCATATGGTCATATCACAAAGAATATGCATCTGCTTAAATCAAATTCAAGTCAAATGGTTAAAAAATAATTTCACACACAAAAAAAATAGCTACCACACTGGGAAGGGTGAAGACAACTGGGTTGCCCGGCCCTGGCCACGAGGTGTCCCTTATTTATTTTTCAGCGAGTTGGCAACCCTATTCTACACTGTGACAGAAATGTTGTTTCTGGCTCAAAGTGACTTAATATCATTCATGAGAAATAAGTCTGAGATGTGTTTGGCGGATTATAGGCCAACAATTCATTCACAACAGTTTAAATATGGGACATTTGTTGGTACAAGCTAAGTCTAACCTAAGGTCAAGCGAGCTGATGTAGCGACGTTAAAATGTACATCTGTAAACATACATGTTCTTTTACAGTAAGGAATTCGCACATTTCCGAAAGATGACAGCAACTCCGTCAGTGAAAGGTAACTCATCTCCACCTTGTCTTTGCTTAGTCACAGGTCAAAGTTCTCTGAGTGACCTAACTTAAACATGAACATAAAGCAACAAGTGTGCTGCTTGTATCGAAGGGCCAGGGTTGAATAGAATAGAATAATTCTTTAATTGTCCCACAAGGGGAAATTTGGGCTACGTCCACACGTACCCGGGTATTTTTGAAAACGGAAAATCTCCGTTTTCAAAAATACCCGGGTACGTGTGGACGTAACCTTGGTTGTAACAGCAGCAAGAAAAACACATATACAAACAATGCTGCTTGGCTACAAACTTTCCTGATACCAACTTACAGTGTCCTATCTCTTTAAGACTGCACCTTACTCCACCCTTACCCTGTCCCTCCCTCTTCTTGAGGTAGGCCTACATGTCTACCACAGCTATTTCAATCTTCTTCTTTTTTCTTTGCAAAATTCACCAAGATTCGTCCTTCTGGATTTCTCTGCTTAACATCAAATCAAATCACTTTTATTGTCACATCACATGTGCAGGTACATTGGTACAGCACATGTGAGTGAAATTCTTGTGTGCGAGCTTCACAAGCAACAGAGTTGTGCAAAATACAATAATGTAAACAAGCAAAATACAAGAATGGCTACATCTGAAACTAATAAATATATGTACAATATATAATAGTATATGCATTTCTGGATGTGTATACTAAATATTTTTCTACGTGTGTGTGTGTGTGTGTGTGTGTGTGTACACATATTTTACAAATTAAATAGAGTAAACAATGAATAGAATATATAAAATAAATAAAATAAAATATACAGAGTGAGACATGTGCAAAACAGTGGCATTACTGTACAGTATGGAGTGCATAATGTTAAAGTTCCAGTAGTGAAGCTGAGGTGTCTATGAAGTGTTCAGCAGTCTGATGGCCTGATGGAAAAAGCTGTCTCTCAGTCTGCTGGTACGGGACCGGATGCTGCAGAACCTCCTTCCTGATGGAAGTAGTCTGAACAGTTTATGGCTGGGGTGACTGGAGTCCTTGATGATCCTCCCCGCTTTCCTCAGGCAGCGCTTCCTGTAGATGTCTTGGAGGGAGGGAAGCTCACCTCCAATTATCCGTTCAGAGCACCGCACTACTCGCTGGAGAGCTTTGCAGTTGTAGGCGGTGCTGTTGCCATACCAGGTGGTGATGCATCCAGTGAGGATGCTCTCAATGGCACAGTGATAGAAGGTCCTGAGGATGCGGGGGCTCATGCCGAATCTTTTCAGTCTCCTGAGAAAGAAGAGGCGCTGCTGCGCCTTCTTCACTGTTTTGTTTGTGTGTACTGACCACGTAAGATCCTCAGCCAGGTGTACGCCAAGGAACCGGAAGCTGCTCACTCTCTCCACAGCAGCGCCGCTGATGGTGATGGGGGTGTGTACTTCTCTGCACCTCCGGAAGTCCACTATCAACTCCTTTGTCTTTGCGACGTTGAGGGTGAGATGGTTGTCTTGACACCAGTGGGTCAGGGCGCTGACCTCCTCCCTGTAAGCTGTCTCATCACTGTTGGTGATAAGACCCACCACTGTAGTGTCGTCCGCAAACTTCACAATGATGTTGGAGTTGTTAGTGGCTGTGCAGTCGTAGGTGTAGAGTGAGTACAGGAGAGGGCTCAGTACACACCCCTGTGGAGCACCAGTGTTCAGTGTGATGGGGGATGAGGTGATGCTGCCCAGTCTGACCACTTGGCGTATGTCAGACAGGAAGCTAAGGATCCAGCTGCAGAGGGAGCTGCTCAGTCCTAGATCCTGTAGTTTCCTGTCCAGCTTCGAGGGAACGATGGTGTTGAATGCTGAGCTGTAATCTACAAACAGCATTCTCACATACGTGTCTCTCTTCTCCAGGTGTGACAGGGCAGTGTGTAGTGTCAGGGCTATGGCATCATCAGTGGACCTGTTGTGGCGGTATGCGAACTGTAGAGGGTCCAGTGAGTCGGGTAGTGCAGAGCAGATGAAGTCCCTGACCAGCTTCTCGAAGCATTTGCTTACGATGGGGGTCAGGGCTACAGGTCGCCAGTCGTTCAATGAGGAGATGGTGGAGGATTTGGGTACAGGGACGATGGTGGCCATTTTGAAGCAGGCTGGGACTACAGACAGAGAGAGGGAAAGGTTGAAGATGTGCGTGAACACTCCAGCCAGCTGAGCCGCGCATGACTTGAGGACGCGGCCGGGAATCCCGTCCGGACCAGTAGCTTTGCGTGCGTTCACCTTCCTGAAGCACCTCCGCACATCCTCCTCAGACACAGTGTGCGCACTGACGTCATCCGCGGTGCGCACACTGTCCGGTCTCATGGTGTTCGCTGTGTTGAATCTAGCATAGAATACGTTTAGATCCTCACACAGAGAGGCCGTGGTCTGCGGTGTGCTGGTTTTCCCTCTAAAGTCTGTGATCGTGTTTAGTCCCTGCCACATACTCCGAGGGTTGTCAAACTGTTGCTCCACCCTGTCCCTGTACTCACGTTTGGCTGCTTTGATCGTCTTCCGGAGTTGGTAATGTGCGTGTTTGTAGTCCGATGTGTTCGCGGAGGCAAAGGCGGTGCTCCGTGCCGCGCGAACATCTCCGTTAATCCAGGGTTTTTGATTTGGGAAGGATTTAACTGTTCTGGATGGGACGACATCTTCCACGCATTTCCTGATAAATCCGCAGACTGAGTCTGTGTATTCATCAATGTCCCTAGCAGCCACGTGAAACATTTCCCAGTCCGCGTGATCAAAACAGTCCCGCAGCGCAGACTCCGATCATACTAATCCAACACCTACTAGTTACCTGTTATTTTACCTACATGTTGGTGAAAGAACACGACTTGGTGTTGGTGCTGTCTATGGTAGAGTATCACTCCCTGCTCCTGTTACTATGAATGATGGTGTTTTTGTATAACTTATCTGTTACAATGGCCTATAATTTTAATAAAAAGCTCACACACGCCAAAGCACATAATTCGATTCACCCACTAATTATATTCGCAGTATTCATTCAGTGTGTCTTTCTGGATTTGCTAGCTTAGTTTAGCTCGTAGCCAGATCTCTAGCAACATGGCCTCTCCACCCGTCCCTCCTGCACTTTCCTGCTCAGTGTGTCAGAAGTTTAGTTACTCCTCTGCCTCCTTTAGTAATAATGATACTTGTACCTGTAGTCAGTGCGACCGAAGCCACCCTCATGTGTTGAGGAGCAAACTCTGGTTGTTGGCAATACTGTTTTGAAACGTAAAAATAATAAACGTGATAACCTCAAATTACAGAAAAAAACCCATCTAGATAGTGACTATAAAAACGATTGACCAAGTTACAGATATTGCAGCTCATTTATTTAACTTTTTCTTTGGTGTGTGGGGAGACATACATGGTGTGCCCATCAAAAGTCCCACGGCTGTCTGCATGAATTATGAGCAGGGCTGAGATTTCGGCTCCCACATACCGATGGACAATTAATAACTGACTTATGAAATTAATCGTGGGACAGATATAATTGTGTCAAACAAAAATGGGCCAGATGTGACCCGCGAGCCATACATTTGACACTCCTGTTCTGGATCTTGTATCTGGCACATATGGCATAGAAACTGAACACTTAAGAGTATTTCCTGACTGTTTTCCTACTTTTGTCTAATCCTTTCCTAATAACATTTAAATTAATGGATTACACAGCACATCAGAGTAAAATAATCTATGGGATAATCGATAATTACTTGATTACTAAAATAGCTGATAGCTGCAGCCCTACAGCTACCTGAATGCTACTCTGTTTTTGTTGTCAAAAATTTTTATTGAGAATTCCTTAATCATGAATATGCATATTGTCATGACCATTGATCAAAAACTGATCAATGACCTTGAGTACCATTCACAGAGAGTTGGGGAATGGGTGCAATCATAGCATTGTAAGATGTTGAAAGTAAGATTTACCATCTTACTTTCAACATCTTACAATGCTTTGATTGCACCTCATGGTTTATTTCACTCACTGCTCAATGACGAAGTTTACGTCACTGGGATCCAAGCAGATTTGTGGAAAGTGTGACATTCCTTTTTTTTTTTTTTTTTGCAACATCCACATAAACTAAACAACATGGTAAATAATGTAATGTGTTTTACACTATCATTGTGAAACTACATATTTTGGAGAGTAGTATATATCGAAAAGTAATTCACTGTGTATCATAACACACTCCAATTCAACAGATGTAGCTCAGGATTTTAGCACAGATTTACCTCTGTCCAGACCCATCATAATTATGTCATTATGTCAAACCCATACTTTGGGTTTTGTGAAAAAACAGAAGCTTGTCAGAAGTTGGTTGTTATTATTATTAATTATTAATGGCCCGCTTGTATGTGGGAGCTGAATCTTCAGCCCTGCTGAGAATCTATGCAGGTAGGGGTGGGACTTTATTTTGATGGGGCACACTATGTGGCCAGTCACATGAAAAGACAGACTGGGACCATACCATCATACCAATTCTTGATTTAACAGGGAGCATATGAAGGGAAGCCAATATAGGAGAAATATGTTCTCTCTTTTTTAGTCCCTGTCAATAAAGTGCTTTGAGTGCTCAGAAGAGTAGAAAAGTGCTATATATGAACCAGTCCATTTACCATTTACTCTTGCTGTAGCATTTTGGATTAACTGAAGACTTCTCCAGGAGTTTTTAAGACATCCTGATAATAATAAAATACAGTAGTCCAGCCTAGAAGTAATAAATGCATGAACTAGTTTTTCAGCATCACTCCGAGACAGGATATTTCTAATTTTAGGAATTTTGTGCAAATGGAAAAAAGCAGTCGTATATATGTTTAGTATGTGTGTTTGAAGGACATATACTGGTCAAAAAAATGGTTCCTCACAGTGTTACTGGATGCTGAGATAATGACATCCAGAGTAAGAATCTGGTGAGATACCATATTTTGAAGATTTTCAGGGCCGAGTACAATGACCTCAGTTATATCTGAATTTAGAAGTAGAAAATTAGAAAGCATCCAGGTCTTTGTCTTTAAGACATTCCTGTAGTTTAACTAATTGGTGTTGCTTCATGGATAGATAAAGTTGGGTGTCATCTGCATAGCAGTGAAAATGTATCCAATCCCTTCTGAAGATACTGCCAAAGAGAAGCATGTATAATGTAAATAGAATTGGTCCTAGCACGGAACCCTATGGAACTCCATAGTTAACCTGTGTGTGAAGAGGACTCTCCATTTACATGGACAAATTGAACTCTTTTAGATAGATATGATACAAACCACTGTTGGACAGTACCTGTAATACGTGTACTGCATGCTTTAATAGGATATTATGGTCAGGGTTTTGGGTGGATAATGGGAGGAGAGAAGCTGCAGAGAGGCATGTAAGACATCTCTGCTTCCTCCTCCCAACTCCGGATAATCACATTTTGGGGTGGTTTAATAAATTTGGCCAGATTTCTAGAAATGAGAGCTGCTCCATCCAAAGTGGGATGGATGCCATCTCTCTTAACAAGTCCAGGTTGGCTCCAGAAAGTTTCCCAATTATCTATAAAGTAGGGGTGCAACAATACACAAAATTCACGGTTCGGTTCGGTTCGGTTCGATACTTTGGTGTCACGGTTCGATATTTTTTCGATACAAAAAAAATGTTCATGCCTTTTTAATTTGTCATTTATTAAACTTATAAATATATATTTTAACTCAAAAGTACAGTTTTTAAATTTAATGTTGCTGAAACAAAAGTAATTAAAAAAATAAATATATCTCAGGGCTCTCAAAATTTCAAAATCTCTGGTAGCCCTTCGGGCATTTTTTGGTAGCCCAAAATAAATGTAAGTAGCCCGAATAAAAAGAGAGAGCAATTTTGTGATTGATGTTTTGTTTCCTTTACAATATTATACATTAAAGTATAATATTGTAAAGGAAACAAAACATCAGTCAAAAAATTGTTGAAAAACAAATTACAACATTGTATAAAAATTACAATCATCAACTCAAATACTTGGTTCTAATTGAACAGAAATTTCTATGAACTTGTAAGAACTGTGTAGGACATGGAATCAGTCTGTGTCAGATCCTGAATTTGAAATTTCCACTGAAGTCACGGGTAAGAGGCAAGTGGAACCAAGATCTAGGCCATTTGCTTTTTGAAGTTTGCAAAGACTGCTAAATTTTGCCAGTGGTAGTTCACTCTTTGCAACATAGTACGCTGTTCTAAACAGATTTTTCAGGTTTATTTTTAGTATGTTATTTGCAATTGGTGTTTGTTCTGGGAAAGATATTGCAGACTGAGCAATAATGCATTTCTTGCATTTCTCATGGGTTCTAATGGGGGCCTTTCTTAAAATAACTGGTCCCAGTAACAAAGGCGCTTGTCGACTCAGGAATCGAGAGAAAACCAACAACACACTCGGCAGAACATTATGTTATTTACACGGGTGCACATAAGTGGTCCGCATGTGCGCATTCGCTGTCAAAATAAAAGACGCGCACCAGATAAGAAGTTGCAACGCGCGTTTGTGTCCATATAAAAGGCACTGTTTTTGTCCGCTAGAGTGGGATTTTCACGGCACATTCTGCACCACATCTCTGTGCGTTCATCATTTGTTTGAAGCCAGCTCACCTCCTGCAACCACTTTTCCGAGAATACGTGCTGTTTTTATGGTTCGGACTCCTTCTGACATTTTGGAGGTGGAGGAACACCAAAGTAATTGCTTAAAGGATTTTGTTTCTTTGACATCTTTAAGAGTTCTAAACAAATGTCTGTCCTCCTCCAGAAAATCTTATGTATGCAAACACGCGTTTTTTTTTTTTTGTTTGTTTTTTTTTGGACAGCGAATGCGCACCTGCGGACCACTTATGTGCAGCCCCGGTTATTTAGCTTGTCGTATTGCAGCCACAGAAATTCTTTTGTCCATGAAACCATAAAACTGCACTTTCTTTTTGCCTTATAGTCTGATTTGTCATAACTTTTCCGTTTTGTGGTAAGCTTTTCTTTGGCTGTCACTTCTTTACCCTGACCTGTCTTATTTGGCTCAGCAGAACTAAAATATATATCCTGCTGCTTTTACACACGCACTCACATAACGCTCAGCGATTCTCTGCGCGATCAACCTCTCACATGTTTAAGCTGCGGGAGATTTCACTTGTCATGTTTGCATAGTAAGCGAACGATTGATAAGACGATGTCAGAGGAATTGGTGCGCAAATTATCATCACTCACCAATCAGTACTGTCGCTCTCTATACACAGTTTGCGCGATTGCAAAGTGAAAGCAAAAAACAAGTGCAAATTCAAACGCGATTTCAATATAATAATAATAATAATAATAATGGATACTTTATTGATCCCCATGGGGAAATTACTTGTTTTTCTCTGCATTTGACCCATTCACTCAGTGAAGCAGTGGGCAGCCCACTAAGCAGGCGCCCGGGGAGCAGTGTGTAGGGACGGTACCTTGCTCAGGGGTACCTCAGGGTAGCCGTTAAGTGGATTCGAACCGCCGACCTTCCGATCATGGGGCGACCACTTTACCTACTGAGCTATCCCTGCCCCCCAATATGTCACATATTGACAGTGGCTCACCGATGCCAATGACATAATTACCCAGCTACATTTCCGAAAGAATGCAAAAGCATTGACATATATTTTTCCTTCAATAGCCCGACGGGCAGGGCAGAGATAGATTTTGGTAGCCCGACTGGAAAAATCGCTAGCCCCAGGACGTCGGGCTAGCAATTTTGCAAGCCCTGTATCTGATTGAGGAATCACTCATCTTTGGAAAAGAGTTTATTACAGAGAAATGGCTCTTTCCAAAATAAAAGCAATACTATCCGCTTCTTCTGGGCTATATTCTCAGCAGCATATTGTAGCGGGTCAGGGCTGTTCGGGGTTCTGTTTGTACAGTTATGTTTTGTTTATGTTGCCATAGTGACGGGTGACGCCCTCTCGCTGCAACGGTGTGTCCTTCCGGGGTCAGAGGGTGCCCTGTGTGTTGTTGTTGTTGCTGTGCAGTTGCCGCGCTGAGCAGTTAGCTAGCGGCAGTGTTCTTCTGCAGATGTCAATAAATGGCTGTGCTCCCTGGCTAGCTCACGGGAAGCAAGACCAAACGACACCTCCGTCTCCTCCTTGTCTGAGCTCGCCACAATATTAAACATATCAGGTCCCCATAAGGAGAATCATGTGCTAACGGCTGTCTAAATGACTCTGGTAAAGTTTGTAGCATGCATGCTTGTTGTTTTTGTCTGCTTCCACTTGATTTTGCACTAGGATGATGTCGGCGTAAATGTGCAGTCATATTCGTTGTGTTCCCACTAGTGCTGTCAGCGTTAATCTCGTTGAAATGACGTTAACGCCACAACACGGCAAATCTCCGTTAATGAGCTACCGCGGATCGCCCCGTGCGTGGGGCTAGACGGCCAACATGTTAACGAGCTAACTGCGCTAACACACTAGTTCCCACCCATGTAATTGAGCATTGCGTGGCACATCCAACATACTGTTTTACTTTTGTCCATGACGCGCTTACCTTCAGGGTCATACGTCACATGAAAACCAAAATAATTCCAAACGCCAGATCTGAATGAGGGTGGGGGAGGTTCAATTTGCCATGTTGCAAGGAGCGCTTAACTTCTGTCTCGCTAGCTTGCCCTGCGCTCTTCCTTCTGACAATGCTGTCTGTGTTGAACGCTCAGTGGATCTGCGCTCGACAGTGCAGCCTAGGCGGAGTAGTCGAACGCAGATTCACTGAGCGCTCAAAATAAATTACAAATTTTGTATTGTTCGATACATATGCGTACCGAACCGAAAGCACTGTATCGAACGGTTCAATATCGATACGAGTATCATTGCACCCCTACTATAAAGCCCACATCATTTTTTTGGACACCACTCAGACAGCCAGCAATTTAAGGAGAACATGCAGCTAAACATGTCACTCCTGATTGAGGAGAGGACCGGAGAAAAAAGACAAAACAAAAGACTGGGTGGTCAGCTACCAGGACTTTTTCTGTAATTTTACACATTTATTTCTTACAATTTAAGTCTGAAGAGTTCTGACAAATTTCAGTTACATATTTAACTTAATTACACAGACACAAAGTGGAGTTTCACTTGTTCGTCCCACTTAAGATCAAAATGGGCGGTATGTGGCCTGTGACATAAAAGGAGTTTGACACTCCATGCACTGGAGATTGCACGCTAAAACATGTGATAATAATAATTGATTAAATGAATTCAAAACCTGTCTTTGTGCAGGCAAGCAGAATGTGGTGATCATGGGCAAGAAGACGTGGTACTCCATCCCAGAGAAGAACAGACCTCTGAGCAACAGAGTCAACATTGTCCTCAGCAGGAAGTGCAAGTATTTGTCACACACAGTGCCATTTCACGGTGTCACGTTTTATCATAATGCCCAGTGTGCAGTGCATTGACTTCCTGCGTGTCTGTGTGAGTGTGTGTGTGTGTGTGGGGGGGATATTTTATTACTCAGTGCAGAGTTTTGCTACACAAAGTATTGCCCTGTTCTAACTGACATGCTGTAACTGGTCATTCTGGTCCAGAGTGCCCCCTGCAGGAGCACACTACTTGGCGTCAGACTTCAGCTCAGCCCTCAGGCTAATCGAAACAGAACTGGCTGATCAGGCCGATCAGGTCTGGGTTATAGGGGGCAGTTCTCTCTACAAGGTATGTTTGTATTCACTTCCACTTTTTTTTAGAGTCAGAAATTGGTCATTTTGAATTAACCAAAAAAGAGTAGGCCAGGCTAACTGATTACATATTAATAGTCAGCTGGACTCTAAATAGTTACTCCAAAGTGGTTTTTACTGTCACACTGGTGACTGCTACTATTGATGGTTATATAGTGAAGCACTTCAAGAGAAGCTGCAACTACACACCTTTCTCTTTAATTATGTTTTGATCATCCAGGAGATGATGGGGAGCACGGGAATGAGAAGACTGTTTGTCACTCAAATTCTGAAGCAGTTTCAGTGCGACACATTCTTACCTGAGATCAGTCTGGACAAATATCGTCTGCTGCCAGAGTAAGACCATCACACATGCTTGGCATTAGTTTATGCATATTTGTCACACATTTCAAATCATTAAACAGAACTAAAATACCCCTGAGTCACACTAATTGTCGGGAATCCTCGAAGAACAGACCGAGGAGTTTCCCTGATGCTTAGCTTTGTCCACCCTAGCTGGAAAATCCAGAAAACTGTTTTATTTCTTATTTATCGTCCACCAGGCCCTTACTCGAAGAAGTCGTACCATTAATTAATGCTTCAGTTAATATTAATATGATCAACTTATCTCTATTAATTGGCTACGTACCACAGGCTGTCGAGCTGGCAGTAGCAATCACCTGACCCATCTGTCAGCTAATTATAGGCCATTTTCCAACCTTTGTTTTTTCCTCAAAGGTTCTTGAAAGAGTAGTTGTCAAACAGTCAGTCAGGTTTCAGAGCTCATCACAGCACAGAAACAGCTTTAGTGAAGGGAAAATGATCTTCTTATGGCCTCTGTCAGTTTACTTGTCTCTGTGCTTATCCTTATATTTTATTACAGTGGTTAGAGCAGGGGTGGGCAATTCAAGGCCTCGAGGGCCGGTGTCCTGCAGGTTTTAAATCTCACCTTGGGTCAACACACCTGAATCAACCGATTCGTTCGTTACCAGCCCTCTGGAGAACTTCAGGACATGTTGAGGAGCTAATGTAGCCATTTAAATCAGCTGTGTTGGATCAAGGACACATCTAAAACCTGCAGGGACACTGGCCCTCGAGGCCTGGAGTTGCCCACCCCTGGGTTAGAGCATGCTGATAGGTAAGGTGATGCACTGCAGTTGTTTGAAACATATCTATCTAACAGTCTCCAGTTTGTTTGTTTGTATTGAGAGTTCTCTTCACACACTTAATTACTTGTGTGTAAAGAGGATAATTTTGGGAGTTCTACTGGATTCTGTGCTAGGACCAATTCTGTTTACACTATGCTTATGCACTATCATTAAAAGGCATAGCAAACGTTTTCACTTCTATGCAGATGATATCCAACTTTTTCAATCCATAAAGCCAGATAACACACACCAATTAATTAAACTTCAGTGATGTCTTAAAGAAATAAAGACATGGATGATCTCTAATTTACTCCTTCTAAAATCAGATAAAACTAAGGTTATTGAACTCGGCCCTGAAAATCTTTGAAATATAGTACTGAATGGGAAGTAGAGACTTCAGCTTCCAGGCCCCTCTTCTGTGGAACCAGGTCTCATTTTGAATATTTTTGCATATAGATTGGATGAGGTGACCCTGAATCCTCCTTTAGTTACGCTGCAATAGGTCTAGGCTGCTGGGGGATTCCCATGATGGACAGAGTGTTTCCCTTTCACTCACTATGTGTTTATACACCACTCTGCATTTAATGATTAGTTATTATTAATCTCTGGCTCTCTTCCACAGTGTGTCGTTGTCCTGTCTTCCTCCCCTCACCCCCAACAGGTCGCAACAGATGGCTGCCCCTCCCTGAGCCTGGTTCTGCCAGAGGTTTCTTCCTGTTAAAAAGGAGTTTTTCCTTCCCACTCTTGCTAAAGTGTTTGCTCAAATGGGGTCATCTGATTGTTTTCTCTATTTTCTTTGTATTATTGTAGGGTCTTTACCTTATAATATAAAGCTTGAGGTAACTGTTGCTTGGAGTTGGCACTACCATGAGCCACTGATATTTGGAAGTTTTACTGTATTCCACCAGAATCCCATTTGTCCCATTGTGGGCCAGTGCATGAAATTCTTGTATCTTTGCAAGTTCTATAATGGAGCCGTGTGACTATTTTTGTCCATGCAAGTGTCGAGAGGGAGTATCTGACACTACACAAAAAATAATAATGCAGTGCAGTGCATCATCGCAGTACAATTTTTTTTATATGGAAAATAATTTGTTTGATCCTCTACACCGGGCATTTTGTATAGGGTCACATCAGCCGTGGCAGTTCATCATGGAAAAACAACTAATCAACACATTTCAACTTTATAGTCAAAATACTATTTCAAGAATTATCTCAAAATTTGTACCTCCTTCTCAAAATGATCAATAGCTCTAATACTCCTTGGTACACACATAACAAAGTAAGGAAAATGTTGAAGGTTGATTATATAATAAAGTGTTATGTGAATGATGTTGAAATTGGGTATTTGAATGTGAAATAATGCACTTGCCTCTAAACTTTATTTGTAGATGAATCAAGATGCATTAAAGGTTAAAGATCATTTCTCCTACAGGTTTCCAGATGTACCACATGAGCTGCAGGAGGAGAATGGGATTCAGTACCGATTTGAAGTCTATGAGAGCATCCAGGAATGATGAGGCAACGCAGAAATCAAAAAAGTTGATGTGATTTGTAAATGATCACCATTATGTAAATGCTGGACTTATTGTTTGGAACAGACGGCGGAAAACAAAAACAAACCTGTGTTAAGTAGTACTGGAATTGACCCACCACACTTCACAGGTGTGATGGAAGTGATGCTGGGACTAGATCTAGTTTGATTTGAGTTTGTTCAGTTTTGTTTTCTTCAAGTAATGAATGATCTTAGAAAAGGAAGAGGTATGTAAAGGTGTAGTCTCTGATCTCTTTTCTCATATAAATGTGTCACAGCAAAGTAAACAAAATAAAGTGCAACTGTGGCTTCTGGAAAGTCACTTGTTTAATTTATTTATTATTTTGTCCTCTTTCCTTTTGCAATCAGAATTTTGATCTGAATGCACAGTGGTGACGAACACATTTTGCTTTTGCAAGAACAATTGTCAATTTTAAACAACACCTTATACATTTTTGATTACCATTTGGGGGATACAGAGATTTTGTTACCCAAGTAGCTTTTTATAGATTGTGTTGACTGGGATTAAATTTTTCCTGTACGATGGATTTCAGTTGCTGATATTCAAGGAATTTACTGTTGCTAATTCTATAGTTATTCAAATGAAATACATTTGAAATCTTGTATAAGATGTTCTAGATTTTTTTTTTTATCCCTTTCACCAAGCTGAATGCCAAGCGTGAACAACAAATTGATTCACTGATCTACATCATCAGTTTTATTTTATATTACCTTTTTGACAAAAGCTACAAAATGGATGGCTACAACAGCTAAGTTTGCTTCTTAAGCACTATATGTTCACTAATAAGGGTAGGATAAAGCTGTCATTGGAAAAAAGATGTTGATAGCTACCATAGAAAATTAGTTAGAGAAGCTTTGAGATGCATGTTTTGGAGACCTAGAGTACTTTTGCCCCTTTTCTCATAGATTTACATACAATCAAAAGTGTCTCTGAAATCACAGGAGTCACCCTCTGCTGGCTATTAAAAGAATGTTGGTTCAAGGATTGTTAACTTGGTAAACTTTTATTAGAGTGTTAAATGGCTGCAAAGTAAAGTCTACAAGGTTTCCCACTCTGACAGCTTTCAGCTGATACAAACGACCAGGCAATCGACCTCCAGTACCTGCTGGGACAAAACTGCCCCCACCCCTCTATTCAAGGCATTTCATGAATAAAAGGGAGAGAAAATTGAGTAGTGTAGAGTAAGGGTTCCCCATAGAGGGCCTTCTTTACCTGTACAAATGCCAGCTGGTACTGCTCCATTCACTGGACAAGATCCTTGGCACCTTTTGGTCAGGTCTGACCACAAACCAGTGGTAGTAACTGGCAAGCCCCAAGACCAGCCTCACCTCTTTTTTTTTTTGTTTTAGGAATGTACTTACCAGTTACTGTACCTCCATCCATCCAATCCAAGAAAATTTGCCAGTAGCCCCTGGATGAATAAATAAACATGAGCTGTGCCTACTCGGTCCAGGAGCTTGCTGACCTGGGCCATGGGATAAGCGTCAAACTGTGAGACCTTGTTCACCTTACTGATACTCAGCACGTGATGAATGACTGTATATTTGCACAATTATTTCTTCTTTGCAGCACCTTTTCAACGACCTCCTGCTGCACACCACAGCTCTCTCCTCTGGGCCGCAGCAGCAGAGCGACAAACCATGCCCTGCCACAGCAACAGAGGAGAGCTGCCTCCATCCTCAAAGACCCCCACACACCCCCAACACAGACTGTTCACACTTCTGCCCTCGGGACGAAGGTTTAGAAGTGTGAAATCCAGAACATCCCGACTCCACAACTCCTTCTTCCCCACTGCTATCAGACTCTTGAACAGCTGACCTATTTTAACAGTAATAATAATTTTTTCACATCAGGTCATCTTACATATCAAACCAGCATATTAAGCTCATAGCTCTTTTGCACACAAATCTATTTAATACTTCAATTTTTGTCTCTATTTATTTATACTATTTGTATTTTATCTGTTCTAGTCCTATTTGTACATATTAACCGGCATCTGTGTGTGGACAGCAGAGAAAGAATTTCATTGCACAGAGAAATTATTTTCTTTGTACACATGACAATGCTTTGAATCTTTGAATCTTGAATTTTTTCTTAATCATGAACTATAAACATTGATGAGGTGCATCTTTTGACTTTGCCTTTATTATAGTTTTAGCATTTTGATGCTGTTAACAGTTACATACTGAGCAAATATGATGATAGCAGCTAACCTTTGCCATGCCCAGCTGGACCACAGACCTTTATGGCATTGTCAAAAGGAGCAGGAAGTGAATTCTGCATGGGACAAAACTCTTCATGTCATTATTTGTGCAGCTATTAAGGATTCTTCAGCGATACTTACCGTAAAAATAACTGTTTTGGCAGGTTTTTGGTGGAGTCTAATGGAGTATAAAACTGGGGCCCATATGTAAATCTGAACCCTTCACACACATAAGTCTTTCTAACTATCCCCTTTTCTGTTTTCAGACTATTTCTTCGTGAAATGAAGGGAAATTGTTGAAATTAGAATTTACTTAATCTTTATTTTCCAATTGAGCCATATGATTCCGAGCTTTTCTAACAAACTGACTTGTTATCGCCCCATGAGGCCACTAGGGGGCAACAAACACTTGCCAATCATAAACTGACTACAAGAAATCAAGGGACCATACCCTTACTTCCTGTGGTGACCTTAAAATAAACGTCTAAACTTTTGCGTAGGCACAACCTAAACATAACGTGACTCCCCAATCCTTACTCCTCACCAGCCCCAAGAAAAGAGCAACAGCACAATACCATTTAAGATGCTAGAATCAGTTTCTTTGCTCTGGAAGTAGGCAATGCCAAAACATAAAAAAAAAAAAAACTTCTGTTGAGCTTCCACAACAGAAATTTTAAAAAAGACAGTTCTCTAATCTAGGCTCCCTATCAATGAACAAGAGGAACCAAAGGTAAACACAAAAACAAAAAACGACTCACTTCTGCTGAAATGTGCTGTGCTGTGGTGAAATATTCACAGTTCACTACTTAACAAAGATTATTTACAAAATCCTCTCAACAAACATTTCAGGAGTAAATATAAATAAATACATATTGGGTGATATCTTTTTCAGCTGTACTATTGTGCAGTTGATGGTTGCTTTTTGAGAAGTAACAGAGTGAATCCTCCTGCAGGAGCACTGCTCCAGCCCACACAGCACTGGCATCCACCTCGAGTTTAAGATGGCACATGAAATCTGGAGCAGCGAGGAGAGGAGCGCTGCAAAGGAGAGCGTTAGTATCATCAACAAATTACTTAACAAGTGTCAAGTGTGGAAAAACTACTTTTGCAAACAGATCTACAGCATATACAGTAATTGAACATTTGAATTCTTCTAATGTCTTGATGCATTCTCAATCATCCAGGTAAGTAAATCTCCAAAAGTTGATTCTGTTCATTTGGACGTAGCGTTTTCAGTGGGAGAAACGTTTCGTCACTCATCCAAGTAACTTCTTCAGTCTCAGCTGACTGCAGGTTTCCTCACTGAAGGAAACCAGTCCATTGTTCCTTCAGTGGGCTGGTTTCAGTCATTATGCAAATGTACTGTTTTTAAGATTGGGGAAACATGTAGTCGGCTGTGACTGAAGAAGTCACTTGGATAAGTGACGAAACGTTTCTCCCACTGAAAACGTTACGTTCAAATGAACAGAATCAACTTTTGGAGAATTCTTCTAACCAGTACCGGGCACTGTGAACAGCTAACAAATATGAGAAAACATCACGAATAAAGGGTTTTCTTAACTTTTTTTATTTTAAAAACTTGCTTGCTATAAAATCAACATGTGAGCATATGTGTAATACTGCAGATATTAACTGTATGTTTGAAGTGGCACGATGTCCATATTTTTAGGGAATATTTGGGTGGTTAAGGCAGTGCATGTTATTACTGATTTAATAATCAATTACTAAATCAATTAGTAATCAATTATGCTGCAGAATTTTTTTCATTCTACTTTTGAAGGCACATTTTTGTTGTTTCCTTAGAAAAATTAGGAATGAAAACTGATTGTAAAATGAATAAATTGACTCATAAATAACAATCTATAAAATATAAAGCTTTGCTTTTTTGTAGTGTCACAATAATTCCATTCCTGGTGGAATTCATTTCTATTTTATTTATATAAAATTGAACTAAAGTAGCTGGGTATCCTGCAGAGAGGTTTGCGGGGGCCACCCTCAGCTCAAAGGAAAACGGCACCTCATTTCCTAATGCATTTACCTCCATCCCAGAACTGTGTTTCTTTTTCTTTCTTGTAACTCTCTCTCAGCACAGGAACCATAGGATTCACAGGAGGACACTCTGCACCCTGAGTTTTTCCAGCTTTACTCTTTTATATTTTTAATAAACCAAACATCTTCTAAGTGGTCTGGTCTTTGTTAGTGGAACAAAAATGGAAATGTGTTGCTTGAATATAATTAATTTACATATTTGTTGTTGTTTTATAATAACAAGTGTCCTATAATTCTTACGGGTGAGTATTTTAATGCAACATTAAACCTGTCAGTGTGTTCTAGACAATTTCACCACATGCAAGATAGGTATTGCTGAAAACACGATGAAGAAAAACAGGTATGTAAAGATAATTATTTGTTTTTATAAATTTTTTAAAACAATACAATATTAAAACCGGACTCATTTTGATTATTATGCAATATAAAAACACATTTAAAGGAGCAGCATGCTCTGACTATAGCTCTCCCCACATCACATCTGCTGGATAACAACACTGAAGACCTGACAAACCATCTTCTTGGTAGAAGGCTTGTACAGCTTTCATTGTGGGGTTTTTTTTTAACCATGACTAGGTGATGGTTACGCTGCGTTTAAATGTTTGATGGACTCACACGTTTTTATTAGCAAAGCCTTAGCACGGTCCCATTCGCTCATAGCCTTGCTGTCCCATTTTGGGTAAATGAGAAAACTAAAAACGGAAAAATGGTATTACTGCTTTAGTTGTTGTACATGTAGTACATTAAGCTTGCCCGCTGTTTAACCCGTGATCTTTTGCAGCCTGCGCTTTCCATGGTCAGCTTCCTGTTTGATGCTTGGCCCAAATATGCCACCATGTCACTGGTGAGGACATGGAATATGGATTATGCGGTTTCACAACCAGGGTTTAGCAAAAACGTGTTCGTTTTCACATACGTCAGGAGAGAAAATACCCATGATCCACTCAAACTTATGCCCAAGTCACCTTTATTTCACACAGAGCTTTTTATTAAGCTGTAGATTGCGTTTCAGGAAGAGTAGCTCCAGGAAATTTTTTAATGATGCTAGTAAATTTTATGACAGTTAATGCGTGTGGTGTTATTAAGAGCAAGGCAATAATTGGACCTTTAGGCCAGCAATTATTGGAAATTTCCATACCTAAGCGGGCGCATACTGAGGTGTAAAATGGGACAAAAAATAATAAACTTATATTTGCCACATTATTTTTACAAAGTACCCTATCAATACAAAAAATTCATGAATGGAAACCGGTTATAATTTTCGGGGAGGCTGAGACACTTGATAATTTACAACTTATTGTCTGCGGCGTGAAAAAGGGACTATCCAATCAACGAGCGATCGAGTGCCCCGTGGGCATTTTTCCTGGGCTCCCATTGGCTCACTGGTACGTCGATCTGAGGAACGGCTCGCGCTAGGTTGCAGCGCAGGTGAAGTGTTGACGGTGGTTCATAGGGCAACAAACAGCAGTGTACGCCGCCGGGAGACATCAATGCTGGAGTACACGTCCATTCAGGGAACGGTCTGAGGAAGACCATTACTGGGGCTTACATGGAGAGCTGAGGCTGAACATGACGTTAACGTCCTTAATGATGTACATATCTCTGCTTTTACTATTTATTTTGTATGTATATAGTGGGTTTTCTGAAGCTGCGCCCCGCATCAGTACCTACGATGCGTCGTCTATCTCCGGGAAAAGCGGCTCAGCCTCCGATGCCTGGGATACCTTCCGCAACGACATGCTTCGCAGTTTACCAGAGAGCTGGTTCACTCTCTCGCCTTCAGCCGGACTCGCACCGTTGCCGACTATTGTTTCAGCCGATCCGGTCACCACGGCCATCTCCAAAACGCCAACCACGGACCCGACACCCACCCCCACCAGCACAATTCACGCCCCTGATGTTGGAATAATCCCATACACTAAAGAACAAACAACACCGTTTTCCAGGCTAACCGGCGTGCGCAAGCGGTCCGCCGACGCGCGAACATCCCTCTTCACTCCGGAGAAAATGCTGCAGACCTTGGTGTCCATGGTTTCCCAGCGCACGGCCAACGATGCCTGGGCTGCGGATAATATCGACACATCTGTTACCTCAGTGGAGAGCAGCCAGGGTGAGTACTGTGAAGCAGGAACCTTTGCAGATTTAACGTTTGTGTTGCGCAGTCACATCAGTAGGCTCGGATGGTGGCTCCGTGGGTTTGACGCATCCACCGAATTAACCAGATTGCAACAATGGGCAGACGCCTCAGAGTGCATAGTGTGCCCCTTTGAAAATAAGCAAGAGCCTAGATGCTTCCCCTGCACAGCTCCGTTCTAACATAGGGTTTCATTTTTTAATTATTATTATTTTAGGACGAGTGTGACATATATTACGTTGTTGGGGTTGGGTGTGGGGGGCTTGAGGGGGTGTGTAATCCTGTTGTTGTTCACTCAGTTTCTCCAATTCACAGAGAATTCATCCAAGCCTTGATTCTGTATAGTCAGAGCAGCCATGTTTGCAGCTGACAGGGAATACGCTGCTCATATAGCTGCTTCATCTTCTCCATTGTTGTTTGCTTGGCATATTCAGAACAAGGCCATCCAAGCAAAATGGCTAGGCAGGCCAAGCCATGAATGAGCAATGACAGTGGGGGAGTCTGCCCCCTCCTCCTCCTCCTCTCACACCTCACACACATCTCAGCATCCATGGTGTTGTTCTCCAGTCTGCCACAAATACCGCACAAATGTCCAAAATTCACCTTCAGCAGATGGTGTGTCTTCGTGCTTTGGCTTTCTTTTGCCCTTATCCTGTTGTAACCACATAAAAATGGTTTTTATGTGTTCTTGTTCAACACTGTCTATTCCCTTTTTGTCTGTAAAAGCTTCATCCCCTATCTCCCCGGGCCACACTGTGTTCTGCTTGTAGCTTTATAGAGCACTACACACACCAACACGTACACACACAGTTGCACACCTCCTGAACCTAAGTGTAAAATTCAGGCTACTGTATTTGAATGATATTGGCTTCCCCACACCAGGGGGTCCAATCTAGTCATGTTTTTTTTACAGTGACCCCTTTGTTCTCCTCACTGTGTCCTACCTGACTGTCAGCATTAATCCTAGTGATGGTGGCGGATTAAGAAAGCTGGTTGTGGTGTACTGCAGCCATAAATGGCTATTGAGAAATCTCCAGATTTGACTGGTTTGGGAGGAAAGAAGTAAAGCTTGGGTTCTGGTTGAACTCCTGGTAGATGGGCCATTAAAGATGCACAAATGTTCAGTGGAACATTGTTAAAGAACATCTTCCATTTTGACTGTTTCGAGTTTGATTTTGGCTTAACCTTATAACAGAAGTAGCGTTATGCTAAAATATACATAAGAGGCCTAATTTGAGAGGCAACATGTTTTAGTTTCTGAAAGTGGCATATATCTAAAATACAAACTAACTCTGCTGCCAAGTGGATCACCGTTGACCTGGTGGATGCTCAGAGGTTATTTCTTGGTGCTGGATCACAACTGTATTCCAGAAATGAACACAAGCACAATATTCCCCAGCTCTGACCTGTTATGTTATGGAAATGGAATCCCTCAAGGTGTTCATCTGTGTTGTCAGGTACCTGCATGTTAGCAGGGGATCCTGTGGGAGCTTAGAGGCCACATAAACACCCTGGAGTCTTTGTTTTGTTCGTCAAGCCAAGAGGCTGCCACCATCAGGAAGTGCTTTTTCAACAGGGGGTGGAGGCATGGGGGTCTGCTTGGTCTGCAACAGTGTTTACGCGAGTGGCCCTTTACAAAGTAACATCCACATCAGCATTATCCATTTCACATGTAAGTAGTTTTACTGTTATAGTTAGCTGTGAGTATCTATAAGTCTATAACATGGCACATAAACAAGAAAAAATTCTATTGATACTGATTAAACGTTATCAAAAAAACAGTTTTCGAGTTTATTTTTCTTTTCATAATATGTAAGTAATAAATATATAAGTCTGTTTGGGCCATAAGCATTCTGGTTGGACAAAATAAGCTTTTGAATTGGTTTACCTTATTTTCTGTCATATGCACACTGTCACAATGGTGGATGCTCACATTAAAAAGGAATGATTGTTCAAATAATGAGGTTAATGTACCTACAAGTAATCCCTATCAGCTAAAAGCTCAGGCTACAGCTCTAAACACTGAGTTTCAGGCTGTTTTTTGTGCTCTTGGTTATATAGAGGTAATATCCCTAATATGGTCAGCTCTCGCTATGAGCACAAAAGTGAACAGACAGTCGCTAGTAAAGCAGAATGAAACAAACAGCTTTGTCTCTGTCAAAAGGCGAACTGAGGAGGTGAGCCAGGGCCTAGTATATGTTAACTAAGAATGGTTTTCTTGCTCTAGTAGAGTTCAAGGATTGAAGTATGGAGCTAGAAATAAATGAGTGAGCAACAAAGTTAAAATGTTGAACTTTGGCTGGGATCACAGAAGCCCCACCCACCTGCTGTTCAGACCTTCTGTTCATAATTGACAGCCAATAAGAAAAAAAAGTTAGCCCAAAGAGGAAAAACAGGTTCTGCACGCAAGCAGATAAATAAAGATTTTTGAACTGCGATTCATGCAAATATACTCTACCAGAGTGCAGGAAGTGTTCAGTCAAAATGCAGCATATTTACCAAACTGCTTCCTGGATCCTTTTTCATGTTAGTGAGGCATTTAGTCATTTCTCCTTTTAAGTCATTTGATCCACTTTGTTACGTGAACCGTGAGGTCAAAATGAAACACATGGCCACGTGTCAGGTCATAAATGGAAACTTCAGCTGGCCTTGTTTAGATTTGTAACTTCAAAACCCCCCAAACTCTCTATTCTTGTAGCGTGAAGGCCACTCACACGACATCATCACATCATTCGGGATAACGCCTCGCTCGGCTACCTCAGTAGATTCTCTTCCAGGGCAGAGGCCCCATAGACCAATACCATGTGGTGTTTTTCCACAGCTTTACTTTGCAAAGTCTCCCAGTGCTTCATGGAAGATAATGCGTTTTGACTCTCCAAACAAATCTCAAAGCACAATGATTGTTTTCACCATAGCAAGCTCTAAATTAGGCAGGACAGGAGGCAGTTGTTTTGTTTTTCTTTTTCTTTTTTCATGGCGAGCAGTCTGCCACTGTCTGTTCCTGAATACCAGCAGCCATGCTGTCACAACCCTTTACAGCAAGTTAAATAGGAGAAAGATGAACTCTTGCTTCGGTTCCTCCTCACCTTCTCTTCCTCGCTGCACGCAGTTCCAGTGCAATCTAAATCAAACTTGCTGCCGCGGCCTCACAGAATCATCTCACACCTAGCGGAAGCTGGGTTTTAAGAATGAACTTTGTGCGTGTGTTAGGGGTGATGCATTCACTGGATCGCACACATTTTCAGGCGTGATCAGAACTGACAGTTCCTATGCGGACATTGCTGTAGCAAAGGCCCAGACTGTATATTCAACAAGCTTGCGTAACCACAGGCCTTTATTAGTTACATAAAACTCCAAGCAGCAGTGGCAGACGAGTATAATCTGAGTAGGACGCCTGAGCGGGAATGCATTAAAATTTAGCTGTCCTTTCCTCTCTTAATGTTAGTTGAGATATTGTGTGCACACCACATATAAAAACATGCTGTTCTGCTCTCTTATTTGTCTGTTTTCTTTGTCTCACTGCTGAGCACAGAATGGAGACACACAGTCGAGCCTTCAGTTGCCACACCTAGCCTGAGATCAGATGAATAATAGATTGGCACTCTGTGGATTCATCCACATGTCTGTCATTACATCCTCCATATGCAGCACAGTTGCACACTTATCTCTAGACTGTCTAGAGTCTCCATGAGATGGGAATCTTGTTTTTTGTTTTTTTGAAGCATAAGTGAATTGTGCTTTCAACAAAACAGAAACCAGCCAAAGAAAGACAAGGTTTCATTTGAAAAATCTGGATGAGCAAAGTGTAACTTTGTGCACTTCTTTAGCACAACACAGTGGGCAGCTCCTAGACACAGATGATATTAGTGGACTGTGGTTCGATTGTGCAGCTTAAAGTGAACGATGGTGGAAGCCAGGGCAGCACCTAGTGTCTTCATTTCTGGGCATGCTCACATTTGGTCCATTTTCAAATTAAATTTCTCTTCCACTACCAGTTCCAAAGTTTCCAGATTCAGTAAATGTGTAAGGCAGGTGTCTGTGTAATGTTGGGCTAAACTGGTTTATGACAAATGCTAGCATAAAGACTTCGCTCTTTACAAACACAGTGCATCACGCCGATTCCATTAGCTGTGGAATGCTGCAATGACAGTGACAGCATGATCAGCTATAAAAAGGCTTAAAACATTAGGTCAAATGTTTGAACTGAGATGAGTGAAATTCTGGGTTTTCTGTTCCAGGAAAAACTGAATCAGTCACCATGGTAACAGACTCTGTAAACTTCAAAGTCTCAATTTCTTCCTCACTCTTCCCCTCTTGCTGCACCTGATCCACCTGTGTGATGCCACATTTCCTCATTCATAAAGTTGCTGTAAAAGCATAATTCATTTTACAAACACTTAGATGTTAGTGTGCTTTTTTAATTAACATGAGTGCTATGACATTCACTCAGTTGTCAGTATATAAGGACAGAGTTATTATCTACTCGGAATATTAAATAAATTTTAGTCTCCATCCTGCTAACTCTGACTCTGTAGGCAGTAATGGAGCTATCAGAGTGACAGCCTGTTTTTGTCCACTGCAAACATCTATTGAGCCTTACTGTAGCAATCACTATTTAAAGAAAAGGGTCTTTAGACAGAGAAGACTGATCAATGATGAATAACTTGTCATATAGTAAATGGTAATAGTCATAAAAAATGCCTGTCACAGCTGGGATCTTTGAGATAAGGCTCTATAATACAACTAAATGAGTTTTTGAAGTCCGATCTGACATTCCGCGTTAAAAATTTGTTCACAGATTGACATTCAGTCATGAAATGATGTCAAACAACATTTTGAAAGGTACATGGTCTGAAATTCAGTCTGAACATGTCTCAGTGGGTTTTTACAAACACTTGCATGGGTTAGGCCAAGTGCAAGTGGCGTCCTCACATTGACATCCAAAATGGATATGGATCACGGATTCTGACTGAGTCAGGCCCGGATCTTTGGTTCTCATCATTTCTTAGCTCCTCTGATTAGATCCATTCATAATGGCTTACTCCCTGGCACAATCTGTGCTCCTTATTTAAAATGGCTGATCCCCCAAGACTGTATTGAAGTATTGAAGTAAAATCATGTTTAGCTTTACTAATAGTACTTTTCCAAGTCTTTATTCAATGCAAGCTCCACGGAAAGTAACGTACAGCATCTCTGTTATGACTGTAAGAGAGCCATCATTTGTAAGGGAAGCTGCTGTTAGATCAGGTTAACAAGGGAACATAAAAGCTGAGTTTTTCTGTAAATCTCATTAAGGGGTTTTTATTCAGTAGTGGGGAAAATAAAAAATAAAAAAAATTGTATTTTTAAAAAAAGTGAGGTTGTTATAGTACTCCAGTAGATTCAATTTTTACTGAATAAATATTGAAAAAACAAAATGATCTTTTGCTATCTGGGTAATTAACAGCAGGTCTATCAGTAAACTGTGATCTGTTTCTTCATATTTTAATCCTCTGTTTCTGACTCCTACAGTTTGAATAATTAGATTCACAAATCAAACCTAAATTAGGGTTCCAGCTTCATCTAATGACACTTCAAGTTGGGTAAAAGATGCCAGCAGACATTTATTTTTTTGTATCTATTTTTTTTTTTTTTAAATTAAACATTCATACTTATTATGAAGATGACATAGTATCTCAAGATGATTATAATTACTCCTCTTCCTTGCTGTGATTTCAGGTAAATATCATAGTCAGTACTGACATGTGTTCATTTCTCTCAGGCCACCGGATTACAAATGCAGATTGTCCTTTCCACATTCATGCATGTGCAGCTGAATGTGCGCATGAACATGCTCTGAAATGACTGAACTTGCTCTGATCAGCTGGTCTGGAACAGGGAACTCAGTTACAGATTAGAGTTAATCAACTCAGAGTTTACTTTTACACTCAGAGTTTGTTGAAGGTTCTTCGTGGGGTAGGGCTCAAGTCACTGGTGACCTATCTAGGGTCATGGAGAGGGTGTGGTGTAACTTTAGAGACCTCCAAATGCAAAAAGTTTCACTTTAAGTGTTATTTTTAATAAATTGCATGCTCAAACAAATGTTTTGTCTCACTCCCATTTCTCCTTGTTCCATGTTAAAGCTTGGTTCCAAGCTTGTTAGAACCTCGTTAAGATCCAACCGTACAAAATATGATATTTTTTTTGTTGTTGCCATTTTTCAAGCGCTTTAACCTTTTGATCGGGACTGTATAGATCTGCTAGCGGTTGTCACAGTTGTGGGACACATAACTGTGGTATCCAAGGAAATGGCAAAGACACTTGTTGCCGATGGGAGAGGTTTGCTGTGTAAGATATGGTTAACATTGTGAAAGGATGTATTTTAACCCAAACCGCAATGTTTTTTGTTTTTTTTACCTAATCCCAACAAAGTAGTTTGTTGCTAGACCTAAACAAACAGGGAGTGAAAAGGAGAAAGTGTTGAACAAGCAGGGTGAAACCAGGGTAAAAAAAAATAAAATTATAGATGAAAAGTTGAATGGTTTATGACTTTGAAGGAAACATATGCATTTTCATCTTTAAGGGTCACAACAAAAAGGTTTTAAAATCCCTGTTTTGCACATTACACAAGTCACTGCTTGTTGCATTTGAAATGTTTTGTTGTGAAATAATATTTGTGAAATAAACAATGTTCATCATTGTGTAGTGTGGTCAGTACTGACCTGCTTTCACTACTGTTGTCCTTCATGCGTTATTTACATTTTTTTTGTCTTTCCTGTTTTTTTGTCACACCCCAGCCACCACTCACTCAGAGATCCTTTGTAACTGCAGCAGTGACTTTGAGGGGATTTCACATCCCGACGACTGTGACAAGAGCACCGGTCAGTGTTCGTGTGTGAAGGGCTACACTGGTCTGCAGTGTGAGGACTGCGAGGAGGATTACTTCACAAATGGCACCAGTGGCTGCCAGCCCTGTTCCTGCGACTCATACGGTGCAGTGAATCACCTCTGTGACAGGTAAGGCTGCTTTTTCAGTTTCCCCGCGAGGGCAGCCTCTGGCAAAAAAGTCAGTTTGTTTTGTCAACACAACTGAAGAGAGACAACTCATTTCTGTGCTGTGTCTCACTAGTAAATCAGATAAGCTTTGTTTACATATTTACTGCTTTTCTGACTAACTGTGGTATAAAACGCACATGTCAACTGTATCTCTGTATAGAATGTAAGGGGGGCTGTATTTTAGCATTTTTTCAGCTTGTTTTGGTTCAGCCTTACTGCTTGCTCCAACAGTGACCAGCAGAAATAGATGTTTACATTGCCCAGAACCACATTGCTAGTATTTATCAGGTAAAGTTGGGTATTTTGTTAACTGGTGAAGGACAAAACAGAGAGAGTCAATTCTGAAGCTGTTTTGGTGTTAAACATGGTTTCTTGACTGTTGTGTGTATAAACAGGCAACAACTCTGGTGGATTTGGCATAAAAATGCAGAGCCAGATAAGCAAGTTAATTATTATTTTTTCCCTGTATACATAGTCACAGCCTAGACTTTCAGGTAAGGGCAGAAGCGGCTGTTGATCAGAAGGTACAGTGGTTGGTTGACCTACTGTTAACCCACGGTCAGTGTCTGGATCTTCCAGCGTGTTTCAAAGTGAAGTTGCCCCTATGTGTCCATCAGAGTGCAAGTGTGTCCTTCTTGGATGAAGTGCTTATAAGACATAGAATGAAAGCATTGTATGAATGTGGATGGCAGGAAGATTGTAGTAGAAAGCTCTTTAAGCGCTCAGATTGTATGGGCCAGTCCACTTGATCATTAGCCAATGGCATGACTTTGTATTTTGATAAGTAGGGTGAGCCTTTTTTCTTTTTCTTTGTATTGTCCTGGAAAATTGGGAAAGAAAGTTCTATAGGTGAGCAATAAAGCTGTACCCACCTTTTCAGGCATAGCATCCTGGATTTTATTTAGCTGCCTAAAAGAGACTTGCAGGTATTACAAGGCTGGAAAGTGTCAGGTGTCGCTGTGTGCAGGCAGGAGTAGTGGACCCAAAGTGCAGACTCACGGCAGGCAAAAGTGTATTTCAAAACTCAGCTTTTAATGCTGGATGGCAAAACGTAACAAAAGTCCAAATGAACTTACATAAGCAAGCAGGCAGCCAGACCACACAACATATATGAGGGTAGATCACAACACTGACACAGAGAAACACAGGGCTTAAATACACAGAGGGAGCAATCAGGGAATGGGTAACAGGAGGGAAACACAGCTGGGGCAAATCAGGCCTAACGAGACAAGGGGAAGCGAAACCAGATATATTAACATAAGACATGGACCTTCAAAGTAAAACAGGAAACATAACACAGACTGAACTTAGAGACACAGACTCACAGGCAGGCACTACAACAGAGGGAACAGAGACGTGGGACCAGGGCAGACAGACACTGACTGGACATGGGGATATCACAGACAGGGGAGACAGCAACTAAGGATTACACAGAGACATAAACCATAAGAAAGAACTCTAACAAAGAAACCAAAGACTAGAAAAGATAAATAATATAATAAACTCAAACCTCTGGGTCAACGACCCAGGCATCCTAACACAAATGCTATTTATGGTCTCCTCACAACAATGATAAGTAAAATAAACTGGGCCAATATGGCATGTTTGTTAATACAGGAATACACATGTTAATGTGATCTCTGGTCTCCCACTCAGATACACAGGTCTCCGAGTGTCCAGCATTCAGACAGCTACCTGAGGACAGTCATGTGAGAGAAAATCTGCTCACACAGATATGTAGAGCCAAATACTGTCAATAAGGCCTCTGCAATGTTCTGAAGACAGTTAAACTTGTCAGGTAGTGATGTACAGCAGGTGAAAATGCAAGCTGCATGAACACGCACAGCTATGGATTCCAGCTGCTTCGATGTTGCATTAACTGGCATTAACTCAGCCAGTTAATGCGAGACAAATCCAGCTGCTCATTAAAGATTTCTGGTTTGATCAGAAAATAAAACATTGGTCCATACACCTGAAAGCCCCAAAAACGCAGTGTGAATTCTGTCTCGAGTCTACGGATGTATCCGTGTATTTCCGTGGTGCTGATGCTGCGCTGAGCGGACAGCTCCTGAAGCTTTTGAAGTGTCGGAATATGGAAAGCTAACAACATCCCTCTCACCAGTAGGCTAAGTTATTTTTAGCCAATTACAAGTTGAATCTGGTAGTTGGGGTTGTTGGTTAAGATACCGTCATTAAGAAGCGGCACAACTAATGTGTCTATGCGAGCTATTTTGCGATGTGCACCGCTGGCCTGGCCATTTATTTTTTAATGCGCCTTCTCAGATTAATTCACTGCGTGTCGTGCCCAGGGCTGGACTGGGACAAAAAATTGGCCCGGGCATTTTGACTACAGACCGGCCCACCAGGTATTAAAGCCATAAAGCCTTTGGATGAAAACAAACGCGATTGTGACAGTGATGTACAGTCTTGTTGGTATATGTATGATTTCTATTCATTTTACGTCAGATAAAAACTTTGGTTGTAAGCTTCAGATAATTATTTAATAACAGCCAGACATTTTAAATGAAAATAAGAAAGTATTTCTATGTGCCCCCCTTTCCCTGTTAATGCCCTACCTGGCCCCCTGGCAACACTTTGCTAGACCCCTGCACAGTTACCAGCTGTCAGCTACTTGGTGTTATTTGTCTCTCAGAAACAGTTCATAACTTCCATTCAACTCATTCATGTCACCTAAAAGGTAAACCTGTTTCTCCATCACCTGTTCAGCTCTGATGATTCAGTAAGGACATCTCCGGGTTTCATCTTCATGTTTCCCTCTCACCAGATAACCAAACCGATAACATGACCAGCAGCTTCTACGGCTGTGGCTCCAGCAAACATCAGCTGATACTAGAAATTAATATTAAATAAATTCTAACAACAGCTGATCAAGCTTAAACGTGCTGCTGTTGTTTAGCGCAACATTCGGCGGTTTCCTCTTTCTGGCGCAAAGTGGGCGATAAACAAAGAAGAGAGAAAAGCCAATCAGCTGATCATTGATCAGTTTCATGATTGAAGTAGCAACAGGAGAGAGAGGGGAGAGAAGAGGCAGCTGTGCAGCGTAACGACAGAATAACTCCAGCTTTGTGTCTTTTTCCATTCTAGCTGAAGTACGGGACAAACTGTTCCTTTTCAGCTCAATACGAAACTCGTAATATTTTTCTCTGAATGCGGGACGAATGCGGGTTGGCGACTCTACTAACTAACCTTATGAATAAAATAAAGTTCGCTACAACAATGCTGATGAAAACTCTGTCATGCTAGCTAGTACGCAGTACGAGTTATTGTAACTGACTGTAAAAAGTCAGCACAACGAAAATAAACTCCACCTAAACTTGATTTATATCTGACCCAGATAGACTGCAGGTCATAACTTCTTACCTGAAGTTCAGTTCACCTGACACTCGGACCGGTGCTGCCTTGGGTCTCTGCTCCTCCTGCCTCCCTTTTCCCTGTGGAAGCTCCGCCATAGCCACCACCAAACAACTGAGTTATTTTTACACACCGGCCAGTATCTGGCCAATCCACCACCTTTCATTTTTTATACCCTTACAAAAGAAAAAAAAATCATCGGCCCACCGAGCATGCCCGAGTATGCCCGATGGCCAGTCCAGCTATGGTCGTGCCATCAGTTAACCCTTCTTAGGGTGCTTAGTCTAGACTGTTGTAGGCAAGCTGTCTTTTAATCTCTTAGTAGTTAAGTAAAATATTTTTTCTGGGTTCTTGGAGGTCATTCCAGAGCCTGTTTTGGATGTTGGCTTCCTTTTGTTCCATTCTCTGTCAAGATATTCCCACACTACTTCAATAATGGTAAATGGTCTGTATTTGTATAACGCTTTACTTGGTCCTAAGGACCCCAAAGCGCTTTACACTATACACAATCATCCACCTACCCAACTCATTTCTGTGCTGTGTCTCACTAGTAAATCAGATAAGCTTTGTTTACATATTTACTGCTTTTCTGACTAACTGTGGTATAAAACGCACATGTCAACTGTATCTCTGTATAGAATGTAAGGGGGGCTGTATTTTAGCATTTTTTCAGCTTGTTTTGGTTCAGCCTTACTGCTTGCTCCAACAGTGACCAGCAGAAATAGATGTTTACATTGCCCAGAACCACATTGCTAGTATTTATCAGGTAAAGTTGAGTATTTTGTTAACTGGTGAAGGACAAAACAGAGAGAGTCAATTCTGAAGCTGTTTTGGTGTTAAACATGGTTTCTTGACTGTTGTGTGTATAAACAGGCAACAACTCTGGTGGATTTGGCATAAAAATGCAGAGCCAGATAAGCAAGTTAATTATTATTTTTTCCCTGTATACATAATCACAGCCTAGACTTTCAGGTAAGGGCAGAAGTGGCTGTTGATCAGAAGGTACAGTGGTTGGTTGACCTACTGTTAACCCACGGTCAGTGTCTGGATCTTCCAGCGTGTTTCAAAGTGAAGTTGCCCCTATGTGTCCATCAGAGTGCAAGTGTGTCCTTCTTGGATGAAGTGCTTATAAGACATAGAATGAAAGCATTGTATGAATGTGGATGGCAGGAAGATTGTAGTAGAAAGCTCTTTAAGCGCTCAGATTGTATGGGCCAGTCCACTTGATCATTAGCCAATGGCATGACTTTGTATTTTGATAAGTAGGGTGAGCCTTTTTTCTTTTTCGTTGTATTGTCCTGGAAAATTGGGAAATGGGTGCAGTGATCAGTTAAAACGTGCAAACATAAATGGAAATACAGTGTATAAGGTAAAGCGTGAAAGTCTAGACCAGGGGTAGGCAACCTTTCTGATGAGTGCCATCTAAAATTTCCTCAGAAGCCAGTGTGCCATATGATTGCATTAGCAATAAATTTAATAACGCTCTATATTAACAGTTACACACTATATAGAACCACTTTATAGAATTATATTTGTTTGCAGATGCTGGCAGCTATCAGCAAATAGTTATCAGCTATTTTGAAACAAAAAAAAAAAGACACTTTTTATCCATAACAGCAAATGAACTGTACAACAGAAAATACAAATTGTCATGAACAGCTGTGTGCAGGCAGGAGTAGTGGACCCAAAGTGCAGACTCACGGTAGGCAAAAGTGTATTTCAAAACTCAGCTTTTAATGCTGGATGGCAAAACGTAACAAAAATCCAAATAAACTTACATAAGCAAGCAGGCAGCCAGACCACACAGCATATATGAGGGTAGATCACAACACTGACACAGAGAAACACAGGGCTTAAATACACAGAGGGAGCAATCAGGGAATGGGTAACAGGAGGGAAACACAGCTGGGGCAGCTCTTCTCTCCACACACACATTCACACACTGGTGATGACAGCCGCCCTGGGGCGCACTGACAGAGGCAAGGCTGCCGGACACTGGCACCACCGGGCCCTCTCACCACCACCAGTAGGCAACGGGTGAAATGTCTTGCCCAAGGACACAACGACCGAGACTGTCGGAGCCAGGGCTCAAACCGGCAACCTTCCGATTACAAGACGAATGCCCAACTCTTGAGCCATGATTGCCCCTACTAATGTTTCTAATGTTTAGATTTAGACTCTGGCGAGGCCAGTCGATGACTGATAGTGTTTCATTGTGTGTTTTTTCTATCCAGGTATCCCTTTACTGCATTGGTGGTGTGTGTGGGATCATTGTCATGATGAAAAATTAATCTGTTACTGTTCAGATTTTTCCTAGATTGTGTTCCATGGTGCATCAAAATCGAATGGGTTTTTCTCCCACTCCCAATGCTACAGCCTGAAATGCAGCCACAAGCCACGGCAGAGCCTCCGCATGTTTTTAAAATGGCTGCAAACACTCACTGCTGTACCTCTGTCCTACTTCAAAAATGTAAAATTTGGATTCATTATTCCAGAAGACCTGTTCCCACTGATGTTCAGTGTTCAAAGAAAAACCTGAGAACAACCTTCAGAAAGACTGGAGAACTATTGCTCAAAAAATGAATTCTGACACCATGGAAGCCAATTTGGGACTAATGCTAATAAATTTTAGGACATGATTACACCTGAAAATGACCTCAAGCTTTTGTTTGAATTCTGGAGGGAAAAAAAAGGTTTCACCCATTTTGGATAAGAGAAATATTACGACTGGTCAGTACTTAACAGTAAAATCAATAAAACGAAGACATCATTCGGGCTTTCCTTTAACACTGGCTCAGTCACTGGCTTAACTTGAATTTGAACATGTTTTGCATAAAGGGCTTAGCGACAGCACTGATTTGCACGTGAGTTAACGACAGAGTGACTGCATTTAACCACCAGTTTGTCGAACACAGGGTGACTGTAGCTCAGGAGGTAGACCAGGATATCTACTAATCAGAAGGTAATCAGAATTGTTGCTGGTTTGATCCCTGCCTGCATACCAAATATCCTTGGTCAAGATATTGCAAATTGCCCTCTGACACATCCATCAGACTGAATGTTGGACAGAAAAAAGTGCTTGTATGAACTGGTGTAAATGGGTGAATAAGACATGTTGTATGAAGCGTTTTGATTGCTGAGGTTGAGTAGAGAAGCACTATCTAAGATTCTAATTGTGTCACTGTGATCTAAACTCTGAAACAAATCCTCTTTATGAGGCTACTGAGATTTACTTTGAGCCTCCATGAACCCTTTCAGGTATTTTTATTATGTAGACCAGCTGTACACATTTTGTATAGAGTGGGTTATCAGGACAAAGGCTCTGATTTGTAATGTACCTGCAAATTGGCTACAGCATTTTAAAGGAGTCTTAACTTTAGCTCCAAAACTGCTGTGACACACCAAGCTTGAACAGACTGCCTGCTGTGAATTAGTGTTTGTTATCTCTAAAGATAGGGCCGAGATGTTCAAGGGATCAGCTGTGCTCAGACATTCGCAATCATTATTCTGCTCATTGATCCAGGTTGTCTTGCTGCAGGCCTCCTGGAAGATGTCAAAATGTTACCCACCCCGGTTACTTCTCAAATCCAGTCAAAGAACACATAACAGCTCTTGTACACAGCCTTTCTACAGTCACAAGAACAGACTGGGAAAAGAAGCTGCGTGTGTGGGTTAGGAATGCGGTAAAAATAGCGGCTGTACTTTCTGCCTCTAGCCATGAAAAGGAAAGCTGCTGTTTAGAAGCTTGAGTCAGTGTCCGCAGCGTGTGGAGGATTTGTTTTGTCATGCCCCGAGAAACATGTTACTCACCTGAACTAAATCCTACTGGGTGGAGTCCTGTGATGCAACTACAGGATGTGTTTTTCATGCTGATTGAGATTTTGCGTGCACAGCACTTTCAAATGATGGTAAAGGTGGAGGCAAGAAGGTTATTTTGGGGCTCTGGGCTTTCACACAGCGCCTGGCCTCTGATAACCATCCCGGCCTAGCCTAGCCTCATTCAGGAGCTTAGCATTGTAACTTATCCAGATTAACCAGCTTTCAGACCCCCTGGCCTGCTGCTTTAGGTTTCTTTCCCATTAAGTAATGAGCTGAAGTAAAGGCAGTCTGTGCTGTGGTCATGTTCACTGAAATCACAGTGATAACAGCAGAAATTATACCAAGATTTCAAAGAATTAGTTCAGGAATTACTGACCTGGTCAAGAAGCTGGGGAGGAGTAGTTACCTTTAGGCATGGAACATGATGAGTTTCACTCCTGACAGTCATCTCATCACACCTGTAAAGTTCCTCCTACTCTCTGTCATTAACGTTGCATATTCAACCAAAGCAAGAATATAAACTGGAACATTTTAGAGAATTTACTTAATTCTGTCAGAAGATTCACTAAGAGCCCTCTTTCACATAGTCTGACATAAAGACTGGAAATGGGCTGAAAACAGTTAAACATTTCACATCTTAAGACTGCGGATTATATGACTTTGTTTATATCAAACAAGTGTTTGATATTTTAAGTGTTGCTTAAAATATTGTTGGATGAATTTTCTTACACAAGTAGGACTGTCTGCTTGCTCTTCGGAGCTGAACAGAATGCACAGCCGCATTTCCACAAGAATTAAGCTCTTAGCCCCAGAACTGCTGAAGAAAAAAATAGTATTAGAACATTTTTCTGTGCTAATGAAGCTATTCAACTACAACTCTTAAATGCTTGTGCCTAAAAAAGTTAAAAATACAAATTTCCTGAAACTTTTGGACTGACAGTGGGTTAATTAAGGCCAGGCAGGAATAATTTGCAACTATGACAATGGCAGAAAGCTCACAAGCCAACTCTACTAGAGTGACAGAGCAAGTTACACCCTTAGGAATAAGAGAGTTTGGCTGTTTGGAAAAAAAATTGGTCAGTATAACCAAACCAAAACCTTTACTGTACTTGTTGAGTTGGAATCTATTTCTTTTTAAATATGAAATGGGAAATGGTGAAACCTTGCTAAGGAAGATGTAAATTGTTAATGTTTCTTCTACATAACTTAACAATGAATAAAATGTATAGATTATGTAGATTATGTATGTCTGTTTCTCTACATAAAGATTTCAAAAACATGGCATGTGATTATGCATCAACATATTGTTCCTGTGTTGTTGGCATAATGTGATATTTAGAAGGTTGGAAACTAACAATGCTGCTTCCTAAAATGTCTGTGTACAGTTTTTAGCTAATAGCTTTTTTGGGAATTGCATTGTTGGTGCAAAACTGTCTGTCAAACTGTTATTTTTGGCATTTTTCATAGATTCAGCTTGTGAAGTGATAACATATTGTGTTTTTGTGACAAGTTGCTAGTAATTAAGTTCCCTTTAATTGGGTCTTTGCTCAGTTATTTTTCAAGTGCAGATACAGCACTGTTTCATCCCCTAGGTTAGCTGCCTTTTTTATGATTGAATGATTTATAGGTCAGTGTTGTGTCTTAACTAACACAAAATATTCCTCTGAAAATATACTGGACCCAAAAACATGTGGAAAAAAAAGAAACTGCAAACGACCTTGAAAGACCCACAGAAATCCTGTAGAACTATTGCTCTAGAGCACTTTTTAAAAGGTCTAGAAAGTCTGGCACGGTTGTCGAGAGCCTGATAGGCTTTAATGGCAGCATTTAGTTATAACACAGTTGTAGTTTCCTAAATCCAAGCGAGCAACTAAGTCTGAGCTTTGCTGTGTGAAGCAGCATTATGTAACTGCCGGACAGCCTGTAGCCCACAGCAAGTGCTCAACGCTGTGCTCTTCTGTGAGCCTCTGTTGGGGCATTTGCCGGGGTGGAAGTAGAAGATTTTTGTTGGTTGTGCTGTCATGCTGCATACACATGCTGAGTGTTTTTAAGAATGTCCCCTGCATTTCTGAGTCACTGTTTTTGTTTGCTGGTGCATTTATCTGTTTGGCTAGCCAAATATAGATGACACGACATCTCAGGCAGATGCTTAAAAGCGCCTATTTTCAGTTCTCTAAAACTTCAATTTAAATGCCAGAATTCCACATTTGTTCCTTAGAATTGAAAAGCAAGACCTTCTTTCTAGAATATCTACTTCATTTCGTTTTTCTGCACAGAGGCAGAAACCACTTTATGGAAGGTCAGTTTTTTCTTGTATAGCCTCTAAGAGAAAATAAAGCATGCCCAAGCCCTGCTCAATGAATATCTGCCACTATCCTCAAACTCAGAGTCACATGTGATCAAACTAATGAATTTATAAATTGACAGCAGTAGCTTATGTCAGGAAGAGGAAGTCGGGTTGGATAAAAAGAGGCCAAAGTGCCTTCCAGTACTTTGCATTTGGACTGTTCTTTACCCTGAGATGACATTAGTTGTTCTCAGTGTGAAATGATCATCTGTGTTCTTTAACTAAGTTGCAGTGGGCACACAAAATGGGGAAACGGAAATCTTTCAGCACAAGCAAACTTTTTAGTGCCTTGGGTTGTAGATTAACTCACCATTCAACAGAACTGCTGATAATGATGTGACCTCTGCTCACAGGAGGAGTGTTAAGTGTGGTGAATGCTCAATATAAAGACATTAAGCCACAGTTTGGGAAAATAAAAGATGACAAATGAATGAAAACTATATAACAAAACTAAGGGCTGGGTAAGATTGTAAAAACAAACAAACAAACAAAGCAAAAAAAAAAAAACAACAACGAAAAAACCCCCAAACTTTGCCTC
The DNA here is from genome assembly GCF_963969265.1 of Rhamphochromis sp. 'chilingali'. Taxonomy (NCBI): domain Eukaryota; kingdom Metazoa; phylum Chordata; class Actinopteri; order Cichliformes; family Cichlidae; genus Rhamphochromis; species Rhamphochromis sp. 'chilingali'. Next base: position 10,232,659 of record NC_137937.1, on the reverse strand, counting down.
ACTGGAGAACAAAACTATGAAAAGTAGTTTCTGTTACACGTGAATTGTACTTCTACATCAAATCTATGCCGTAAATTATGTCACGAGTTACGCCACTGGACGTGCACCTCCCTAGAAATGCAATTCCACGCCAGGAGGAATGCCAGCCAGTTGAATGGCATTGAAGGTTCTGGTGTAGGGAGTAAAGGAGTTTCTGGTTACTATGTAAGTTAGAAGGTGGATTTCCTGCAGAAGTCTAAACCTTTAGAAATGCCATTTAAAGATTTGCATAATCACACAGGTTTCCAGATGGTTACTCCAATGAGACTCAGTCACAGCCTCAGTACCACATGGACGCTCCTGTCAGGCATCATAGCATAGCAGCTAAAATGAATAGGAACATGGCTCAATACATGAGTGGGTCACAGAAAGGAATAGGCAGGAATACAAGAGGAGCAAAACACCAGCTACTGGTAGACAGAGCAGTCGTCCCACGACTGCAAGAGCAGACTGACCAGTCTGTACTGCTTGGATTGATTACAAGAATGCTTATGACTAGATGCCCCTCACCTGGATCCTGGAATGCCTAGAATTGTACAAGATCAACAGGACCCTTAGAACCTTTATCAGGCACTTAGCAGGGATGTGGCATACCACACTAGAGGCCAATTTCAAGCCCATAGCACAAGTCACCATTAATTGCGGGATCTATCAAGGAGATGCTCTGTCCCCACTGCCCCCCAGGCCTATGCCTGAACCCCCTCAGTGAGATCATCGACAAAACTGGCTACGGATACCAACTACGGAACGGAGCAATTGTCAGACACCTCCTGTACATGGATGACATCAAGTTGTATGCCAAGAGTGAACAAGACATCCGTTCACTGATCCACACCACCAGGATATACAGCTATGACATTGGAATGTCATTTGGATTGGAGAAGTGTAGTCAGATGGCAACAAAGAGAGGGAAGGTAGTCAGAACTGAGGGGATCGAACTACCAGAAAGTAACATTGTAGACCTCAAGGACAGCTACAAATACCTGTTTGATTGGGTAACCAATCAAAGTTTTCTTATTAAAGACAGGATAGCTTGATAGGCAGAGGAGCTAAAATGACAGGAACCTGTTGTCCTGCACTAAGACTAGGGATGGGTACCGATATCCAGCGCCATTATGGCACCGGTTCTGACATAAACGGTGGTAACCAGACCGAAAAGCAGCGCACATTTCGGTGCTTTATTTCGGTGCTTTTCTTTCCCCTGAGATGTCATACACTTTGGATTCTAGCCAATCATTTTAACTTTCCAAGAATAGTAAGCGGGCCCAGGCACGTACGTTCTTTTAGAGCAGAGCTACAGATTAAAAATGCCCAAGGCGAAGCGGTCAAAAGTCTGGCTGTACTTCACAGCAAAAGATGCAAACTCAGCAGCCTGCAACAAGTGCTTTAAGGTGATACTGCGCAAAGTAGGTAACACCTCGAATCTGATGAAACACCTGGCGACGCATAGCGTTTTTTTAAAAGCCGAGAAATGCACCGTATTTGATAGCTTGCTGCAAGATCTCACACCGAGCACATCTACTGTGGGTGTGATGCCTGTTATCGGACCCGGAGTTAGCAACATCCCCCATTAACCCGAAGAGGAGAGTCCTGGCCCTAGCCCTGCCAGTGTAGCACCAGTTCCAACCAAAGGAGGTATATTGTATCAACAGAAAAAGCTAATGATTAACATTCTGTAGAAAAAAGAGACTGCTAAAAATAAAAACATAAGAGGTTTTTGGACAAAGTTTGTTCTCCATTCTTTAAGCACCGGTTCGAGCACCGTTTAAGCACCAGCACCATTTCAAAAGTACCGGTTTGGCACCGGTATCGGATAAAACCTAAACAATACCCATCCCTAACTAAGACCCACTACAAGATGGGATTATTCTATAGTAACATAGGTGGTTGCCTTCAGTAGTTTAGTAGAATAGTGCTTACTTAAGAAAGTATTTCCTTATTTTTATTTTTACTGGAAATCTACAGCTGTGAAGAAGTAATGAGGATGATGTGCATCTTGTTTCAGGGAAGTGTTCTGCTTTTTAAACCTTTGTGACGTTCATGTGAATTGATTTATCACTTCCCTAAATACCATTGCACACTGAATACTCCACCCTCCTGCTCTCTGCTCTCTTATGGCAGTGGCAGTTATTTTGACCCATGAATAAACCAAACCTAAATATGGAGCAGAATAGGTCCTCTTTAGTGTTAATAGGACCATGTTAATTTCAGTTTGAGCCTGACTGATCAGTTAAACAATATTTTCAGCTGATATTATTACCTTATCAGTTATTAGCTAGGTAGTCTAGCAAATACAAATGTGTTTCACAGGTATTTCGGTATGCATTTCACTATTCACCAATAGTGAAATTTTGGACTTATACTAGTTTAAATAATAACTGTTTAGCTAGATTTCCTTCCCCTTTTGAACACAAAGAAATAAAGGAAATAACTGTTTTAAGCACTGTACGGTACTGGATAGCAGTCTGTGCTTTGCTGTGTGAGAATGAGGAACTTGTCAAACCTGTTTATGTTAATATTAACTAAATAACTCACCAGCAGCTGTTGTATGCGGACATATAAATATGTGATCATTACTGACCCTGTCCTAGGACACTAAGCTTCTCTATTACCCACTCTAATAGAATTCTCTCAGGGCTGGCGACTGTTTAAAGCCGAGTGACATTTGTAACTCTGTCCTTGCTCAGTCTTCTTAACAACCTTAATGAGATTCCCCTCTTTTGCTCTCTCATGATCTTGCATTCTGTCTGTCTGCAAATCATGTGATGTAAAGTGGACACACACTGTTACCCAGTTTGTTGGGTTAGGTCAGGCCAGTCTTTGACAAAAGAGCTTTAATATCATCTTGCATCTGTCAGAACACAAGCATCAGTAGTGTATGTGGGTCAGATCCTGTGGGCAATGTCTATAAGGATTTTTTTTTTTTTTTTTTTTACCATTACTGTGTCAAAAAGCACCACAGTCTGTAATGAAATATTGATTTTGGCTACAGATGTTTCTGTGTCTATGTCAGGTCACTGGAGGCATTTTTGCTGTTCATCTAGCATTACTCTGCACCGATTGTGATATTTCAGTGGCGAACAGTATTATTAGAAATGACGCAGAAAATGCAAAAGTCTTTTTCCGGACTACATTTATTCAGTGTTTTATATCAGGTAGCTTAAAGGCTTAAAGGTAATGCACATTGAAAGTTTTGGTTAAAATGTCTTTAAAGAATCCTTTAGCTAATTTAATTAGGTACACAAATAATGTTTTCCTATAATGGTATTACCATTTGAGAGATGAATTTCATTGCAACCATAGTATTCTTCACATATTGCAGTTTTAAGCTGGCTCAGTCCAATGGGTATTCAATTTTCTTTACACATTTTTAGATTTAAACTTAGCAAAAGTGACTGTAGCTAGTAAATTAAAAATGGTGGCCTTTGAGGCAGCTGCTTTTTCTGTGTTTGAGAGCATGCCTAACTTTACATGGTGACCTTGATAAGTAGCAGGGGAAAAGCCTAGGTTGTCAGCATGAAATTTGAGAGAGTTCAGCAGCAGGCTTTACTGGAGGAGAGAAGAACTCCCTTTGCACTTTGCTGACCTGTTGAATGCACAAAAAGGTGTATAAAATATTTAAGGAAAACCCTGAAAAGCAGAATATTGCGTCTGTAAAGTCAGTAGTTAGGCACAGGATAGTTTCTGAGTGTAATCCCCCCTCATAAGGGCAGCTGCTAGTCCCTGCTACCCGGCAGCTCTACTGCAGGTTGTTTGAGTGCCAATAAGAAAACACATGCAACAGCAGGTTTGCGTGCCTGTGTTGACCTGTCTGTTAGCTAGACAGAAAGCTTAGGAGTGCTGACTTCCAATCGAGACCTCAGGGCACTGCAGAAGATGACTGGGGTGAGAAACCATTAGAGATTCCCAAAAAAGGAACCCTGCAATCATTAAAGCTGTTCTGCTCCCCCTGTGTAGATCCTGCTGATTCAATGATCTTAGCACAGACTAAACTAAATACTGAGTGAGTTTGGGCTTGTAAGGAGAGGAGCTGCTATACAGGCAAGTGATGGGGTGCCCCAAATTTACAAGACAAAACAAGAGCCTGTTAGTGATCTTTGTTTTGTGGTTTTAGTACCTCAGGCATTCCTGCTTCCTCCAAGCGTTTAAAGACATGGTCATCTTAAGTTAATTGGAGAATGTAAATTGGCTTTGGTTTGAGGTAGAGTGCTAAAATTGAATTAAGTGCTAAATAAACGATGGTTAAATATGACTTGTAGTCTAGATGACTTTGCCAAGTGCTAGAAAAATGTGAGCATGTTACATTAAAAAAAGAGAACCTTTTCTTCCCCCTTGTTTTTGTTTTGTTTTCATGATCGTGGGAAGTGAACGTAAAACCAGACGCGCTAAGCCCTGCTATAACATGGAATATTTGGACACGTTCATACAGATGAAAGGCTAAGACGGCAAAGGGAGATCTGGCTCTGCTTTTGGTTAACACACCCTTTGAGCATTTCACTGCTCAACCAGAAAAGCAACTAAACCTGCTTAGTGTACTTCCTTGTTTATTTTTACTGAACCTTGTGGCTAACTGAACTGTCAACGTCCCCGTTACAGAGAGGACATTTGGCCTGATCCAACACAGGAGCAGCCAATGGGGCAGCGCTGGCGTGGCAGCAGCAGCAGAATGGGGTTAAGCTTTGTCGCTTATGTTATACTGACCTACTTAACACACAGATCTGACGCAGAGCAGCTTGGCCAGCACGGGGCCATGAAACTACATCAAAACAATAACAAACCCCCTCCTTCTGGCCACAGAAGACAAAGAGAGGGTCTTCATAATCTCACAAGCAGGACCACTGAGACGCAACGTAAACATTTAAAGCCTAGTTCAAACCTATGAGTTCCTATAGATTAGATGAAGCTACAGTAGACAAACAGACGGGCTGCATCGCTGTGCAATACCACGTCAATGTAAAGTCATTAGTAAAGCTGCATTAAGATAAGATAACTCTTCAGAATAACCACTTCAGAAAGATTGTGATCAAAATATAGACCACAGTGTAGAATTCTGTGTTAACTGTAACCAAAATGTTGACACTTGTTTTATCCTGTTATCCTAACACATTTTCACCATTAATCACCAGACGATTGTTATATGAATTAGAAAGCTCTTGCTAGGAATCATTGGAAACATAGTTGCAACAGTAGGAGTATAGAATGAGCCACAGTAATACAGATCAGATCAAATCTGCTGTCCTCTGTATGTTACACCATGCAAAGTGTTTGAGGTTAAATCAGAATTTATGTGACAGTTCTGACAGTGTAAGGGGCATTGCATAATGGTGGCCTTTATCAGTCAAAAGAGGGAAATACAAGAATAAACTTTGCAAGAAGAAGCTTTCTGATTATAAATCAGTCACTGGTGACATATTTATTTGCCTCTGACAGGATCCAGGATGTTTAACATCAGTCAGGCCAGGACTACCATATTAACTGAGAAGTCCCAGCACTAAAGCAAGGAGGAGGAAGTGTGTTGAAATGAGCTGAATATGTGAAGGTAGCAGGGATATGACATTTATGAACAGCAGCACTGAGAGTCTGCCAAAACACTGGCTGATGGCAAGACTCCCAGTTTGTAGCAGAGGATTATTTTGGTGTGATCATGATCCAAAAGTAATGATTTGAATCCAGCAGAACTCTTTTGGGCAGAGCATTTCCTATATACTAAAATGTGGGCACAATCAAAGTTTTTAGCACCCAAGAGAACCCTCCAGGAATGTATTTAAATTTAATTATTTCTTTTAAATGGGCAGAAATAACAGCAGAACGAATCAACCTCTGGTAGAACCCATCTAGGGGGAAGGCTGGGTTTTATTTTATCCACATGTTTTATAAACCGATTTTCAGGGACTATAGGCTATTACCTTTCAATTGAAGTATTATATTTTGGCATTACAGTTTGTCTGTTGAAAGCTTTATTTAAATTTCCAGCCAAGTTAAAACTCTTTATAAAGGCCTGGAGGTTTTCAGACCTGTTGTAGTTATTCCACAAAAGATCCCCAAAGGAAAAACGCCGAATTAGAGGTATTTTAAAAGGAGAGACAAAGCAACACAGGGCCTGTTGGATTTGCAGGCTGCACCTAAGACAGCACAGCTCTTAGTAAATGAGTCTTTATTTAGAGCTCCACACAGAGGAAGGATCACTAGAAACTGATGACAGATTGCATTGCATTGCCACAGGTCAGTGTGTGACTGACTGCCAGGCAGCTGGAGCAGAAACATGTCGGTGCTTTAAAGGAAAAATGCATCATGTTAGTTTAGCTGATTTTCCAGCTGATGTCCCTTGTAGTATTTATTACTGTACAGATGGCTATTTATTATAGCATACTTAAAAAATGTTTTAGTGTTCATTTCAGGCAGCTGCATGCTGTATAGTGTTTTTTGTTTGACATCTTTCTTTTATTTTTTCCTCTTAGAGAAATACACATGTATAATTAGCCAAAGGTGAAAGGTTGTATTTTATACAAGGAAAAGTAAGGAATCAAAGCCAGTGGACCATCTGGCCTTACTGGGATGCTGCACATTTGATCAAAAGTCAGCTTTCAAGTACACTCAACCGCAGATCCTGATGCAGAGTGAATGTTAGAGTTGAATGATAGAACATTACAAGTCGTTTTCTTCTCAATAAAATATGGAAGTTTCAGCACATTTAAAAACAAAACTCTAGCTCCTACCCCCCTAACTTTACAAGCAGTTTTCATATTACCTGCTTCTCACAAACAGAAGGTGTAAACACGGGGTATTCTTAAGATGACCATATTAGGCGTATCCTCGCTCTCTGACCACATGCTGATTTTGCCAAAGTAGAATCTCGATTACAAACACACATCGCTGACTCATCAGGAAAGTTGCAAGCTAAAAGTTTGACCAAACTAACAGATAAAGACAGACAAATAATATTGCCCCAATAATTTGTGTTTTAGTTTAGTTAGTTTTCCAGGTTCACAAAATTCATGTTGAATCAGTTTTCAAAAGTCTAGTTTCTATAAGCCCCACACACTCGTTTATAATCACTTAAAGAAAAAAAAAAAGAACTTTTTTTTGTTTAGAATGGCAATGAACGTAATCTAATCTAACACAAATAATTTGGCTATTGTAAAAACAAATCCCTTTACATTTTCTGTCATTTTTTGATGAGCAAAGTATCTTTCTGTTTAGTAATAAATGGCAATTTTAAATAAATCTGTTTTTTTGTATCGTGTTTTTATTTTTTCCTTTGGCAGCTGGACATTATATCTTTCACTTGCTTGTATTAGGGTCATGATGTATCACGCTGATACTTTTTGTTAGTGCCTGATGTTTGTGTGTGTGTTGTAGCCAGAGGATCGAGGACTGTTGATCTCCCAGCCTCGTCTTCAACAGTGCCCACGCCTCACTAAGCATCGCTATGGGCCTCTTCATTTGCATTAAGTGCAGTTGTTTTAACAAAGCCTTGTTTGTATGAAGACCCACGCACACATTCATGGAAAGTGCTTCGAGTCACTTGTGATTTGCTTCAATTGTTTTGAAGTCATTGTCCCAAGATTACATTTTTGAGTCCATTGTCTGGGTTTAAGAGCTGATCGGGCTCGATTTAGCATTGTTCTCTTCCAAGGAATTTACCTCCAGTGAGCGGTGGATGAGAGAGAAAAACAAAATCTCTTCTTGACACTCACACTGTATTAATGAGCATTTGCTATTTTTAACACAGCATAATGAGAGCAAAGGTCTGATCTATGAAAGACACATTATCATGTGAAATAACTCAGTTGCGAGTGTGTTATGGCTGAAGAACTCAGATGTAATTGGATTTAAGTTTGCTGGAGGATTCTTGGAGATGTTTTATACAATGAGATTTTCTCAGCTGAAAGCAATCATTCTCAGTTATGTAAAGAAAATGTGGCCAATAAAAGCCTTGATTCTCGATGCTCTGACGTTTCATAACCTGACAGACAAAGATCACAGTATTCTTTAAAACATCTCAAATGTCTGCTGTTAATATTTTTAAACATAAGAGCTGCTTAAGAGTTGCTTGTTTTCAGCATTCAAGAAATAGAACCGTGAACCTTGATTTATGCTACCTTTGTATGTAATAAATATACATTTGCACAATGTGTATTTTTCATCAAAGGTAACCACTCTCAAAAAAGTGCATGCTGGGAGGTCCACTAATAAGCTACCTTTGTTTGTAATCCGGCTTTATATGCTACTCAGCAGCACCAGATAGCTTTGTCCAGTATATAATTACTTTACATGATTTCTTACCACATTTGCCACTAATAAATCACCTCATGTAATTAATCAAGGCGTGGAGGGAAACCTTTTGTTAAAACCAAACACACAGACACACACACAGAGTACCTCATTGACATGCTGCCATGGTGTTATGGTCCACTGAAATGCTTTCTGCGACTGTATTTGATCCACTGGGTATTGATTTTTGTCTTCTGTTCTGCCCCCACAGTTCAGGGACATGTGTGTGCAAATCAGGAGTGTATGGACCGAAGTGTGATGACTGCTACCCGGGTTTCTTCGACTTCAGTAGCACTGGCTGTCGGCCTTGCCAGTGTAACAACCACACCAACTACTGCCATCCGCAGTCCGGTGAGTCAGCTGAGGACAAACGCTGCAGTTCAATGATCTCATTTTCATTGTCACTAAAACCTATTTTGTTTTGTAATTTTTCATTATTCAGGATTGTCTGAGTCAGCTGTGAAGAGCCACAGTAGCTTAGTTAGTGAAAGCATCTGCCTTGTAAACAGAAAATCCTGCAAATCCGCACAATCTGATTCCAAAATAAGAGCTTTTGTTTAGACAAACTGACTCCAATAAATATTATTTGGAAGCACTTTCCTTTTTGAAGTAATTTGTTATCAGAGACTGATTTTTTTTTTTTTTTTTAATCATTTTTCTCAATAAGTCCAAGAAAACAATCAGCTTCATTTTAGAGGACAACTTTTACTCTCTGCTTTTTATCCTACTTCATTTTACATGGAAACTTCACTTAAAATTATAATCATCATAAAAACAAAATATATTTTTTTTATGATACCAGTACTGACTATTACTAATAATGACAACAGATAACCTGTATTTGTAAATGGAACTGATATTTATGTATATAAATCTTGTGATGGTTTAACCCCAAATTCATGACATCACTCGTTGGTTTTTGGCTGTCAGAGTGGATTTTCAGAGCCAGTAGTAAACTGTGTTGGAGCAATGTTATTGCTAGCAACTACAATTTCACTCAATAAAGGCGCAGACTTCTTTGGCGGTCTGTAGCATACACCAGCTTGTGTTATTTGTCAGATGATTCAATTGAAACGCTCCAAAAGGCAGCGAACAAGTCCAGCTCAGAGACTCCAGGTAATAGAGTTGAAGCTTAAACACTGATCAGCTACACCTACTAGTTGTAGGGTCAAAGTGTCCTTGAGCAAGGCGAAGACAAGCAAATCCCAAAGTTGACTGTCAGTCAATTTCAGTTGGATGCTTTTGCATTGGGCTTTTTCTTGAGAATCCTGACATGGACAACACCAATCTGTTAGAGCTTGGAATGAAAGAAGCAGCGTTTTCAACATGCACTGTTTTGTTCATTGGCATTGCATAAGAAAGGCAGTGCAAATTGTCCAGTCTTTGCTGATTAAATACTCAAAACTCTTTAAATTCAAATGTTGGATTTGTCCAGGTTACAGTAACACCTTGATCGCATACCCAGAGAACAGTCTAATGCCGAGTTTAATTAATCTTTGGCAGCACAAAACTCCCCCACTTTACTTCCTTGAAGTAAATATTTGCTGTAGTCTGTGGTCTCAGCAACCCGAGAAGCAAGTTAAACACTAGGGTGCAATTCCAGTTCGGTTTGTGTTCTTGAGAGTTTGCACCTTCTTCAAATGTAAAGGAGGATTGCTGCTCGCTTCCCAGCAGTCAGGCCTTGAGACTTAGAAATCACTGGCTAGTGACAACCCCGAAAAGGAGGAACTGCACAGGGGGCAGTGTGTGTGGGTGGGGCATGTGTGTAGCAGTTTTAGACGGCATATGTCTTTGCATTATAATGCAGGCGCAGATGGAGCTCTTTAGCCTTCACTTGGGCTCAGTGTTCATAGTGCTATGGATTGCCATAGCTCAGGTTTGACAGCTCCCTTTAAAGAGCAATTGTGGCTTCTCCCTAAGGCTGCTCACACAGGAACTCCTTGCACAAATGCAAATTAGGCAGTATCCCAAACACTGTCTCATAAACACATTATTTTCAACCTTAAAAGTATCTAATGCAGGGATAAGTAAACAAGATGATGTTTCACTAGAATCTCTCTCTCTCTGAACCTTAAAACATACATTCAAATTTCATAATACTTTAACATATTAAATTCTGCTTATAAATTGGTGTCTCTGAACTGGAAACAAGCTGTCGTTGCATTTAGATATTCACTTTTCTGTCTTCTTCTTTAAACAGTAATTTAACCTCTGTGTGGTGATGGCTGAAATCCTGGTTACACAACGATATGGCATAAGCCTGTAGGCAGACTGAGTCACATCTACATAACCTTTGTCAGAGCTCATAGAGGCAAAACAGTTCAAACAAACATCGAAGCTCAACTCCAAACAGCACAATAGTGGTGATTGCCGTCACAGATATTTACAAGAATAACAATGCCTTTAATCTGGGATTCTTTTTCTTAAATAAAGCACTGAAGCAAAGAGTATGTTTTGAAAATTCTTTAAATTTAAAAAAAAAAGGTGAAAAATATGCAGTTATGCTAAAGTGAGAATTAGCATGGACATCTCCCTGAATGCAACAACCCACATTAAGTATTTCCAACAAGTGTTTTAAAGCCTGCTTTATATGTTTTCAGTAAAATTTAAATGTTATCTGTAGATAAACATTAAATGAAAATAAAGGTACGAAGGAGAGTAAAGTTGAAAGACAGAGCATGTGAAGAGCAGTGAAGAGGTAAACACAACATGCAAATGAACTGGTATTTATGCAGTCCTTCCCTGGTCTCACTGAACATTCAAAACAACTGCACTTTCTTTATGTAGTCTAAAAACTGTATTAATCCCACATCCACACCTATCAGTCATATCTGTCCTAATCATATCTGTCAACATGACTGATCTATTTATATATAAATAAATAAAACTTGTTTCTTGGTTGGTGTGTTAAAGGTGCAGTTGCACAGCCTTTGTAACATTATTAACATTTTTGCAGAGTGCAGAAATATTTTTTGTTTTTTAAATCATCTACTTCTGAAATGCTTCCTATTTGGGAAAGAAAGTTCTATAGGTGAGCAATAAAGCTGTACCCACCTTTTCAGGCATAGCATCCTGGATTTTATTTAGCTGCCTAAAAGAGACTTGCAGGTATTACAAGGCTGGAAAGTGTCAGGTGTCGCTGTGTGCAGGCAGGAGTAGTGGACCCAAAGTGCAGACTCACGGCAGGCAAAAGTGTATTTCAAAACTCAGCTTTTAATGCTGGATGGCAAAACGTAACAAAAATCCAAATGAACTTACATAAGCAGGCAGCCAGAACACACAGCATAAATGAGGGTAGATCACAACACGGACACAGAGAAACACAGGGCTTAAATACACAGAGGGAGCAATCAGGGAATGGGTAACAGGAGGGAAACACAGCTGGGGCAAATCAGGCCTAACGAGACAAGGGGAAGCGAAACCAGATACATTAACATCAGACATGGACCTTCAAAATAAAACAGGAAACATAACACAGACTGAACTAAAGACACAGACTCACACGCAGGCACTACAACAGAGGGAACAGAGACGTGGGACCAGGACAGACACAGACACAGACACTGACTGGACATGGGGATATCACAGACAGGGGAGACAGCAACTAAGGATGCACAGAGACATAAACCATAAAAGAGAACTCTAACAAAGAAACCCAAGATTAGAAATGATAAATAATATAATAAATTCAAAACCCTGGGTCAACGACCCAGGCATCCTAAAAGAAAGACTAAAACAAGTTCCCCAGTACCTGTATTTTCTACCGGTGTCCTGTTAACCCTGGCATCTATTAGACTGATTTGGATATATTGCAAGCCTAATAAATATAATGCGATTACATTAAAGCAATTGGTCAATCCAGGATTGGTATGTTGTAACAGGCCAGGATGTTACCTTGGAGTTCAATATAACCTCGACATACTTCATCCTGAAGTGAGCTGTGGTTTTTATTGAATGATTAAGTATATATAGTAACATGAAAGTTAAAAATCCATTCCTGTTAACATGCTCAAAGCATTCTAAAAGTATTTCTCTTTGGCCCACCTGGCTGCCTGCATGTAGTGCAAGGTGATTGCTTTGCAATGTGCCAGATTATCTTAAACCTTAAACCAAATTCACCATTTCGCTATTACATTATATTACTTAAAACTCTAAATGGCAATAGGCTAGCCAGTGAGTTCCAATAGCCAGATCACATCCAAGAGTTTTGATGAATTAGGTCATGGAATCAACTTCAAACAGGGTTTACTGTCTGTTTGGTAGCTCGCAGTTCAGCGATATTAGCATGCTAGTTGGCATTCAGCAATATTAGCTGCACATTTGGTGAAATTGCAACTGTTACCTTAAGCGGTCTCAGCATAGTTGTTGCTTTGTCCTCACAGCCATTTGATATGTTTTAGAATGTGGTTAAGTATGTCAACCCAAGGAAGCTCTAATAGATTATTTGGCTATTTCCTGATAGACATTAAATGAGGTTCCTGTAAGAGCGAATAATGGTTTGATGGTATGTTTAAAAAAAATAGGAATCATGACTCTTACTCCTCACCCTGATGGTAAACAGTGAAAACTATTAAAAAATATGTATTTTTTTGTCTGACCACCAGTCCAGAATCCAAAGACATTTTACTGCTATGTATTAACAAAAACATCAAATACACTCTGCTTCAAGACTTTTTGCATTGTTTTGCACTAGTAGTTGCTTGTTTATGAAAACCCAAATATAATAAAAGATTTTAGTATGGTTCTGTGTTAATTTTTTGTAATTAACATTTATTGAGATTAAAGAACTCTTTTTAAGGGATACCTGGCCAAGATGCCACCAGCAACTATCTCACAATTACAAAAATTATACAATAAAACACACGCCATAACAACACACACAAACAAATTAATTAATTAATTTAATATTCAATTAAAATTGAAACCATTTCATGTTTTGGAATTGGTCTGAAGGATTCTTAGTTTTGCTTTAAAGCACTTGATGAAATGAATTCTGTCATTTTCCAGTCATTCTGCACAAAAGCTCTTTTTGCCAAGTTCAGTTCATGCAAGTACAACAGAAAGCAACAAGTAACCTTGTGGACGGAGAAATTACCAGCATGTTGCATTGCAAACAGGGAACATATATAGGAAGGCACCAATCTGAGTATTGCTTTATATTTAAAACTGTATAAATGAGAGTTCCTCCGACTGAGAGTGTAACTCACATTTGTTGAGTGTCTTAAAAAGGTCTTAAAAAACTTTGCTTTAGATTTTTAAAATGTCGTCAGATTACATTGTTATATAACCAACTACTTTCGTTTTCTGTCATAAGCAGATCAAGAAAGAATAACAGCTAATCTTGTGACCTTTGTTCTACCTTTCAGGAGTGTGTCTGAACTGCGAGGGCAACACCCATGGATTGAACTGTGAGAACTGCAAGCCTGGTTTTTACCGCAGTCCTGGAGCTGCCCTGACCGAAGCCTGTGTGCCATGCCCCTGCTCTAACTCCACCTCCAATGGCACCTGTCACACTGGTGAGCACTTGTTCACATGTCAGGCATTTAGCGCTCATCCAATGGCTTGTTGCAGTGATTAAGCAGATCTGGCCTCCTGGCTTTATACTCCATTAATCCTGGGATTTATGACATAAAAACCTGACAGTGATGATGTCTTGGAAAGCATTTTCCACCTTCAAGCTGTTATTGCTGAAAATAACTCGGAATGACATCATGGTGTCTACTGTTGGCTGGTTATACAAACTAAAAAGAGAAATGCAGTCAAAGGGAGATGTAATGAAAAGGAAAGAAGGTGACATCAGAGAAATTATGTAGATAAGCAACCAGCAGCCAAATGTTAGATAACCTAAAAAGCAAACTACATATAATACCACATATACTGCATACATACCTTGTGTTTGTTGGCAGATTTTGAATGGAGTGAAATTAAAATGAGCCTTTCAAGGTCTGGTCCTGTTCCTGGATCTGCCTATTCACAACACCGCATAAAATGTAAAGTATAAAGAGAATCCAGTGATTTGCAATCCACTGTACATTTGAAAGAAAACTATTATTTCAAAGGCAACATATTGAAACTGAGAAAGTTTATTCCAGATATAAACTCATTTTGAATATGATAACAGCAGCATGTTTCTCACTGTGCAGCCACTGCTTTGCACCCTGTGACTGTACCATTAAATACAGTGCTGCTTCACTGCTCAAAGATGAGTCACTCACATTGTCATTTTAGGATTCTTTCAGTCCTTTAAGATATTACATTAGCATGGCTTATTTTTCTGAAATTATAATGATTTCAAAAATTGCTGAACAGTTTGGAAACATACCATCTATGAAAAGTGATAATTCTCTCCCTATTGTTATCTGCTGCTTTTTTCTATATCCAGTCGTGTAATTAACTGATCTTATTATTTGTGTATATTTCACCAAGTGTATTGCAACATTTCTTGAATTTTACTGATATGTGTGTTAAAATGCAGTATTTTTTTAAATGCCAACATGGTTGCAAGTCACAACATTAGATATGTTCTTTTTGTATTATTTTTATTTATATGTGGGATTTAACTGACTTGCAAAAACAACTTTTTTGGAAATTGAGTATCAATTATTTCCTTTGCGCTTTTCTGATAACTTTTCAACTGTAAACCACAGTCTTTTCGACGTTTCCAGACAAAGACCAGCACTCTAGTTCCCACTTCTTTCACCTCAGGCTGCTGCTGCCCTACTTCCACAACCTCCTGGAGGTCTCTGTGGAGCTGACATCTGAGTTGAACTACAGTCTCTATAACATTCTCAGACTACCTCAATTCTTCCTTTAATTTCATCGCAAGGAAGTAGTTTAAAAAAAAAAAGAAGAAGATCAGCATCTGGTCAACAACAATGTTTGAAATGATAAAATGGTGTATCACATGTCCCATATCAATGTGCAATCACCTTCAATTTTCTTGAGTAAAAAAAATCAAAATTTAACATTTGGTGAGTGAGAAACACATAACATAAATAACATATATATGTAATAGAGAAAAAATCATGGACCAAAGATGAGCTTGGCATCAATATGTCAGTAAAGAAAGCCTTTCAATTGCTATTGTTTTGAAGTTTAAAAAACACACCTTTTCAAATTGTTGTAAATAGGTTTAATTGCGTGGGTTCTCTCCGGGTACTCTGGCTTCCTTCCACAGTCCAAAGACATGCAGTTAGTGGGAATAGGTTAACTGGAAACTCTAAATTGCCCATAGGTGCGAATGTGAGGGCAAAGTGTTGTTGGTGTCTATGTGTTAGCCCTGCAACTGGCGACCTGTACAGGGTGTAGCCTGCCTCTCGCCCTAAGACAGCTGGGATAGGCTCCATCCTATGAAAGAACATGCATAGATATACTTCCTTAGATATACTTAAGTTAAGAATCAGCTGAAACTAAAGCAAATGCAAGGCAGACCAGTTTGCATGTGATGAACCTGCAGAATACTGCAGTTTTGAAATGCAGTTATTTAATTTCAAATAAGATACTGTGCTGTCCACCAAACAAGGGAATTTGGCAGTTACCTTCAAATTGCCTGAACTTCATTCCAGGCGTTAAATAAAATATGACCAGGAACCTTGCTACATGTGCTGTGCAAGTGATGAGTCTCTCATGGTGTGAGTTTGTGTGCTTCAGACATCACAGCTCATCCTTGTTGAACTGCACCATAACCCTTTCTGCAAACTGCCTTTGGAGGTTTGCGTTCAGCATTGCATCACTGGCCTCGCTTTCTACTGCTTATTGTCTTCTATCACCTTGCCCTTCCCCCTTTTGGGGCACACAGCTTTGCTACATCTTGATATGCCCTCCACCACTATTGGTGGTGGCCTGCATGGCAACAGCCATGTATAGATGCACTTAGACTGGCGGATCAGGGTTGCCACTGCCAGGGGCCATAGCAGAGGTTACAAAATGTGGGAGGGAGGGGATGGGACATGAACCAGGCAGAGCGTAGCTGGGACGGCATGTTCACAGCTGGGCCATTTCAGCGCCACCCAGGCAGCAGCAGACTGGAGCAGGGGGATGGGCATCATCATGTCCTCTATTTAGACAGCTTGAAATATGCTTGGGATGGTTCACAGGGTGAGGTGCTCTCATGTTAGTGGTGCACAGCTGTCGAGGATCTCACAGACTCAAGACTAGAACTGGAAAGAGATCAGCCTCCCTGTATAGGTTGCCCCGGCAACAGTGACAAGTGAGAAGATGCCACAATGCAGTATCATGGCTCCACTGTGAGGGGCAGATGCTTCCTAAATGTGCTGATGTGGCCTGTTGCAGTAAATGAATATCCTCTGTACTGACACTCGGAGAGGTGAAATGGAGCATTGCACCAGTTCAGAATGTGGGTCACACATATTAAATCATCCATGTATGATTGTGTCTTTACCCAGTGGTATAGAACAGTCAGGGTATTTCAGTTTATTCTAAGCTTCATCAGATATTTTGACTCATTTGTTTAAATCGTCTTGTGTTATATAATTGTGTATGTGGGACCTGCCTGCCTAACAGTACCACTCAAATGTGTGTATGTGTGTGCTGTTGGAAAGAGGAGTGCTTTGCACTTTTCGCTTGCAAAGCAGCTCCTGTTTCCTTTTGGTTGTATAACCCAGCAGGCGACTGCCTTTAAACCCCCAGCAGAGGTTAAATCAACCTTATCAGATGTGCCTTCCTTAGTTTTGCTGGAAATCAACACAGCCGTGTAACTACAGTAGATGGAGACCAACATCTAGGCCACTGGAAGGCAGCTATCTGTGCTTAAATCATTCAATGCCAACAGCTCTCCTGTGCTGACGACTGGAGAGGGAATGGTCTACTATGCTGCAGTGTCACACACATTATTTATACGAGTTCTCAACTTCTCATAGCCAAATTGTGTGCCTTCACCCCCTGCTCAATGACCCAGTTTTTGCTGTTCAGTTTTACACATCAAATCAAAGCTCGAACAGTAAGGTTTAGTAGCTCAGGTATCAGTGAGATTTATCCCACTGCAGAATCAGATTGCGTCAAAGAAATAAAAAGAACATTTAAGAACCAAACTGATGGTTCTTTTCTTTACTTATTTTCCACCACCAACATGTTGACACACACACTTTTCAACAAGTTTCAGAGCAGAACTTTGAGCAGTGCAGAACTAAGTTCTGTCAGAAGAAAATCAGTGGCTCCTAGTTTTGGAGCACACATTCTGTGGTTCTGTGCCAGAAACCAGTCTTTGTTATAAGAAAGTTGGAACCTGTTATTCTTTGGACAGCAACAGTGTTTTGATGAGAAGAGCAATCTGGGAACCAGTAAAATGGAACTGCAGGCTTGTCAGCTTGTGTTGAAAAGGGGAAAACAATGGGACCGTTTGCCATATTGTTCATGTTGCAAAAACTTTTTACCTATATTGGTGGAATATTCACTACTAACCTGTCTAACCCCTTTAGATTGAAGTAAATGTTTGCTATATGATGTGTTAAAAACTCCCCTCTACCAGGTAAATAACACAATCCTCCAATCCCCACCATCTTGATGTTGTGTTTTGTCTGTTGCACACGCATGTGTGTAAAAGTAATTTTGCAGGCTTGGTCAGTTACATCAGATACACAAAGAGAAGTTGAAAATGGGCCAAAAAAGACTCCAAGGTAATCACCTCAATGTTCTACTGTAGAAACATGTAGAAATAGAAATAGAAACACTACTATTCTGGAAGACTGCACATCCCTGTTGTCTGTTGAAGTTCAGGGCTGGGGTCAGCGTGCACTGGGCTTGAGCATCAGTCTCCGTTCTTGGCTAGCTTTACATTAGCACACATTAGCTTGTGCATATGCTCTCAAAGAGACAAAGCTTTGTTAGCAGCATAATGTATTGTGATACAATTCAGTCACTTAAATTAGTTTAATTATAACTTAGACCAGAGTTGTTCCAGAGTTGGACAAGCAGTGGCTGAGAAGGAGCAACGCTGCTCCTTAGTTTTTAATGGCGCCAATTAAGATGCCTCAGGATGACCACTGGTCTTACTATGAATTCTTCAGTGATAGTTACCTATGTTGTTCTCATATTCTCTTGGACTGACTGAAATAACTCTCTGACAGATTGTTGAAAGTTTGCAAATACTTGCTGTTTAATTTATAAATGCAAACAGATTGCCAACATGTTGTCATCAGTCTGTATGAGTCTCTCAATAAGCACAACTCGAGGGGATTCAAGTTCAATTTCAGACTGATTGCAGACTTGACTGATTTTTGTCTTATGGCAATTATGGCGGTTTTTACTGGCAGCGTTGTATTATGGGCAGAAATCTGTGCCATCAGAAACTGAATTTGAATTAGTCTAATTTGAAATTGAATTTATGGTTTGAAAATGTCACAGATTTCTGCCCATATTATATGCTTGATGTCATTTTGCAGCCAAAAAGATAACTGACATGAGATAACTTTTATTAATTAAAAAAGATACTGGAAAGGTTTGACTTTGACAATTTGTAGTTGACAAAAGGTAATAAATTGCAACACTAAGCATATCACTAAATGTTCAAAATCACAATACCACATTTTGAATGAATTATTGTGATAATTTTGTGTCATGGGGATGATTCCCACCTCTAAGTCATATGGCAAAAATCCTCCTACTGCAGACAGATTAACCCTTTAAAAGCAAAGGCTGGTTAGCCAAACATTGGAGCCCTTTGGGCAGTGTAACACATACTTAGCTTAAAATAATATTACTTGTAATTAAAATCTAAAACTGAATACTTATTACAAAATAAGAATTCTAATCATTTGGCAGATAAGAAATTTATCCAATTCAGACTTGATTTACTTGTTCAAATAAGGCGTTGATCATTTGGTTTGATTAATCATCAAGGCTGCCACCATGTTTACTTCAGAATCAGAATCGTGTTTATTGGCCATGTATATGTGCAGACACAATCAAGGAATTTGGTTCCGGTAGATGGTGACTCTCAAGCACAGCAATGTAAATCACACACACACACACACACACACACACACACACACACACACACACACACACACACACACACACACACACACACACACACATACGTGTCGATATATACATTATACATGCATACACATACATACACAAAGCTGTGTAAACCAACTATAAATAACCAATCTAAACTTATATACATAGTATACAGGATGACAGAAATTAAATGAGGTGGAATGAATACTACAGAATGCACATAAAGTGCATTTGCAGTCTGGCAGTGGGAGCAGTGCGACAGGTCAACCGTTTAGAAGGGAGATGGCAAGGGGAAAGAAACTGCTCCTATGTCAGATGGTCCTGGTCTGCAGGCTTCTGTGCCGTCTGCCAGAGGGCAGCAGGTCAAAAAGTATGTGTCCAGGGTGTGAGGGGTCTGTGATGATTTTCCCTGACCATTTTCTGGTTCTTGAGAGGTACAGGTCCTGGATGGAGGGCAGGGGGACGCCGATGATCCTTTCTGCTGCCCGTACAGTCTGCTGCAGTCTGCTCCTGTCCTGTTTAGTGGCTGCACCATACCAGACTGTGACTGCAGTGTAGAACTGGATTAGCAGCTCCTATGGAAGACTGTACTTCCCCAGTTGTCTCAGGAAGTACATCCTCTGCTGGGTCTTTTTGAGGATGGAGTTGATGTTGGTCTCCCACTTCATGTCCTGGGAGATGGTGGTACCCAGGAACTTGAAGATCTTCACTGTCGACACAGGGCTGTCTGATATGGTGAGGGGGAGCAGAGTTGAGGGATGTCTCCTGAAGTCCACTGTCATCTCTACAGTCTTAAGAGCGTTCAGCTCCAGGTTGTGCTGACTGCACCAGAGTACCTCAACTTCCTGCCGGTATGCAGACTCATCACCATCCTGAATGAGGCCAATGACGGTGGTGTCTTGGTGACACAACGCTGTTGAAGGGAGTGCACTTCAGTACTGCAGTCTCTGTTTGACGTGCCAGAAGATGTCATGTGACCAGTGGCTCAAGGCTAGGAGAAAGCTGACATTTGACATGCACTTGTTGCAGATGAACAGTGTTCATGTAAATTCTGGTTGAATACAAGCTATTACTGAGCTTTAAACAAATCACTGTTGTTTTTTTTAACCCAGAATTTAAAAAAAAAAAACACTAAAAAAATGTAAAACCTTTTCAGAGTACTTCATAGTGGGCCTGGCTGAGGCATAAGCACTCTGTGTTTTCACTGAGTTGCACAGGACAAACAGGGAAAATCACACCCTCCTCTGGAGATATGACACAACATGGTTCTCTCACATCCATATACTGTCAGCTTGAGCCACCTAGTGGCCCGACAATAGCTGTTTCATTTCGGGCTGTATAATATAACACAAGATCATACATGTTCAGAGGGTTCTTCAGAAAACACAACATAATATTGCTAGTCATCATTACAGCTAGATTTTAGAACCTCTGCTTGTAATATATGTGACAGACTGATGGCAGGGTGCAAACTGCTTCTCACCCTGTGGCAGCTGGGATAAACTCCTGGTAAAGCAGAAGAAATAAGATGGATGTATGTTAATGATATAGCGATCAAAGTTGAGACTAAAGAATGTGTTTTGATGTGGGGGTTTTTTTTTTATATGTGTTTAACATTCTTTTTGTCCCTGCAGTAAGTGTAATCTAGCAAATGCTCATATTTAACATGAGTAAACTTAAATCTCAAACAAAGCTCAGATCATGCTTGTGTACTTGAAAGTCATAAATAGCAGTGATCAGCAGCTGATGTGCAACTTCCTCTGTTCCTGTACAGATCAAAGTGGCTCTCCAGTATGTGACCAGTGCCTTCCCCAGTACAGCAAACCACACTGTGTTGAGTGCAGTGCTGGTTTCTACAAATCAGCTAGGATTTGTGTTCCATGTGACTGCAATGGAAATGCAGACCCTCTGGGCCCGCCCCAGCTCTGTCACCCTGACACTGGCCACTGCCTCCGCTGCATCAACGGCACTACTGGGACGCAGTGCCAGCTTTGTGCTCCCGGCTTCATAGGGGACAACCGCAAACTTAACTGCACCCATCCGAGTAAGTCCAAAACACACTGCTGGGTTGAAGATGATTACAAATGAGCATTATATAGAACTACAAACCATGCAAAGCTACTTAAGTGAAGGAATAAAAATAATGGGTTAAAATTTGGAAGAAAAGGTCTGCTGTAGTCTCAAATGTTTAAAAATAAAATCTGAAATGATTAAATACTTGAAATGCTTTTTCTCCTCAGCTCCCCGAATTATTCCCACACCAGAAGCTACAGCAAAGCACCCCACATCCTCCTCCACCACAATAACCACCAGCACTACTTTGATGTCTACCAGAGCAAGAGGGATCCCAGCCTTCACATCAAGCAGCAACACCAGTACCACACTAAGCACCTCCTCCACCACCCAGGCTCTGCTGACCAGTCTAAGCAGCCCCACTGACAACACCACAGCTGCCCTGACAGAGGTCACCTGGACTCAGTTCAACGTCATCGTTCTGGCTGTCATCATCCTGGTGGTGCTGCTACTGCTGGGCTTTGTCGGAGGCGTGTACACCTACAGGGAGTACCAGAACCGCAAGCTCAACGCCCCCTTCTGGACCATTGAACTGAAAGAGGACAACATCAGCTTCAGCAGCTACCACGACAGCATCCCCAACGCTGACGTGTCAGGCCTGCTGGAGGATGAGGCTAATGAAGTAGCGCCCAATGGCCAGCTGGCACTCACCACGCAGGGAAACTGCTACAAAGCTTAGCTCTCCATCCATTTCCAAAGCAGTCACCTAGATTTACAGATGACATAAAGCTGCTGGAAAACACCAAATCCAAAGCTCCTTCATGTTTGACAGTTTGTCATTATACTGCTCATCTGCAGCATTTACAGCACCTGGCAACCTGATAGAGAGTTCAAAGTAAAGAGTTTCCACTTTTTCGTGCGATTTCGGGTGGAATGGGTGATCAGTGAAACGGGGTCCAAAGAAACCAGTTTAAGTCTTGCCTGCAGAGGGCACTGCTGGGGAGATTAATGAGGGCCGGTGAGAGGCTGGTGAAAGTATGCACCTGTTGGCTGAAACAATGGTTCTGGAACCAGTCAGAGGACTTCCAGGAGCTTAACATTTCAGATATTTTTAAAATGAATTTGTGACTGTTTAAGTTATAACTGAATCACTTGGTATGGTGATTTCAATCTGAGACGATGATTGTTATTTAATGAATTTGTATTCTGTTCTTATTTATTGGTTGGGAGAAATGCTGCACATGTATGCTGTGTTTATTCATGGTGTTTTATCTTATGTGCTGTCAAATGGTACTTTGAACTGGCTGATATGTTTTCATGTATAGTTGGTGTGTTTTGGAGAGAGAGGGAGAGAGAGTTGTAGAAGGAAACAAAGTCTGTTAGCACACGCGTCTTAGTGACCTCATCTTTTGTTCATAGCTTTCTCACTTTTGTTAAAGTGTGCCAGCTCACCTAAAACATCTAAGAGGAGTGTTTTGTTTAAAGAAACTGCAACTGGTATTTACAGACTGCTTTCTTCTGGCAGTATGGTGAGACAGTGACACATACTCGGATTGTGTAAAAGGCCATAATCTTATAATCTAATCTGCTCTTTGCTGCCTTCCTCAGCAAAAGTTGAACAAACCATTTCAATAAGTGCTTCTCATTCTTAGATAGGGTGAGTACTGTGACTCAGATGATAGAGAGTTTAAAAACATAAACAGTATTGTCTTGTTGATACTGTTGTGTAGTGAAACCAACCTGCAGATGTTTAAAAAAACCCACACACATCCTGTTCTCACCTACAATCAAATTGCATCATCTCAAGCAGTGAGTTGCTGTAATATTGATGCAATTTCCACCTGATCCCAGACAGGACCCCACGTTTTCTGTGTGAATATAGCTACCATTGGGTGGGTGTGCTTCTTTTTACCATGGTGAATGAGTAAAGCTAATTATGAAACCAACTCCTCAGGTACTGGCTCTTTCCCTAATGTGATCTCTGTAAATATTATTATTGTACAGATGAATGTGAATAGTAGCACTATTATTGTACAGGTAGAATACCGTGTGGACACTGTCACTCAACAAGCTCCCAACCTTTCACTTCCCAGAGCGTGATGTGGCGGTCGACCTGCGGCTTTTTGTATTTTGATTTCTTATTCTCAGTTGACTTTGCCATACACGCAGCTACAGAACTCAAATGCACCCACAACTCATAACAAAGAATTTAAAAAAAGAGCAGTGTAAATAATACCTCACAGTCAGAGCCCAACTCTCAAATAAAAACGGGTTTAACTGTTGTTTATGTCTGTTGCACATCTCTTTATCACATTTTAACAATTCCCTCCTGAGACATAAAAAAGACTTGTCTCAATTCATTTAAAAAGTACAGAAATATACTCACATGTTAGCTGTTTACAATTTACACTGCAAGCAGGGTTTTTTAAGCCTTTTATTTTCCACTGTGCAAATTAAAAAAATTAAAACATTCAGTTTACATCCTGTACGCAACACACAAAAGTTTATATATGATAAAAGGGAATTGTTATCAAAAGGTATCCGGTGACATTCTGAAAAATGTAACATTATTCCTTTCCCTTGATTAAAAAAAAGTCAGTTTCTGTTCAGTTAATTTCAGTTATTTAAACTGCTACATTGCATAAACCAAAGTACGTGGGAAATTCCAAGAAAATATTCCAAGTTCTACTGGACAGCTGAGAGAATTCATATTGGCTCTGATGATGCAAAATCCTGTTTGTTAAGTTGAAGGTGATTGCAAGGAATCATTCCTTTCGAAGAATGCAAAACATTTACTGTTCACCGAAACAATCAAAGGAAGTCACAATTACAAAGATGAGTGAAGAGGAACTTGATTTACTCACAGATTGTTTCTAGGTAACTAATGCCCTAATTACTGCAGGCTGACTGCTGCTAACCAGTTGACATACTCTCTTAAATTCTTTTTCAAAGTCTTTTTCAACTGCAGGCTACTTAAAATTGCTTAACATTGCCAACTTACTCAGATCAGTAATCTACAACACTTCATTGATTGATATATTATCAGCTTCTGTTTTCATAGCACTCTGAATTTTTTGTCTATGTAAGCAACTAATGCTGCAGCAGCATTTATTTTATATAACATTATGAGAAATTTGTCGTAATGTCATGTGACATTGAATAATGTCACATGACATAGGGCACATGAATAATGGAGGACAGATTAAATGCCAGTATGACTACAAACTGCAAATAAATGAGAACGATAGGAGGTGCAGTGTAATAGACTGTGTGTCACTTGGGTGCTCTTAGAATCTCATCTCCGCTTTTCACAGATGATGTTGCGGGAATGGGAATCAGCACCAAGTCTTAGGCCGTGGTCCCTACCCTCAACTATGGTCACAAGCTTTCGGTAGTGACCGAAAGAACGAGATCACAGATACAAGCAAAATACAAGAAATTATCTTTCTCCCAGGAGTGGCTGGTGTCTCCCTTATAGATAGGGTACAGAGCTCAGCCATTCATAAAGGGCTCAGGGTAGAGCCTTAACTCCTCCACATCAAAAGGAGAGAGTTGAGGTGTTTCGGGCATCTGACAAGGATGCCTCCTGGGCAAGGTGTTACTAGCATGTCCCAATAGGAGCAGGTCCTAAGGCAGACTCAGGACATGCTGGAAAGATTATATCTCTCAGCTGGCCTGGGCATGCCTTAGTGTTCCCCTGCACAAGCTGGAGGAGATGGCCAAGGAGAAGAGGGTCTAGGCTTCTCTGCTGAGGCAGCTGCCCCCATGAACCAGCCCTGCATAAGTGGGAAAAAATTAATGTCGCTTGCAAAGCAGCTCCCGTTTCCTTTTGGTTGTATAACCCAGCAGGCGACTGCCTTTAAACCCCCAGCAGAGGTTAAATCAACCTTATCAGATGTGACCTACTGATCGGAAGGTTGGTGGTTCGATCCCTGGCTCCTCCAGTCTGCATGCCAAGTATCTTTGGGCAAGATACTAACCCCAAGTTGCTCTCTGATGCATCCATCGGAGTGTGGATGTTGTTAGAAAAGCACTGTTTAGTGTCAGTGCTTGTGAGTTTGGGAGAATGTGGCATGTTGTATACAGCGCTTTGAGTACTCCGGGAGAGTAGAAAAGTGCTATATAAGAATCAGTCCATTTATCTGTAGTTATCGTTCAGCTTGTTTTACTGTAAAGGTTTTTTTCTTTTCTTTTTTTGCAGAAACTGATTCAATGCATTCATAACTATGTGTTTTATACTAGATGTTGTTTTTCCGCTCACAAGCTACACCATCCTCTAGTTCTTTGGAAAATGTGTAAACCTACTACAGCATACCACTAATTATTTATTTATTATGTCTAGACTACACGGACGTGATTACAGCTAGTCTGCAAATTACATCTGGACAAAGGGGCAGATAACAGCTAGCAGAGTGCTGACGTTCATTCGAAAACACTGTCAGTGTCCTCACAAGCAGCTGAAAAACAAAGTCTAGCCAATGGTCATTAATGGGACTGTCATTCACAGCGTGTTCAACAGGAGGTGAGTTTTTATGGTCGTGGTTTTATATTATAATCAATCCCTCTCCTAGCATTCGTGCTTTGGTTCCACTAAAAACCAAACTAGCCAACGTATTTCACGGTGTTAAGAAAAGCCAGCCCCAAAAAAGAGGAAGTTCGTGCTTGATACTCGATACCCGGTGAAACTCATTTAAAGCGAGACTTGCAACAACGTGGGCGACACCACGCTAATAAATGGAGATGGAGTATGGGAGCCAGCGGCTAATCCGGGAATAGCAAAGCAGAGGCATGGAGGAAGACAAATGGGGTTTTGAAGTAGGGGAGGAGGCAGTACTTCAAAGCCCGAACACCTCTCTTCAGTTACTGTCGCCGAACGAGACACGAAACAGGCGAATGGCTAAGCTTTTAGCCTTGGTGCTGGTTCTGGTGCTTGCAGGAGTTCTGCCTTTACTAATCACGATTTTACTCCGAAGTCAAAGGCATGCACCGCCGGGCAGCCAGGTAACATATACCCGACACACTCTTAAGATTTTCCGTTTAGAGCTGCTGCTGCTGAAATATTATTTTAACACTGCTTTAAAAAAATCAAAAAGAGAGGAGAATAGTTTAGCGCATATTAAACAATGTAATCTATTATAAACGCAGCAACTCATACGCCTTTAAATCCTCGGCTGATGCGTTCAAGATATGTTCTACTCTTTATGTTTCCAAGCCAGCCGGGTCAAAGTTTATTCCCTCATGCAATGTTTTGATAAACTTGGCTACAGCATTAGCCAAAGCGCGTTGGCGGCGTACTTTCCACGAAATTATTCGCACTTGTGAGTCGTGGGCACACTGAATCCAAGCACGCGCGGTAGCTCGACACACACGCACACGGCCAGCAAAACAGAGCGCACGTGCCCAAATGTTGTTACCGCGCAGCTGTAGTTTGGAGTGCTTAGTTACAGAAACGCAGTGTTGCCAACTTAGCGACTTTGTCGCTATATTTAGCGAGTTTTCAGACCCCTTAGCGACTGTTGGGAAGTTCGCTAAAAAAAAAAAAAGACGTGAAAGCGCGTATCGCTTTTACTCTCAACAAGCAGCGGGTGCTGTAACGCAGTCAGTTCTTCTTTTACTCTTATGCTGTTTTGTGGATCACAAGGTTTAAAGCTACTTATAAACACACACACAAAGTAACTCCACCAGAGTGCCTATTTCGGGTCACTTTCACCGGTCCAAGCCCGGGTAAAGGAGTAGGGTTGGAATTGTGACATTTAAAAAAAACAAAAAAAAAACAATAATTGCTAAAAGAAATTTAATTTGTAGTTCTAAATAAACTCTAAATGCATTTAGCACGTTTTTACTCACTTTATGTCTCTTCCACGATGTTATTTCTCTCTCCAACAACATAGGTTACAATTGGATTAGCATGACCAATTATGCAAAATTAGGCGATGGCGTCATTTAGCGACTTCTAGGACAGCCAATAGCGATTTTCCTTACTGAGGAGTTGGCAACACTGCAGAAACGTACTTGCTTAAAAATGCTGAAACCTTAAAAACGGCCTCTGTAAAAGAGCCCGAGGAAGAACCCAACCTATCATCTGTGTTAGTTTCGTTGCCTAGGAAAAGGTCCCACAGGACACTGCACTAACCGCTTTTTAGGCTACGTTCAAACTGCAGGCGAAAGCGCATCAAATCCGACTTTTTTGACTATGCGACCCATATCCGATCATGGTATGACAGTGTGAACAGCACAAATCCGATATTTTCAAATCCGACCTGGGTCGCTTTCGTATGTGGTACTGAATCCGACACACATCTGATGTTTTAGAAAGCGACTGCTGTTTGAATGGTTATGTCGCATTAAACCAGCTTTTTACGTCACTGACACAAGACAGACACCAATTATCAGCGTCGGAGAAGCGCCCGAGAAAACATGGTGAACGCTTCCTGGCCATCCAGTGAAACTGTTGGGAAGACAACGTTGGAGAAACGTGAACATTTTATTTGTACTGTATAATCTGCAGATTCTGACAGAAATCTGCAACTATCCTTTGAAGCGCCGCTCCTCTCTAAAACGGCAACAAGGATAATTATTAGGCCATATGAAAATAACAAAATAACTTTATAACTTAAAGCAAAATTGGGAAACGTAAAGTCAGAAACAAATCTTTATATCAAGGCCATCAGTCAAACACTACTGGGTCTAAACAGAGCGCGTTGTGTGTGACGACTTCTTTTGCGCATGCGTGGCGCTTTGAGGGTTCACACTAGAGCGCGTTTGCTGTCACATTTTATTTGTAGTGTGAACAAGCAGACAAAAAAAATCTGATTTGATAAAAAAAATCGGAATTGAGCTTTAAGACCTGCAGTGTGAACGTAGCCTTAGAGGGATGAACTCCAAAATAAGGGATCTGTGATTCAGGAAATTATGGCCGGCGAGTTCATTTTATGACCACAGTGACCGGTGTTTTGCCACAAAGTGATTTCCGGTATTTGCTATAAAAAAAACTGATTGTGGGTATTTAAACTGTTATAAGTGACCTATTGGTATATACTCTGTCTAAAGAGCTTGGAAAGAAAAACGTCTGGACCTTCACAGACATATATACTCTGTCAAAAACATGTCAAACGCATTTCTCGTGAATTATATCAAGTCCTTTTCAGCCAGAAAGAACATTCTTATCACAAAGTGGAAGCCACAATCAGTTTTTGGCAAAGAGGATTTTGCATATCTTTTATTTATTTAAAATGAACAAAAAAGTAATTTCAAGAGAGATCTGGCCAAGAGGCGAACAGAACTTGAAACAAATATAACATCACAGTTCTAAAAGAATATTTTATGTGACTGAAAAGGACTAGATTGTTTACAGGTACAATAATGCAGCATCATAAAGATGCTGATAATGATACTTGGTCATTTTTTTTACATAAAGCCTTCCTGGATTGTTTTCACTGCTGTCTTTTTACCAATAAAGTGCTTGGTAAGTAAAGATATTATTTATTATTTAGAAAAATAAT
Source organism: Rhamphochromis sp. 'chilingali' (assembly GCF_963969265.1). Classification (NCBI taxonomy): domain Eukaryota; kingdom Metazoa; phylum Chordata; class Actinopteri; order Cichliformes; family Cichlidae; genus Rhamphochromis; species Rhamphochromis sp. 'chilingali'. The sequence goes on along the minus strand of NC_137937.1, from coordinate 10,203,851 downwards.
TGCTGAAATAGAACACAGAAACATCGGAAATCACTTTTTGTCAGATGATCGCTTTTTGGCACAATACTAAAAACTGTGTGGTCCTCAAACAAACGAGGTCATAATATTTCAGTAACTCTGAACCACAGAGTCAGTGAAGCGTCCAAAAACATTTAAAGACATTCATGTCAATGCTGTTTTTGAAACCTGCTTCCTGCAGTAAAACAGTTGTATAATGTATATTAAAAACAAACCCTCAGATTTGGAGAGTGTCTCTCTATCTTTTAGTCCCAAACCATTATTTAACCAGGAAGCGAAACTGTTGAAATTGATTGAATATTCCCTAAATGTTCTAACATAGCTCATTTACCAGGCACCTATAGTTTAAGTGTTCCTGTGGTTATTGTTTCTAATATACATAAACAGTGTTCTGCTATCACACTTTGGTGAAAATAGTGTAGGGTAGATTCATTGGCATCGAGTTACATCATATTTTTGGTCATTCTAATAAAGTATGCTAAGACTTTGTCTGTTTCCTTACAGCCAACCACGCCACCCGACCTGTCAGGTAAATGTTAATACTGTGTTAGCATGAAGTTAAAACAGAAACGCCATCACCACATTTCAAACAATCTCTTTTTTCAATCTGTGTTGTAGTCAACAAACTAGAAACTTCAAGACATCAAAACTTGGTTAATCCAGCTGCCATGCTAACAGGTAAAGTTAAAAATGATGTGTGTGTGTGTGTCTTTATCTTATGCTTATTTAAGTTTTTTTTTTTCATTAACCACACTTTGTATGGAGCTTATCATAAAAAAAAAGGTTCTGTGCCTAAATTATTTACACATGACTCTGCAAGAAGTCATTCACTTTTACTTAAGTTTGAAGCTAGCTATAAATTATAGACAAGTAGAAACATGAGTAACCTTAGTTTTTATTTATTTTTTTCTTCTTTAGCTCCTGTAGGGAATAACACGAATGGGCAGTACCTTCAATGGGCACATGACATCGGAAATGCTTACTGTCACGGCGGCTTCAGCTACTCCAATGGGGATCTTGTGGTGCCCAGAGATGGCTTGTACAGTGTCTACCTGCAGATCACTTATAGTGGTTTAGTGTGTCCTGTCCATAAAAAACTGATGAACAAGGTGTTGCATAGTTCAGAAGAATACAGAAATGATATGACTCTCCTCTCATCGATCCACACAATGAGCTGCAGCGAAGATGTCTGGAGTAAATCCCTCTATACAGCTGGCTTCTTTTTCCTGAAAGCAAAAGACAAACTACGTGTGATGTCATCACATCCAGATTATATTACCAAGGCAGAATACGAAGTGTTCTTTGGCGCTGTGCTTTTTCCTCACTGATATCTATATCACATATATCAAGATTGTTCGAATCCGATCTTGAGGATGGTTTTTAGCCTCTTCTCCAGGAAAATCAGTGTATTTTATGGTTTCCCCTTTACTCTTTTTGCTCATGAAACATATGCAGCTACCGATTGATTAACAGCAGTGAGAAGCTATTGAACAAGCTATGACAGTGGGTTAATTTCACCCTATGCAAGTTATAAGCTGCATTGTTTTTTACTCATTAACGACAGCTCACTTTACATACTGCCTCCTAAACTGTGGTTTCCTGGTATAAAATATATATGTCCTTGACAGCACATGACTCGTATAACTGCAAAACTCATCAATTATAGCCTTCTTCTTATTTTATATGTGTGGAATTAAAATATATGGGCGATTATGGCTCAAGAGTTGGGAGTTCGCCTTGTAATCGGAAGGTTGCCGGTTCGAGCCCTGGCTTGGACAGTCTCTGTCGTTGTGTCCTTGGGCAAGACACCCGTTGCCTACTGGTGGTGGTCAGAGGGCCCGGAGGCGCCAGTGTCCGGCAGCCTCGCCTCTGTCAGTGCGCCCCAGGGTGGCTCTGGCTACAATGTAGCTTGCCATCACCAGTGTGTGAATGTGTGTGTGAATGGGTAGATGACTGGTTGTGTAAAGCGCTTTGGGGTCCTTAGGGACTAGTAAAGCGCTATACATATACAGGCCATTTACCATTTTTATATATTTTGCCATTGTGATAATTGTTGGTGATGGTCCCTTTTAAAGTGTCTTGAAATATTTTCTCAAGTTCGGTTTAAATTTCTCAAAGTTGAGCAGTCTCAAGGTCTATAAAAGCAAAAGAGCCAAAGACATGACAAAGTGTGAACTTTATGTTGAAATAGAGACACTGCTCAGAAGTTTTCGGAAGACGGTGAATCATTAGCCCATAATTTCCAGCCACACATATACTGTTACCATCATGACTGTATTTATTTACGGTCACAACTAAGGACTTAAAAGTGAGTCAGTTCTCATAGATCTCTAGTTCAAAGTCCTACACTCTACAGCATTTAAACATTATGTTTACAGCATTTTACTGAAATAGTTTTGGTCTCTGTAGCTAATTCCTCTCTTAATTTTTCTATAACGCTCTCATTTAAATTGTATCGAGATTTAAAAGTTACACTGAAGGCCACTTTGCCTAAATTGGAGGCTGATACTTTAAGCTGTAAGGTTCCATCTCAGCTAACTAAAAACGAGATTATATTGGCTCAAAGGACGCCAGTGGAAAGTTAATTGGCCACGTGGTGAATGATGCAGGAAACAAAAAAAGAGTGGAAGCATTAGCTGAAATATGAATTTTTTGTACAGTTGTAGATACAGTTGTGCTGTGGTATTCTGATTAAATGCAGCACTGGTTGCTTAGTGTCCAGTCCTGTAGTCATTGTAACATGTTTGTAGTAGTCTAAACCTGTGATGCTCTCATCAGGTAATAAAGCTTTAAAGGGGTGATAAAAGCATCTCAGTGCCAGACAACTTTTATTGTGTTTTGATATGATTGTTTAAAAGATTTAGCACAGCAGTTTGTCGGTATGAACACTGTGCATCGTTGGTGCCAGTGTTTTAACGCTGACGGTGAGAGAATTTCTCAGACTCATATACTCACAGTTTATTGACGTGTAATAGGAAGCATGTGCAATCTTGGGAGGAACGCTTAAATCACTGCACTACCTGCAGGTGTGACTCGAAATGTTTGAGGGATGCTGGAAGACTCAGTTGTAGAGTTAGTGATGGATTACGTTGTATACCATAGTATTTATATGTGGTAGAATGTAACTATTGTTTGTTGTTTTTTCCACGGGATTCATTGTAAACTGATGAAAACATATATGTGGAACTTTTCACTTTATACTTTTAACCTACGAGTTGCTGCTGTGTGCTCATATACACTTATTTAACAAGCCTAGAAATGTGTGTTTGTATTTAATTATTTAATTCATTGCTTGCAGGGAATTCTATACTTGGTGGTATATAAATCAGCATTTGCTACAATGAAAGAAATTACGTAATTTGTAAACTTGTATTTTTGTGCGAGTTGTGGGAATAGTTTCTAAAATCAAAGTTTATGCCAAGACACGATTTCCCGTTTTTTGGTGATCATTACAGATTTGTTTCACTTTCTGACCTTATATGTAAGACATTTTCTCATATTTCAAATGTTTCATGTCCAAAATCAGAGGCTCAGTTTGTGGGAACCATTTGTCTCCACAAATAACGGTTCTGTGCCTGCATCTGTCAATGGGTGGAAAGTTTTAGTTTTCACTTTATCTTTTCTCCTGATGGATGGTTTCTTTGGTAAAAGGGAGTGTTTTTGTTGCATCCTCACATCTCTGTAAGATGACCTAATGTTATGTTATTAAAGCAGTTGTCCATAGTGTTTGCTTTCCCAGTTACAAGCAGAATATTTTTGTAAGACTGCTCCCTTGAGGCACTGTTCCTGGGGATTCCTGGCAAGACATATCCACTTAGTCATTGCAGTGAATCACAAGTGGAAACTTTTTCTGTTTTTGTGCTCCACTGAAGACAAAGCTTTCCTTCAACCAGGAACGTTTTCTAAAGATATTCAGGAATATCTTTACACACAGACAGTTTGGCAAGTGATTTACATCAGCACTCAATATTAAGGAAATGTTTGCATGAAAGGGGCTACATAGTCTGGAACAATGCTTGGTAGGTGGTACGTGGCAGAATCCACATGGATGATGTAAAAGAAAATGTTATTCAGGCCAGGTCACCTTCTTCCATTGCTCTGAGGTCCTGTTATGTTACTCACATGCCCACTATACCCTTTCAGTGAGGGACCGGGCTCAGCACAGGCACCCTGACTGGTCCTTGAATTAAAGCTCAAGGACCAGTGTTTTATAAAAACATCTTGGTAGAAGCAAAGCAAAAGTAAAAAAAGATAAATTCTAATTTTGTTCTCATCTGTGGGGAGAGAGAGGCAGGGCTGTGCAGAGAGGTTTAAAGGGGCGGGTGCTCAAAGTTAAAAAGGGGCACATTGAACCAGGCTGAATAACAACAACACACATTCACCAAGAATCTAATATGGGCAACAAGGCAAAGCAAACGTAGCCGATGTTCTACCTGATGGGTACAATGTTGCTGTTGAGGGGTTGCTGTGGATAGTGCTGGAGGGCAGGGCTGTGTTGATCTGAGACTGTAAACATTAAAAAGTCCACAGGAGAGATGGTAGCTGATTAAACAAGTGTCATGAGATAATAACAAAATGCAAAGATTGGTGACAGCGCTTGGAACCATAAGGCAACAAAAACTGTGAGAAATAATTTTTTTTATTATTATTAATCCTTTATTTATCCAGGTAAAAAATCTCATTGAGATTAAAAATCTCATTTCCAAGAGAGACCTGGCATCATAGCAACAAAAGTCACATACCACATAGGTATATAACATTTAAAACAAATACAATATCCCATACAAACATTTGTACAATTTAGGCTCTGCCTGTGAATCACTCTTTGCTTCTCTTCTTCCTTCCATCCCATCATTTCATATATCACTCTCCACTTGCTGTCTATCTGAGAACAAGGCACAACTTGCTATTGCAATAAACTATAATCTAATTATCCACACCTAACAACTCTTGCACTTAATCTATAATAAAATGATGACAGAAAAATGTTATAGCACTGCCTTTAGTAGCCTCACACAGCTCCTGCTGTTTCCTCCTCATGTCCTTACCAGGCATGTCTGGACAATGTTATATCATGAGTAATTTTTTTTTTTTTTTAATTCCATCTAAATAAAACACACACATGCACGCGCACACACAGTGACATTTTAGACCTTCTTCAGAATACTGTATATACTATGGGCAGCACGGTGCTGATCCAGAATCCTTACATTATTATTTATTACTAGAGCTACAATAATAAAGCAATGAGGAGGGGGAAGTAATAAATATGAAATAATGTATTTATGATGATTCCATTTGTTTCACTATCCACTCTGTGCAGGGGCAAAGCTTATTACATTTTTAAACTGTAGAGATACAATAATTTTTCTGCTGTAAAATCCAAATTTTGTCTTATTTAAAATATAAATCTAATATAATCTGCTTCTTAATGTATGTTCTTTAAAATACAGCGTGTGTTTTTAATATATTATAATTATAATAATGCATAATTATGTGGACATGCATATTAGATCGTTTTTTAGTGAAATATAATCCCTCCAGAAAGGCAGGAAAAGCCCGGAAACTTGCTTTAAAACTAAATATGTTTCTAAATACTTTATAACTAAATATGTTCCCTAAAACGGTGACAGAGCTACAGACCCATGACAGCCTTACACAGGTAGCTAGCAGCTATGACCAGCACTACTTGAGCAGTTAATAAAAGGACAGGTAATGTTTGTCGCGCTGTTGCACACACAGCACGCTCGTTTGTTTCAGTTCGTCAGTTGCAACAAGACAGCTTACCAACGTGTACGTAATAAGCTAACACTCCTGTGTGCTACACACTACAGTGTACGCTGTACACCTACTTAGTGGTTTTGTTGCATCAGTCTGTGTCTCTGAGTTAACTTGTGTTTCTCCTACAGCTCCGGACCGCTAAAAATGCGCGTGCTCTTTGTGAGCTCGTTCCCGGCTCGTAACCAGCGCGTTCTGCCGTCAAGGGCGATCATTGGTTAAATGTGATCATGTGACTGATGCAAGCCAGATCCTTTTATTTAGCAAAACTGTGATTAATAGTTAAATATTATTGTTGAGGGGCACAGACAAGACTCCGCACGCACACACATTAAAAAATAATAATATATATATATATTTTTTAAAAAGTTGCCTCAACAAAAGGGCACCTTGGGCACCCATCAGGAAAGGGGCGGGTGCTCAAGCCCCTCTAGCCCCCCCCCCCGCACGTGCCTGGAGAGAGGTTGGTGGTGAGAGGCATTTCCAGCACTGACGATGTGTTCCACCTCAGTGCTCTGTGTTAATAGAAATAATCCAGAAAAAAGGATTCCTTGATAGATCCCACATCATCTCCAAGTTGTAATCCACAGGGAAAACTTTGGAAGCTGCAATCCACTAGGAAAATGATGAAAGTCCAGATCCTTCTCAGAATTATAATTAAACACAGCAATGATGATAATGACGATGAGCAGAAATAGATTCAATCCAAGTCCAATCTGTAAGTTCACCATGGGCATCTCCCCTTGGCACCTCTGCTGGAATTTCAATTGGTGAACTCCTGAAATCCAATCCTTTTAACTGCTCAACTCGCAGGGTGCCAGAATGCCTCCAGGTATCCCAGTTCATACTTCAAGTGCCCACTCATCCCAACTCTCTAATATCTAGTAAACCAATCAGGTGTACATAAGATTCACTGATCTTTACCCCCAACTTATTATCCTCTCCTTCCTCGACCCTTCACCTTTTTTAACTAAGGCAGAGGTTATTGAATTTCATGTCTCCATTAAGATCAGATTTTATTAGCACATTCACTTTAGCATAATCACAATTAAACCAAATACATCTTCTTAGAACTTAGAACTTTTTTATTGTCATTGTGCAGTTGCTTGCACAGCGAAAAGGTGCAAAAGTACTGAAAACAACATACAAAGGAAAACAATATAAGTACGCTGTATAGACGGTGTATGAGTTACAGAAACATTGTGGGGGGGGGGGGGGTGTTACAGGGGCAATAATATAATAAATAAGGGTGGAAGGGATGACTGGTCGTTAAGGATGGGAATGGTAATTGCACATCTGCTAGAATATTGCACAGAGGCCAAAATATTGTACAGTAAATGGAAAGACCGAAACATTGCACAGGGGATGGCAGCAACAGAGTGAGCGACACCATGAAATCTGTTCACGCTCTTAATTTGCATTTATGATTCTGACAGCCCACAGGTAGAAGCTGTTCTTTAGTCTATTGGTTTTGCACCTGATTGATCTGAACATTTTTCCAGAGGGCAGGATGTTGAAAAGGTGGTGGTTAGGATGGAGATGGCTCCCTCTGGCTCTGGAGAGACATCTAGAGCTGGCAATGGAGTCCAGGGGGGGAGGATGAACAGCCTATCACCTTCTCTGCAGTTCTGATGACCCTCTGGAGCCTCTTCTTGTCAGCTGTTGCGCAACCAGTGTACACAGGGATGGCATGCACCAGCATACTCTCACACATTAGTAGGTCAGTCAGTAGCCTGTTCCATCTCAGAACCCTCAGGAAAGGAGGCACTGCTGTCTGAAGCCTACCGTACTAAATCATAAACTTTAAAAGTCATCACATTGTCTCGTGCCACTGAAGGAGCTGCTCAGTGCTGTCAGAGTCTCCTGCATGGTGGGAAATGTTGTCCAACAAGGATGACAGCTTAGCCACCTTTCTCCTGTCACTCGCTACCTCCACTGGATCCAGAGGGCATCCTAGAACAGAGGTGGCCCTCCGGGTCAACCTGTTCAGTCTCTTCCTGTCCCCAGCAGACCACACCATAAAAGATGGCTGAGGCCACCGCAGAGTCATACAAGGTCTTCCAAGTGGGTCCTTCACTCCAAAAGGCCTCATTGTCACACACACACACACACACACACACACACACACACACACACACACACACACACACACACACACACACACACACACACACACAGAAGTCCAGGTGCTTAAGAACCTTCACAGACATTACTAACTAATAATGACATCTGATTCAATCAATCAATCAATCACAGCTTTATTCGTCACATGCAGGTTGCCCTGCAGTGAAATGGGACCCCCCCCCCCCCCCCCCCCCCCGACCTTACACATATAGCACAAACATTACATGGGGATACAGGTCGGAGATTGGTAGAATCAGAGAAAAACATTGAAATGTACACTACAGTGGGGAAAGTGCAAGAGGAAAAAAGAGACCCCTACTCATGCTGTGCTTCCATGGTAGGACAGCATGAGAACAGGAAACAAAAAAACTCCTTTGCACAAAAAGCACATAAATGTCCACAGCACAACATTGTGAAGACATGACAAGCCGCGGGGGGTGAGGAGTAATCCGAAGCGAACACAGCAGCCGCCCTGCACAGCGCTACCATTCCAGCGCGGCACACAGCCCGCCGCGTTCCCCCGCAGGAAACAAGCATCGAAGGCGTTGGAAGGGGAGGGGGGATGAGTGAGTGCCTATCAGTGTAAGTGTGTGTGTGTGCGTGTCCATAGTTCAGCTGAGACAGTGTCCTTCGGCCTATCAGGCTAAGTAAACAGTCCTCCAGCCAATCCAGGTGTCCTTGCATGGGATGGGAAGAATAGCCGTAACACAGTCGTTATCAGGGAGTGATTGTTCGGCTCCAGCCTTGGGCCTGCAGCTGGCGCGTTATGGGGGTCCGCAATGTTCATGTTGATTTTGTTAATTTCCATGCGAGCAGCCCAGGAGAATTTTCAGGCCTCTCGATCTCCCGTTGGAGAGTCGCGAGCCTCCCCATGATGGTATCAAACTTCTGTTCCATGGTGTTGTCATTCTTTTGATTCTGAGACCTCACAACTGCAGTGATCCGGTCCGCGATGTTTTCCAACTGTCGCTCAAGGGTCTCATTTTGAGCAGGCCTCTCTCTGATGTTTCCCCTCATACGCTCAATGGTGTTGTTTTGAGCCTTCACAGCAGCTGCAAGCGTCTCCAAGGTGTTGACCATATTACGTTCGTTGTGAGCGGTCGCGCCTCGTTCCATTTCGATTCCAGCGGGCAGCCTTGGGGGGGGGGTTTGAACAGCCGGTTCCGCTCTCTTATTTCTCCGATAAACCAGGGCTAAGCCAACTCCGATCAACATGAACCCTGTTATCATGTTCCGAATAGATAGATTCATGTAAAAATGTCTTTTTACATTTTTTTTTTACATTCTTCTAATGTCAAACGTTTATCTCTAGGAACACTATGAGATCTAGATTTTACAGATATATCCTTATACCTCCACACACCTACCATAATCTCTAACATCTAGAAACCTCCACACACATTCCTCAGTCACACCATACATTCTTGTGCTGAGACCTGGCTCTCGCTCTCACAGTTTATATAGTGTTAAATCACTACAGCAGCCACCTAAAGGCGCTTTATATTATAATGTAGTGACCCTATAATACACATTATCATATGTGTGATAGTTTTGGCATAAACCAAGATTCCATTCCAACAAGGAAAGAGCACTTCTTCTATATGATAACAGAAATAATACAAAAAAAAACTCCAATATGACTGAGATTTAATTTAAATTCTGTAATTTCACAGCAATGACTCTAGAGAAGACAGCTAAAAAAGCACTAGAAATTTGCTTGAATGGAAATTCAGTCCCTACCCTCACCTATGGTCACGAGCTGTGGGTGGTAACCAAAGAACGAGATCATGGCTACAAGCGGTAGAAATGAGCTTCCTCTGCAGGGTGGCTGGCCTCTCCCTTAGAGATAGGGTGAGAAGTTCAGCCACTCAGAAGGGTCAGTAAGTAGAGCTACCGCTCCTCTACATCGAAAGGAGCCAGTTGAGGTGGTTCGGGCATCTGACAAGGATACCTTCTGGGCAAGTTGTTCCAGGCATGAGGAGGCCCTGGGGCAGACCCAGGATATGTTGGAGAGATTATATCTCTCGGATTCAATTCAATTCAATTTTATTTATATAGCGCCAAATCACAACAAAAGTCGCCTCAAGGCACTTCATAGATACAGAGAAAAACCCAACAATCATATGACTTCCTATGAGCAAGCACTTTGGCGACAGTGGGAAGGAAAAACTCCCCCCCCCCTTTTTTTTTGTTGTCCTGTTTGGATCTTTAACCATCAGAATTGTTGTCTTAAGGCCAAGAAAGATGCCAAGCGGATTTATTTCACCAAGTGGATCATCATGGCCTTGCCATATTGGTCCATTTGACTGACCTTTATTATAATTATGAATTTATTTTATTTTTGGTTGCTACAAACGGGACAGACATGACTGGGGGATAGGACAGGGAGAAAGAATGAAAGAAAGAGAGGGAGAGAAACAAAACCAGAGGGGAGAAGAGACGGTGAGAAAGGGGGGAAGAAAGAAAGAAAAACAAACAAAACACCTGGATCACCTGTATGGAGAAAAAAAAACGGAAGAGAAAACAAACAAAAAAACAGCAACATAATAAAAAACAGCACCATCACAATAAACTAGCTAGCAGTAGATAACAGTAGATACTAAATAATAAACGATATTGTGCAGCACGCAAGATAGACAGCGCACAATGTGCTTTGAGGCAGCAGCCAAGAAAGGTGTAGTCTGCGTCTGTGAACATCTGTGTGCACACCTGTGTGGATCAGCATGCTTGTATTCCAAAGGTTTCTCCATGTAACGATCTGCTAGGGAGTGTGGGGAGCCATAGCCCTGTCCCCCAGGGCATGAAGCAGGTATGGAGGAGATCCAGGCCCCAGAGTACGAGGACCCGAGGAGGACCACCAAAAGGGGGGTAACCGTGCCACCCTCCTGGGAAGAGCTGAGTAGAGCCCCAAACGAGAGGTCACCCAGCAGCTACGGAGCAGAGGCCAGAGGGGGTTGCAGTGACGTGCCTGCGGGCTCTGCCGGCAGCCAGCTGTGCCAGAGAGGACCAAGCTTCAGGCCCAGAGGCCTGAGGGTACCCCACCCCCCGGAGGGGGCCCAGCCGGACCACAGCCGCCAGGCCCCACCAATTGGCCACCAGGAGTGAGCCGGTACATACATGAGCGCCCAGCCCCAGTCGACAAGGACCACCAACACACCAACGTCTGAGGGCATCAGCCACCGGCAGGGAGTGTGGTGAGGGGAGATAGGCCTCCGTACTTTGGAGGGCCTGAGATGTTCCCAGAGAGGTTGAGTCTAAGACCCAACCTGACATATAGACACAGACAAACAGGCGCACACGGACACAAACATGCATTCCCACCCCATATACACAACCAAATACTCGGCACTCACCCAATGTGTAGACAGACACAAATAGACACTGCACAGACAGTCACACTCCCCAAACATACTCTATATCCCAGGTCCAGGTACCCCCGCCCCCAGAGGGGCAAGCCCCACCTAGACCCAGGAAATGTAACCCTTCTCTCTGGGGTGGAGGAGAAAAACTCCCTTTGAACAGGAAGAAACCTCCGGCAGAACCAGGCTCAGGGAGGGGTGGCCATCTGCTGCGACCGGTTGGGGTGAGAGAAGGAAGACAGGATAAAAGACATGCTGTGGAAGAGAGACAGAGATTAATAAAAGATATGATTCAATGCAGAGAGGTCTGTTAATACATACTGAGTGAGAAAGGTGACTGGAAAGGAAAAACTCAATGCATCATGGGAATCCCCAGCAGCCTATGTCTATTGCAGCATAACTAAGGGAGGATTCAGGGTCACCTGGTCCAGCCCTAACTATATGCTTTAGCAAAAAGGAAAGTTTTAAGCCTAATCTTAAAAGTAGAGATAGTGTCTGTCTCCCGAATCCAAACTGGAAGCTGGTTCCACAGAAGAGGGGCCTGAAAACTGAAGGCTCTCCCTCCCATTCTACTTTTAAATACTCAGGGAACAACAAGTAGGCCTGCAGAGCGAGAGCGAAGTGCTCTAATAGGGTGATATGGTACTACAAGGTCATTAAGATAAGATGGGGCCTGATTATTTAAGACCTTGTATGTGAGGAGCAGGATTTTGAATTCAATTTTGGATTTAACAGGATGGCCTTGGTTTGTCCACAGACAAGCTGGAGGAGGTGGCTGGGGAGAGGGAGGTCTTGGCTTGTCTGCTGCCCCAGATGGATCCATCAGTCCAGTGCCTCCATTAGTGTGAATGTGTGTCAATGTTTGAAAGCACTTTGACAAAAAAAATAGCATTAAAAAAAAACCCTGCTTCTATGAATGGAAGTGAATGCGTGAATCATAGAATCTTAGAATCAAACATAGCATTAACACAACAAACACACACTTAGTAGCTACCAAAACCTTAAATTCCCATTGCTCAGGGAGTTACAGGCTAGGGTTCCTAAGGAAATGCTTTAACACTAACCTGTATAAAAAAGACATAATAAGTACAAAGGTACAAAGTTTATGACATGGACATCTAAGGAAAACATCCAGCCATCAGTCATCAGTTCATTAGTTATAGTGACTCACCCAGAGGTCACCCAGCAGCTACGGAGCAGAGGCCAGAGGGGGTTGCAGTGACGTGCCTGCGGGCTCTGGAGACACCTGACAAAGCTGATCTGCTTGGCTGCCAAATGCATGCATTGCAGAGATGCATCTTACAGATGTTGGCTTCTTCAGAGTTTTCCATGTAGTGTTTAGTGAATTTGCAATAAGGTTTGAGGGGCATTTTTATTATTGAGAAATACATGTTTGCAGCTGTAAAAAAAACCAAAAAAAAAAACCAGAAACTGCCGAGCTAAGAAAATAGTCACAGCACTCATCAGAAAAAGTGGAAGTGGAACATCTATGTCACACCGCAATCAAAAACATACGTCTTATGACTTTGACGTCATTAATCAGACCTGTGGTTAGCAAATTACAATTTTTTTCATGTGACCCTTTCTTGGAAATACAATTCAGTTTCTTGGCCCATTAACTGAACTGCAAACAAACTTTTTTTGTTGTTGTTGCAACAATGAAAATTGATTAACGTCATCTTTGTAGATTATTGCAAAAAGACATATTAAGAAGAAAATTCATGTGCAGTTTAATGTTCACATTCAATATGCAAAGGGCATGATTGCTGTTTTTGTACATATTTTTTTGTTAGATAATGGATGTAAAATGTAATTGGCTATTTTTAGAAAATCACATGCTTTTGATTACCAAATAGTATCGATTTCCAGAGAATGTCTTCAAACCAAAAAACCAAAAATTAAAGCAATCGATGCATTCTCAGGAATAAGGGTGCTATAAAAATCTGTTTCCTTCTCTACAGTACAGTCTATATATATGTACTTCCTAGCACAGTTTTAGAACTAGAGGTACAGTGGGGCAAAAAAGTATTTAGTCAGCCACCGATTGTGCAAGTTCCCCCACCTAAAATGATGACAGAGGTCAGTAATTTGCACCAGAGGTACACTTCAACTGTGAGAGACAGAATGTGAAAAAAAAATCCATGAATTCACATGGTAGGATTTGTAAAGAATTTATTCGTAAATTAGGGTGGAAAATAAGTATTTGGTCACCTCAAACAAGGAAAATCTCTGGCTCTCACAGACCTGTAACGTCTTCTGTAAGAAGCTTTTCTGTCCCCCACTCGTTACCTGTATGAATGGCACCTGTTTGAACTCATCATCTGTATAAAAGACACCTGTCCACAGCCTCAAACAGTCAGACTCCAAACTCCGCCATGGCCAAGACCAAAGAGCTTTCGAAGGACACCAGGAAAAGTATTGTAGACCTGCACCAGACTGGGAAGAGTGAATCTACAATAGGCAAGCAGCTTGGTGTGGAAAAATCAACTGTGGGAGCAATCATCAGAAAATGGAAGACATACAAGACCACTGATAATCTCCCTCGATCTGGGGCTCCACGCAAGATCTCATCCCGTGGGGTCAAAATGATCATGAGAACGGTGAGCAAAGATCCCAGAACCACACGGGGGGACCTGGTGAATGACCTGCAGAGAGCTGGGACCAAAGTAACAAAGGTCACCATCAGTAACACACTACAACGGCAGGGAATCAAATCCCGCAGTGCCAGACGTGTTCCGCTGCTGAAGCCAGTGCATGTCCAGGCCCGTCTGAAGTTTGCCAGAGAGCACATGGATGATACAGCAGAGGATTGGGAGAATGTCATTTGGTCAGATGAAACCAAAGTAGAACTTTTTGGTATAAACTCAACTCGTCGTGTTTGGAGGAAGAAGAATACTGAGTTGCATCCCAAGAACACCATACCTACTCTGAAGCATGGGGGTGGAAACATCATGCTATGGGGCTGTTTTTCTGCCAAGGGGACAGGACGACTGATCCGTGTTAAGGACAGAATGAATGGGGCCATGTATCGTGAGATTTTGAGCCAAAACCTCCTTCCATCAGTGAGAACTTTGAAGATGAAACGAGGCTGGGTCTTCCAACATGACAATGATCCAAAACACACCGCCCGGGCAACAAAGGAGTGGCTCCGTAAGAAGCATTTGAAAGTCCTGGAGTGGCCTAGCCAGTCTCCAGACCTCAACCCCATAGAAAATCTGTGGCGGGAGTTGAAAGTCCGTGTTGCTCGGCGACAGCCCCAAAACATCACTGCTCTCGAGAAGATCTGCATGGAGGAATGGGCCAAAATACCAGCTACTGTGTGTGCAAACCTGGTAAAGACCTATAGTAAACGTTTGACCTCTGTTATTGCCAACAAAGGTTATGTTACAAAGTATTGAGTTGTATTTTTGTTATTGACCAAATACTTATTTTCCACCCTGATTTACGAATAAATTCTTTACAAATCCTACCATGTGGATTCATGGATTTTTTTTTTTCACATTCTGTCTCTCACAGTTGTAGTGTACCTCTGGTGCAAATTACTGACCTCTGTCATCATTTTAGGTGGGGGAACTTGCACAATCGGTGGCTGACTAAATACTTTTTTGCCCCACTGTAAATATGTCTTTAATATATCTTTGAAAACCAGGAAAAGTTCTTCTCATCAAAACTTTCCAGAAACACATTCCTAAACCTTGTGGAAAGCCTTCACAGAAGAGTCAAAGCTGTTATAGTTGCAAAGGGTGGTTTGACATCATGTTAAACTTTACGGATTAAGAATGGGCTATTACTCAAGTTCATATGTGTGTGAAACCAAATGGCCATCTAGTGTATGTGCACTGTGACAAGGCAGCGTTTTGCAGCTCGATTTACAGTGAGGAAGACTGAGACACAGTATGGTGGAAGCAAGAGGTGTTTATTTGCCCTGCCAATACGATAACATAAGATAAGATAAAATAAACCTTTATTAGTCCCACATGTGGGAATGTTTTTGTTCATGGCAGAAAGTACAAGTTAAGAGCAGTAAAAAATTAAGAAAATTAAGCAATAGAACAGGATAAGATAAAATAGAATAAAATACTATATACAATAGAATAAAGTACTATACAAAATAGAATAAAATACTTTGTTATATTAGGAAAATTGCACTAGATAATATTGCATATCAGGGAGATAGGGCGAAAGTGGGTTACCATCGTTTATTGGATGTGTGTGTGTGTGTGTGTGTGTGTGTGTGTGTGTGTGTGTGTGTGTGTGTGTGTGTGTGTGTGTGTGTGTGTGTGCGTGCGTGTCTGCACGTGTGTGGTGATCTGCAGAGATCATGTTGTAGAGTCTGACAGCAGTTGGAAGGAAAGACCTGCGAAATCTCTCCGGCCCACACCGTGGGCCTGCCACTGAAGGAGCTGCTCAGTGCTGTCAGAGTCTCCTGCATGGTGGGAAATGTTGTCCAGCAAGGATGACGGCTTAGCCACCTTTCTCCTGTCACTTACTACCTCCACTGGATCCAGAGGGCATCCTAGAACAGAGGTGGCCCTCCGGGTCAGCTTGTTCAGTCTCTTCCTGTCCCCAGCAGACCACACCATAAAAGATGGCTGAGGCCACCGCAGAGTCATACAAGGTCTTCCGAGTGGGTCCTTCACTCCAAAAGGCCTGAGCCTCTGCAGCAGGTACAGCCTGCTCTGTCCTTTTCTGTAGAAGCCATCTGGATTGTGAGTGCAGTACAGTTTATTGTTTAGATGAACACCAAGGTACCTGTAGCTATCCACAGCCTCAAGGTCCATACCTTGGATGTTCAGTGGTTGCAGTGGAGGATGTTTGTGCCTGCAGAAGTCCAGCTCCTTGGTTTTTCTAGTGTTAATCAGGAGGTAGTTCTGTTACCACCAGTCCACAAAGCCTTGGGTCAGCTCTCTGTACTCCCTGTAGTCCCCATCAGTGATGATGCCAACAATTGGCTATGGCAGACAATCACTGGCATGATTGCTGAGCCTTCTCACAGCACAAAAAAATCACTCTCCTGTCTAATGACCACTGGCAGCCTTAAATACTCTCAGCTGTTAAGGACTAAACCATTATTTTACTTTCAGGTGAGTTTTGGCAGACCTACGATGTGGTCCACTGCAACAACTTGTCAAATCAAATCAGTTTCTGGCTGTTGAGGGCCCAGCCCCCGAATGTCAGCAGAAAAACAAAGACAAGATCACAACATTAGTCACTACGTACGGGTTTGTTCCTCGAGCAGGAATGAACTCTTAAACTATTATTCACCTTATACCTCAAAGTTAATAGCGAATAGCTTTATTCATCATTATTTTTGTTTTGTTTAAATAAATTGCATGAATAAATAAATAAAAGTGGAGTATGTAGAGAATGAAACTCACTTGACAACATTCTGGAGTTGAAATATTACATCACGGTACCAGTTTTACTTTAACAGTAAATATTGAACTTGGATAAACCAGCTGGCACATCTAAAAAAAAAGACTTAGCATTGTATGGGCAAGATCACCTTTTCATAGACCAGTGGTTCTTAACCTAGGTTCGATCGAACCCTAGGGGTTCGGTGAGTCGATCTCAGGGGTTCGGCAGAGCCTCCGCCGTGACATGCATGGCTCATTTTGTGCACCAGTAAAAAACATATCTATGTCTTGAATTTGAAAAACATATTTTATTTTTCACTAAAGAGGGGTTCAGTGACTGCACATATGAAACTGGTGGGGTTCGGTACCTCCAACAAGGTTAAGGATGTTATGGTTCAAAATATTGGGGATGGAGACAAGAGAAAAACCACAATAACAACACTGGTCCGGCCGGGTCAAGTCAAACGATGATTTTAATGGTCACACACGTGGGAGATGGAAACTGAATGCAGACAGCCTCAGATCTCATCCCAAAAAACACATCTCCATAGTTTTGTAAAAAATCAGGGTATTAGAACGCCCTTTCATGCGTAATGACAGGTGTTATACAATCAATGTTGACAGTTTTATTTAACACAGAAAAATAACATTGTCGCCTTCCCGAGAGCAGACGCTGACTGCCCCCGTCTCCTGGAGCCATCCGTCCCCTGCTGAGACACAACATTGCAACTACAAGGACTTCCACATTGATTAAGACGATCAGTGTGTATTGCTCTAAAACAAGTGTATAATACTAAATGAATAATGCTTGGTCAGTTACCACTACTTAAAACATAACAAAAAGCATAACTGAGCACAAGATCACCAAGAATAACATCGTATAAGTGCTGTGTAAGCATGTTTGCATTTAGCCCTCTGCACTCAAAGTCAAAACCTGCAATATATCAGTCCGGACCATCACGCCGAACGAAGCTTATGACCTTCAAAAGACCAAGTGCCAACTCAGCATAAGCACAATTGCAAGGTGTGTCTGAAATTATTGAAACCACTCTTTTGAACAAAAGACAAACAAATTAACAAATCTTCTAAACGCTATTCAGTTCATTTCAATCATTAATGATTAAACATGAAAGTGATGATTTATGCTTTTCACTAATTCTCTAAAAAGCCCGGAAACTGACTCAGGTATTTAATATTTTAATCAATGTCGTTTAATTAACTACCACTTTAAACTTAGCAAAAAACATAATTGAATAAAAGACCACAAAGAATAATATGATATCAGTGGTATGTAAGCGCGTGCTGCCCTCTATGCTCGAAGCCTTTCCCCTCCATAGATCAGTCAGACATTCACGCTGACTGTAGCTTTTAACCCTTAATTAACTTGAGCACAACTCTAGAATAAGCAACAAACTGCAATATGTATAAGTTGATCATGGTCACATCTGCAATGAAAGATCATATTATTATTCTGGTACTTATAAGTAAAAGATCAAACTAGAGTTATAACAATCACTGTAATACAAAGGCTAATGTAAGGTCAAAAACTTCAGTATATATTTAATGCAAAGCTGGTTATATGATTCTAATGAACTAATAGTGCCATATTAAAATAATGAAACTAGAAGAGGAAAAAACATCCCCTTTTTATTCTACAAGAACCACTGTCATAGACAAAACAAATCCTATTCCTGAGCCTGATGAATAGGTTTCACTTGGCACATTTTATCTTGTTAGTCTGGCTGTGTAATTTCAAATATGTACAGTGCATGCCTTTGTGTGTGGGCTGAGGCATCCACACAAAGGCATGCACTGTGTACAGTACACATACTTTACGAAGTTTAAGTTCAATGAAAGTTAATAAGAAAAACGTGCTCTTATTTTCTTGTTTTAAACCAAAGGGATTTTGAGGCTGAATTGGCCATCACATACGTGTTCTAAAATTGTTAGTCTGAACTGAAAATCCACTCTCAGATGCTTGCTTTCCAATACACATTTGTAATGGTTAAGTTCAATTTTAACAATAAAGGCCTGTTAATTTGCAGAAGCTTGTATTGCAAGAAATACATTTAGGTGATTAAAAAATTCCTTACAATGCCCTGACAAAGCATAAATACAGGTTCAGCAGCCTGCTTATGTCATCAAACGTCAAACTGGAAGAGAAGCAAAAAAACCCCCCAAAAAACAAAACCTGAAATGTGTCTGTGAGTTTCTATCTACTCTGAAAGCATGCCATGGTCGTCTTTGATGATGTAATCCTGAGGCTCTTCTGATTTCTATTATTACTTTCACTGCCACCTACGCCAGATCTGTGGCATTTATGTGACCGAAAGGTTACACCATGATGCAATCTTCCATTAATCTGTCTGTTTATGAGCACTTTGTCTTTCATAACTTATTGTGTCCTATGAAGAACAAAGTTTCCTGACATGAGTCATTCCAGGGTTATTCTTAAGTACAGGATGAATACCCTGTTTACATTAACAAATGTATTCCTTGAACCTTTATACATTTTGTCACCTTACAACCACAAACTTAAAAGACCAACACAGTGGTAAGAAAAGAATACATGTTTTTTTTTTTTTTTTTGTTTTTTGCTTTTTGTTTTTTACATGCGAGCATTTGTATAGAATGACGTAAAGGTTGACGTTTGCCATGTAGGGGACATGGCAAAAATGGGCACAAAAGTTAAACCTTTGGGCATAAATGCAAAGCAATTGGTGGTGGTGGTGGCAGCATCATGCTCTTGGGGTGCTTTTCTTTAGCAGGGACAGAGAAGCTGGTCAGAGTTGATGGGAAGATGGATAGAGGCAAATACAGGGCAGGCCTGGAAGAAAACCTGTTGGAGGCTACAAAGGACTGGGAAGGAGATTCACCTTCCAGCAAGAAAATGATCCTAAACCTACAGCAAAAGCTGCAATGGAATGGTTTAAATCAAAGAGTATTCATGTGTTAGAATGGCCCAGTCAAAGTCCAGACCTAAATCCCACTGGATATATGTGGCAAGGTTTACAAATTGCTGTTCACAGACTCTCTCCATCCAATCTGGGTTTTTTTGCAATGAGGAATGGGCAAAAATTTCAGTCTCTAAATGTGCAAATCTGGTAGAAACATACCCCAAAAGATTTGCAGCTGTAATTGCAGCAAATGGTAGCAGGGGGGCTGAATACAAATGCATGCCTTGCTTTTCAAATTTTTATTTGCTTAAGATTTTGAAAACCATGTATTATTTTCATACCACTTCACAATTATGTGCTACTTTGTGTTGGTCTATCACAGAAAATCTCAATAAAAAACATTTAAGTTTGCAGTTGTAAGGTGACAAAATACGTAAAAGTTCAAGGGGTATGAATACTTTTTCAAGGCACTGTAGACACCAAACCTGTGCCTGAGTTTCTATTACCTGTTAAATGTTCTTTGGAAATCCTCATTGGATAATATAGTGATGAGTCTTCTGTCTCTTGTTACTTTCCCTGCTACTTACACATTGCCTGGACTTGATCTAACAGACAGTTTGGAAAGGGTAAGGCTGTTTGTGCAGATTTTTCAGCAAATGTAACTTTGTGCAGCAGATACAGCTACCAGTTATCCACTTACAATTTTTTTTTATGATTGTTTATTTTTATAGAATTAGATGAGTATGTATTCCCTATAAAAGTCTGTTAGAAGACTTCTGTTAATTTGAGTAGGTGCTAAATGCTGTGAATTATGCAAGTTTGACATATTAAAGGGCAAACCACCAGTAGGGCTTGTGCATAGACATGATTGCACAAGCTGCCTGTATGTCATCTCGTTGAGAGAAGTTTATTTTAACATAGTGCAGTGCAAGCTAAAAGGGTAATGGGAACCAAACCCTCCTACTCCCTTATAAATTGGCTAATGCTTAGAGAGTTCAAAATTAGCTATGCCATTTGTGATTTGTTAAATTGTCATGGATGCAATTTCATGGAAGCGTGCATGTACACACACACACACACACACACACACACACACACACACACACACACACACACACACACACACACACACACTCACACACACACACACACACACACACAGAAACACACTCCTGGCTGTAGCTCACTAACACTAATCTTTTAATGTTTTACTCATAAATGTAGATTTAAAGATTTAACTACATTCACTCCAGTGTGGTATAAAGTTATTGTAGATCCATGAATTTATTGTCTTCTAATTACAGTGCGCCTTTTGTCCCGTTTTCCTCCCCTCACCCTCAACTGGTCATGATAGATGGCTGCACTTGCTCAGCCTGGTTCTGCTGGAGGTTCATTCGTGTTAAAAGAGAATTTTTCCTTCCTACTGTTGCCAAAGTGCTTTCTCAAAGGGGTCATCTAATTGACGGGGTTTTCTTCGTTTCCTCTATAATTTTAGGGTCTATACCTTAAAATATAAAGCAACTTGAGGCGTTGTCCTAATGTTGTAAACCTGCTCAACATTTGGCAATAAAACCCTTTCTGATTCTGATTCTGTAGTGATTTGGAACTATATAGATAGAGCAGAATAGAAAATATTAGAATTGAATAGGGAAAACCAGAGTTCTGACTCTCTTTTCACAGACATACAATTGTCTGTCCAACTTGGAACAATCCAAAGTCTACATGAACCACAAAAGAATAGAATTTTGTATAATGTTCGCTAAACACCCTCAAATATAATTAGATTTTAAGAGCAGAAAAAGGAGAACCAACAAAGGAGAGCAAAATATCTAAAGTGTTTATTTTAACTTGGAAGAGTGATCACAGGGAGTTTGATTATTATCAAGCCAAGCAGATAAGAGAACCATTTTTGAAGAGTTGTAGGACTCCACAATACAGTCAAACTGTGAGATACTTTTTTTTTTTTCTGACAATGCAGTATTTTATCCTTTTGCATAAAGTATTTTATTCTATTGTATATTGTATTTTATTATTTTTTATCTTATCCTATTCCACTGTTTTTCTTCATTTTTGCTGCTTAACTTTGCACTGTCCACTTTCTGCTGTGACACAACAAATTTCCCACATGTGGGAATAATAAAGGCTTATCTTATCTTATACTTGCTGCTGCCTATCTTGGCCAGGTCTCCCCTGAAAAAGAGGTTTTTAATCTCAATGGGATCTTCCTGGTTAAAATAAATAATTAATATTTTTTTAAGAAGTCTAGAAAATATCAATTTGAGCTTTTGGTTCCAAATGCCTGAGTCAGAAGAGACCTGACTCAGGAACACTGTTGTTGTTCCAAACTACTTCCACTTTTAGTTGATAGGACGATGTCTAGGAAGGAATACATTTCATAAACAAACTTTTTGCATTGACAGCATCTTATTACAGTACAACACCCACATTTAGGAGTAACAATTCTTTCACACATCTAAGGAGCTTGGAAAGCAAAGGATCTAGACTTCTTTAAGTTGCTTGAAGACGTTTCACGTCTCATCTGAGAAGCTTTTTCAGTTCTACGGTCACAATCAGCCAAGGTTTCGAGTGAAAGGTTACTTTGGGGCAGATTAGTGGATTAGGTGGAGGATCAATAGGGGGTCCATGACCCTCTTGGGGGACACTCCCATAGGGCTTGCTTAAAATCTGGGTTCGGGTCTTCCTCCCCTCACACTCAACTGGTGATGATAGATGGCTGCACTCACTAAGCCTGGTTCTCAGAGGTTTCTTCCTGTTAAAAGGGAGTTTTTCCTTCCCACTGTCGCTAAAGTGCTTGCTCATAGGGGGTCATATGATTGTTGGGTTTTTCTCTGTATCTATGAAGCACCTTGAGGCGACTTATGTTGTGATTTGGCGCTATATAAATAAAACTGAATTGAATTGAACTCATTGTGAAATCTAGCCCCACCCTATCATGTGATTTCCTGAGGTCAAATGGCCCAGGATGTGAGTAGGCGTTAAGGCATCTGGAAAGGGATCTCATGACTGGATGGCAGACAGTTGGTGTCGTAAACCACCGCCTCTGTTCAAAGATGGTCATTCACAGTGGACATAGATGGCTTCTTTCACTCCTCTTTCAAACCATCTGTCTTCTCTGTTCAAAATGTGAACATTGGCATCCTCGAAGGAGTGACCTTTTTCCTTTAGATGCAGATGGACTGCTGAGTCTCGTCCTGTCGAGGTGGCTCTTCTGTGTTGTGCCATGCGTTTATAAAGTGGCTATTTGGTCTCTCCAATGTAAAGGTCTGAGCATTCCTTGCATCATTTTGCCACAACTATTTGCAGAGTGCCTTTCTAGAGACTCAAACATAACTAGCTAATTGACTGATACCCAGTTCATAACTAGGTGGGGTCAACTATTCCACAACAAATTAAGGAAATACAAGAGCTGGAGTGATTTTCAAGCATTTGATAGCTTATCATTTGATCATTCAAGATGAAATCGAAGGAAAGGAATGCACTGCCCAGCTCACCAACTTCCAAAGGCCTGGAAGAGCATAGACAGCCACTGTATGATTGCATACTTTGTTCCTTGGTTAATACAAACATCTTCATAACATCTACTCATATTCTCTGCTTTTGAGACCCCGAAAAAGTACAAAAATTGTTGTAATCCCCAAACAGTTAAGAAAATACTTTTGGCAATGTTGTAAAGTTTGTAGAGTGAAGATCTCAGGTGCAGGCTCATAGGCAGGCAGGGATTAAATGGAAACAGCTCTTTATTGAAAGCGACCCATATTTTAAGCAAGCCCTATGGGGGTGTCCCCCAAGAGAGTCATGGACCCTCTATTGATCCTCTACCTACTCCACCAATCTGCCCCTGTCACGGTCCGTGGAGATAGACCGTGTGGGAATGTGTGTGTTGGACCCAGACGCGAACACAAGGGAAGATGCAGGAGTGGATTAAACAAAAGCGAGCCTTTTATTATGGCTGATAACAGAACAAACCAGAGCGAGGGCAGTATAAGGGTAATAGTTCAAACAGAAAACCTAAACTGGACATAAACTAAGAAAAAGCTATGGCTGGAGATACGGAACACAGGGGGTGGTAACACAGACGACGCGACACAGACTACATGAAACACAGAGACTAAATACACAAGAGGGATGATCAGGGGAAGTGGCCACACATGGGAACACAGCTGACACAGATAAACATAACAAGACATGGCAGGAGTAAACAACACTGACGGGAGACTGTCAAAGTAAAACAGGAAGTACACAGGTGCAAACAGGAGGAGAGAGAGAGCACGGGCATAGTGGGCTGGGGAAACATGGAATGAAACAAGGAGGGGAGATGAGGGCTCACAGATACATAGAGGGGCACACAGGGGATAAAAGTCACAAGGGGAAGTCAAATAAGGAACACCACAACAGGACAACTTAGGAAACATGGCCTAAATAAGGAACGAAATACAAAAATACAAGAAACTAAGAATACTGGGCCCACATGGCCCAGGACCATGACATCCCCAAAGTAACCCTTCACCTGAAACCTTGGCTGATTGTGACCCACACTCATTTTTAAACCTTGGCTCATGTGATTAGGTAGAGGA
The DNA here is from genome assembly GCF_963969265.1 of Rhamphochromis sp. 'chilingali'. Classification (NCBI taxonomy): domain Eukaryota; kingdom Metazoa; phylum Chordata; class Actinopteri; order Cichliformes; family Cichlidae; genus Rhamphochromis; species Rhamphochromis sp. 'chilingali'. Next base: position 10,179,723 of record NC_137937.1, on the reverse strand, counting down.
TCATTAGGGGGTCCATGACCTTCTTGGTGGGACACTCCCATAGGGCATAAAATCTGAGACTTTCCACCAACTGAAAAAGCTTCTCAGATGAGAGGTGAAACATCTTCAAGCAACTTAAAGAAGTCCAGATGCTTTTCTTTCCAAGCTCCTCAGACTGGCAGCTAAGAAACTACAAATAAACTTAATGGCTAGGATGCATGTAGGCAGGGAACAGGCAGCATGCTTGTAAGGTTGACGGGATGATGTAAGGTTATTAGTGAGATGTGAAATGCAAAGGAACACAGCTAGAACTACATGGGGAAATGAGACCAGGGAAAGTGAAAAACTCTAAACGCACAAGACGAAGGTTACAAAAATGAAAGAGGAAATAACTAAACGGGAACATCATAGATGGAGACAATACACAGGGAACACTAGTAAGGCAAGGTAAACTGAAAGAAGGAATATCATAAGCATAACAGTAACTGGAAAAAAGCACAACACAGAAAAACACAATGCCAACTAAGAAACAGACCGACAATAACTAATAAAGAGAACTTGAAAAGCCCAAAATGCTTAACTGAGGGTCAATGACCCAGGCACCGTGACCGTTACATACCTTGAATTAAAGGTGAAAATCTGCACTTCACATCACAACCTGGGCGATTGTGCATTTTAAATCAGAGGCAAATTTTTTTTAAAAACAAACCCCAAAAAGTGTAGTTGGGGTTCTTATGAGTCAAACTGAAAAATAGCTGAAAACGAGGAATTCAAATCAATCAGTTTTATTAATGGACACATTTCATTCATTCAGCAAGGAACAGACAGATAACAGAAAGTTACTTCAAATTTGTGAAATGAGCAGAAGAGAAGAGAGCAGGACAAAAACGCACATGAGTACCAAGAATTCTTATCATGTGACACGACCTGCAGGTAACATACGCTCATTTCACGTGAACGTATCAGCAGGCTGTCTTAAAAAATAAATAAATAAATAAAGGCAGTGCATGCATGTACACATGCAGGACATTAGGGAGCACAATAGATTTAGATCTCACACAAACAGACTTGTCTACATTCATGTACACACACATAAGTGTCCAACAGGACGGGCTACCGGCTGTAGCACATGCAGCACTAAGACTGAAAATCCTTTAATTTAATGAAAAACACTGGAAATACAAAAAAAAAACAAAAAAACAACACTCACGGCTAAAGCACACAGGCAGTTGTGTAATTGCAGGGGAGTGTCAGTGTTGCATGCTGGCTGTGGTGAACTTTAAATCAGACATTTGTACAATATTTGAAGAGCACATTGTCAGCAGTCCCCACCCGTCCTCTTAAGGCAGTTAGAAAAGAGGTGTAGAGTGTTCATATTGTTCGTAGGAGCAGCTGCATTGGTGTGGAAAAATGCGAGAAGCAAAAAACAAAAAAAGAATAAGTCCAAATGACTATTCTTGCTTTAAATAACATAGGTATTGCATTCGCTTCAGCTAGCACTTAAGGCAAATATTTTCCCCCAAACAATCCTCACAAACAGTTTCCGTGGTTTACAATTCTACAGTGTAAACTGTAAACTATGGAAATCATCATATATGACAGTTTCATCACCAATAAGTTAACGTAATCACAAGAGTCACTGTGAGAAAAAAAAGGAAAGGGGCAAACACATTTGCAGTAAAAGAAGGAAACTGTCACATCTTTCAAACAAACCAAAAGTGGCCTATATGGTTTCCCTGCTCCTCACATATGAAGTGGGACTGGAAAATAATACAACATAAAGAAGTCCCGTTTGTTTTCACTTCTTCTTTAGTTGCCTAATATCACCACTTTAACCCAAAGAATTGAGAACAGGAAATTGTTTCACGCGCCCCGCTGCCTTTTGAAGAAAAACTGAGAAATTTCGTCGTTTAGACCCAGTTCAGTGAAAGCTTACACTTCTAATCTCTGTGAGAGAATAATTTAGACTTTTACAATTAAATTCTTCATCAGAGTTTAGCAAAGAAAGCAGTTTTAAAATATAGCAAAGACATCAAACGCACCAATATAATTTCATTCAAGCATTGGGACGTATTGGGACTTTGGGATGCACATAACACAAAAACATCACAAACAGAAAACTGAAAGGAATGTTAACCATCCCCAATGAGGAATTTCCTTGAGTCACTATAAGAGTGTTTCTATTTTCACTGCTGTCTGAGAAGCATTTTGTGTATTTGGGAGAGGTGTTATTGAGGATTAGAGGTTAGTGTAAGAATGAGAAATTCTTTGTGGCTTCACTATGTGTCCAATCACACACATGCACATGCATACGTGTGTGCGCTGTCTAACTGAGAAGCTCCAGGTATGTGACTGGCACTTTTCCTTTATGGTTTCCTTTCTCTCCAATCAGCCAGTCAGAGTCCATTCCAGGCACTGTGTAAACTGTGATGAGCTGTAACGCAGAAAGAAGGCGAGCATTCAAAATGTGCAAAACAGAGGCAAATGTAAATAATCAGCATTTTATAGTATAGTATATTAACCATATTATCCATATTTTATTCAACAGAAAACAGGAAAACACTGGGGGTAAATGGTGTCATCATATGGGGATTACATTCTTCTGTAACTCTACACATGTAACTGAGTAGCAATGTTTCTCACACATGCTTGTATTTCAATCCTTGAAATTATTTAGCTGCTTTCCAGGATCTTATTCATGCTCAGGTGTTGCAGGTGAACCCTAACTTCACTGTTTAGATCTGCAAGTAATGAAGAGGCTTCTCCTAGTCTAGCAAGAGTCAATAAGAAGGACCGTTCCATCAATCTACAACACATGATTGTGGACTCGGAGTTCATCTGGAATATAAAACACAACATCATAAACAGAAGGCTATTGCACTTGAATATAAATTCCATCTTAAAACCAAAAGGGGACCATAAACCTGCATAAACACAGAATAAACATAAAGATTGTTGAAAGACAACCTCAGAACTAAAGGCAGGAAATGTTGTATCAAGCCTACCCTGAGAAATAACAGAAAGCTAAACACCAACAAAGAATATAGAGCCATGAAGTGATGAGCGAAACTAAAAAAAACTTCCCTAAAACTCAAAATCCTGGGTCCCAGATCCAGGGACAATGACAATCTGCTCACCCCCCACCAACTGGTTGCGGCAGCTGGCTGCTACTCTCTGAGCCTGGTTCTGCCAGAGGCTTCTTCCTGTTCAAAGGGAGTTTTTCCTTCCCACGGTCACCAAATGCTTGTTCACATGCAAGTTCACAATATAAAGCGCCTTGCGGTGGCGGTTATTATTATTGGCTCTATATGAATAAAATTTAATTGAACTGAATTGAACAAAAGTCACACCATTTCAGTTCCCTTGTTATTCACAAGGGGCTTAACTCCTAATTGCCCACCAGTGAGGACAAAGGCAGAGTTACTCATGATGCTCTCCTGGCTTCATTTCTTTCATATAATTACTCCGAAACTCAAACCCAGGGTATGTTAAGCTTTTCTAATTTGTCTACTTTGTCTCTTTTGTCACCTATGTCCCCAAAGCCACCCTGCTTTTCAACTTCAGCCAATAAGACCATTTCCCAAACCCATAAACATAAACTACACTCTTTTCACTTACAGTCATTTATTCACCTTTCACCAACTTTAATTTCAAAACTGTGTCATTTGTGTATATTTGTGTTATTTGTGTATATACTGTATACTCTGTGTATTTACTATCTCTTATTGCCTGTTTATGCCCTGTCCTTAGCTTCAACGTCATGCTGCTCTGTTGTATGTTAATTGCCCCTTGGGGATAAATAAAGTCTTTCTGATTCTGATTCCTGTTACACAGGTCATCCAGATCTGCTCACAATATAATGAATGTCTCAGTTCCTAAAATTTATCAAGGGGAAAGAAGCAGGAAGGAAGAGGAAAAAAGGAACCTTACTGGAGAAACCAACTGATGACGCACAAGCGTATCATTTGAGGAAGTGTTTTAAATTCAGCATATAAAAGAGACACTGGACACAGCTGACATACAAACCACAGCAGGGCGAGATTTCTCAAACCCCTTTGTGGTGTTCATAAATTGTTTCAGTTTTTTTAGATGATCAAACTTTCAATATGTGAGTGTGATTAAAAAGCGCAGCTCTGTCTGACTCAGAGTTATGACTGAAATCTAAATGCTGTGTGTATCTACGTGTCTGCTGACACTGTAGAGTTGGAATGAACACATGGATGCTTTCTCAGATTATTTTTTAAATCATCTGTGAATGACATGATGATATTGAGAAATGAAAATATGCTAGTAACTCAGCAAACGTTTACTAAAAAGGTCATGCACAGTCTTTCCAAAGAACAAAGTGTATCTGGATAAAAGCATAGCAACATCATGCCAGGAGTTCAGTTAAAATTTTCTGCATCTTTAACTGAACTCCTAATTTGTTTACAATTAATCTACAAACTATCCAATGTTGATCAAAGTCATCTCTTGTTGATTTTGTCACTAGCTCCTTTTTAATTTGCATGAAGCTTGGAACTACATTTGAAACACAATATCTGCGAACATATTTTATCTGTTTTTGAAATCAAAATTAAAACAGGAACCTAAAATATGTGGTTTTTACATGGATCACTTAACATCACTGATAAGCTGTACCTTATTAAGGTCCAATACATGTTTCCCATCCTTTAAATTTAATTTTCAAACAATTATGAGAAAAGCTTTTCATCAGGGGACAACAGAGGTTGTGATGCAAAGTTCTATAAATCATGAATATTTCTGTTGTTGGCTATAAAAGACCCCACAATTTATTTTTTACTTGAATTTATTTTATTACATACAACTGCTTAGGCTGTATCAGCTGCCTGTTTTTCCAGTTACCCGTACTCATTAGTACACTCTATGTGGACTGCACAGCTTTTGCCACATTGGAGTAATTTTGGTGGCCAGTCACTCTCAGGAAGATTCAAGGTTTCTTCAGTTGTGAGTGATGGCTCGCACTGTGGTTCGTTGGAGTCCAAGAGCCTTAGGGTTTTGTAACTTCACACTGTCACGCAGGTTCCATGTAACAGATTACTTGACTCTTAAGGTCCAGCAGTAATCAGGCCTGATTGTGTCTAGTGAAACTGAACTCAGCTTTCAAAAAAAGCATCGTGGGAGAGTGGTGGGAATTACTTTTACACATAGGGCATGTCCATGACTAATGTTACAGTGGAATGCTGATTTTCTTTTTAATCTTTATACTTTTAACGGGTGTACATTTGTATACGTCTCTGCATGTGAACAGCAAGATTGTTGTACTTGTTTCCATCATCAGAAAAGAAAATACACACAAACAAAAGATTAAAGATCCGGGAAAGTGTAAGTGCATTACATAATTACAAGCAGCAAATGCCACATGACCGAGCCTATTGTTTAGACCAAGCCCTGAAGAGATTTCTGGCCAGAGACCAACAGCCATATACTGGCTGCCTAGTTCCAGGCTGATGATGAAACCTCACCTCGTCAGCCAGAAGGGAGAGCTCACTGGAATCCGCTGCATCGTAATCATAAAGGACTCTGGCTTTGCGGGTTCCTGTAGCTGGTGCTTGAACTTCTTCGATCTTAAGGGTGTCAGTTTCCACTGGGCTGCTGCTGCCTTCTGTCACCATACTGGGAGTAGCAATGGCGTTTGTGGAGTTCAGTGCGAAAGCATTAGGAAGCCTGGGGGGGAGAGGTAGATGTGATGGTCTGAATATCCAGAACATGTAGAACACTAATAAACTAAAATAATAAAAAATGGGCAAAACTTTGTTTAAAAAACTAAATAAACAGCTTTTTCTGCATCTACACTGTTATAACTTGAAGCAATGCATACAATATATTATATGCTGCAAAGTGAAAAAAAAATACAATATTTGTATGCATGTTGAAAAATGTATAATATTTTTTAATTATGGCTTTTGGCACTCAGCAGTGCCAAATAAGTAGCTTTTTGTAGATTTTCAGCCAAAATAGAAATGCACAATGGAATGCAGAAACTACTCCAAGAGAAATCATCGTGGTGTTGCAGAGTCGTCTAACATGAACACAAAGCAACAAAAGGGTGAAAGGTGAAAAAAAATATGATTAATGATGCCATTCTATGATTGTATTTAGACTTTTTATTCTTAATTTTACTTTATCCATTGTTGTAAATCATAAAATGTGGATCATAAAATGTTACATAGAGGATGCCAATCTTTACCATTTTGAGTAACACAGAATATTGCAGGGAAGAATGACAAGATAAAGAGTTGCTGCAGTCCGGTGGTTATGTGAAGAGCAGCAGGATAAAGGTTCTTAGCATACTAGTGAAGTTAAATAAAAAGTGCTTCTCCAATGCCACGGGAAAAAGCATGATAAGGCTTGATAAGGGTTATACCAGTTGCCTAGTTGTCCTATGTTGGACATGGTTCGTAGAAACTGCTACAGTGTAATTATATTAGTTATTAGTTTATATATTTTAAGAACTATATTGTTATCTGTTTTTAATCAGTTATGAGTAGATCGTTGTGTCATTGTGTTAACCGAAGTGTTTGGCATTACAACTTCAGGCTTGGGGTATAAAGGATACAGGCTATCAATTCTCACCAAGCACGAAGCTGAATGAATCAAACCATCCACCCACATCACCCCCCATTTTACTCTCACCTTCCCAGCTCTTTCTGTAGCTCCTGCATGTGGAGGTGACACTGCTTGTAATAAGCTGCTTGGGCCTCCACAAATTCATGCAGGCAGCGCAAATGATTCACCTGAAAATAAGAATCAGCAGTCATTCTTAAAGGATCACAACGATGTGATTGGATTTTTTTTACACTGATAAAACCTCTACCACAATGTGTGAAAACAATATTTAATATACAATTATCCATCTATCTATGGTTCCTGAGCCACCCTTCTCTTTGGTGACAGTGCTTCAAACCCTTGGCCTTCCCATATGGAAAAGATATATATAAATCTTATAAAGTTTGTTTCTGTCTTGTGTGAAACTTGTATGAAAAGCATATAAGAGTGAAAACAGATATAAGATCCCTTGAAAAATTATATAATGAAACTTGTATGTTTTGGATACTTACTAAAACAATGTATGAAAGTAATGAGAAAGTGGCCACTTTCATGAGTAAATCATGTAAGCCTTATATGATTTACTCATGAAAGTGGCCACTTTCATGAGTAATCACATATAAGTTTTTACTATTTCTTTTCCATATGGGTTCTCTCAATGAGCTTCATATTTTAAGAACTATATTGTTATCAGTTTTTAATCAGTTATGAGTAGAAATGGTTTTCACTTCACATTTGTGCCTTGTCAGGGTTCAGTTGTGGAATTTCTTGCTTTCTTATTGGGGTTTGGACCATCAGTTTATGTTGTGGAGAAATCAGGTTGGTACAGCCATATTTGACAACTGTTAGAATTCAAATTCAGAAAGTTCTCAGAAAGTTTGGGTCAGCAACTCTCTTTCCGGTCTCCGTTCCACCTCCACTGGCTCCCCCTAGGGCTGTGTGCTCTCCCCCCTGCTCTTCATCCTCTACACCGATGACTGCAGATCCAAACAGCCTAACTGTCACCTGATGAAATATGCTGACGATACAGTTCTCCTGTCACTGCTGTCAGGCCCCTCACAACACCACGGTCCCGCTCTTCAGGAGTTTGTAGAGTGGTGTGACAGCTCCAAGCTTGGTTGCCCAAGGACACAACGACCGAGACTGTCGCAGCCGGGGCTCGAACTTCCGATTACAGGACGAACTGCCAACTCTTGAGCCACGATCGCCCCTATCATCAATGACCCCTCTCACATTCTTCACCCCACATTTCAATGGCTCCCCTCTGGGCAGCGCCTCCGTGGAATTTCGTGCAGCACTGAGAGGATGAGAGCCACCTTTGTCCCCAAAGCCACCCTGCTTTTTAACTCCAGCCGATAAGACCATTTCCAGAAACATAAACTACTCTACACTCTTTTATACTGCTGACACTTAATTCACTTTTAGTCACTTACAGTCATTTATATACCTATTCAGTGACTTTAATTTTAAAACTGTGTAATTTTATACATGTGTATATACTGTATATACTGTGTATTTATTATCTCAATTTTTATTGCCTGTGCTTATCTTCAGCGTCATGCTGCTCTGTTGTATCTTAATTGTCCCTTGGGGATAAATAAAGTCTTTCTGATTCTGATTCTGATATTATGGCATGAACCAATCAGCTAACCAAAGGGAAATGACAGTCCATCATTACTTTAAGAACTGAAGGTCAGTCAGTCTGGAAAATTTCTAAAACTTTGGATGTGTCTCCAAGTACAGTTACAAAAACCATCAAGTGCTACGATGAAACTGGTTCACACGAGGAACGCCCCAGAAAAGGACGACCAACAGTCACCTCTGCTGCTGAGTCTAAATTCATCCAGCCTCAGAATTCGCAAGTTAACAGCACCTCAGATTAGAGAATAGATAAATGCCACACAGAGTTCCAGAAGCAGACACATCTCTACATCAACTGTTCAGAGGAGACTGTGTGAATCACCCTTTATGGTCAAATAGCTGCTAAGAAACCACTACTAAGGAAAAGCAACAAACAAAAGAGATTTGTTTGAACCAAGAAACACAAGGAATGGACAACAGACCAGTGGAAATCTGTGCTTTGGTCTGATGAGTCTAAATTTAAGATTTTGGTTCCACCCGCTGTGTCGTTGTGCGACGCAGAAAAAGTGAACGGATGGACTCCACAAGCATGGTTCCCACCTTGAAGCATGAAGGAGGAGGTGTGATGGTGTGGGGGTGCTTTGCTGGTGACACTATTGGGGATTTATTCAAAACCGAAGGTACACTGAACCAGCATGGCTACCACAGCATCCTGCAGCGACGTGCCATCCCATCCGGCCCCTCACAACACCATGGGCCCGCTCTTCGGGAGTTTTTAGAGTGGTGTGACAGCTTCAAACTTGAACTGAACGTGAGCAAAACCAAAGAGATGGTGGTGACCTTCTCCAGTAGGCAGAGGGATCTGGCTGCTTCAGTCACCACCACCATCCATGGGAAGCCAGTGGAGGAAGTTGAGGAGTACAAATACCTGGTAACCATCTTTGACAACCTCCTGAAATTCTCTGCCAACAAAGAGGAGATTCTCAGGAGGTGCCACCAACGGTTATACCTCCTTAGGAAACTCAACTCCGTTGGAGTCAGCACACCCATCATGATGACGTTTTACTATGCCTTCCTGCAAAGCATCATGATCTTCTCCATTACCTGCTGGTTCCACTCCGTCAGCTTTCAGAACAGGAACAGAACGCAGCACACTGTATCAGTGTGCTCTAAAATCATTGGCCTGCAAGTCAGAACTCTTGCACAGGTTTTCAGCCAACAGGCCCATAAGACAGGCAGCCAAAATCATCAATGACCCCTCTCATATTCTTCACCCCGCATTTCAATGGCTCCCCTCTGGGCGGCGCCTCCGCTGCACTTCCTGCAGGACTGAGAGGATGAGAGCCACCCCATCCTGTTTGCGTTTCGTTAGATTATCATTTATTTTTCAACAGCACAATAACCCCAAACACACCTCCAGGCTGTGTAAGGGCTATCTGACCAAGAAGGAGAGTGATGGAGTGCTGCACCAGATGGCCTCCACAGTCACCTGACCTAAACCCAGTCAAGATGGTTTGGTATGAGATAGACCGCAGAGTGAAGGCACAGTGAAGGGCCAACAAGTGCTCAGCATGTCTGGGAACCGTTGGAAAACCATTTCAGATGACTACCTTATGAAGCTCATTAAGACAATGCCAAGAGTTTGCAAAGCAGCAATCAAGGCAAAGGGTGGCTATTTGGAAGAATCTAAAATCTAAAATCTAAAAACCATTAATTGAGATGGTGTGTCCAAACTTTTGACTGGTAGTGTGTGTACTATATATCTATATGTAGTCTGAGCAAAGCTATTCTCTAATCTTAGGCGAGAGAAAAAAAACCTGTACTGTATTTACTTTGTAATTAATATTTAATGTTTACAGAGAAGAGCTCAGTGAAGTGTTTGACTATTGCCATCTATGGTTACACAAAGTTACTTTTTCTTTTGAAAGTTCAATGTCAAGGTTGTGTGTGGCTGGAGCTGACAGAAGTCGAGGCTGTGGGTGTGACTCACATACATGCGTACTACTGATGCCCTCCAAAAGCAATCGTGTGACCTCTGCTTGGCGATCAAACTCTGTTTGGGCTATTCGGAGCTCATGTTCAGCCTGAAATAATAAAAACAATAGTTATACAGTGATTATTCTATAATTATTAAGTAAGTCAAGAGTCTTAAACCTTTTCATTAGGGCTGGGTATCGTCACCGATTTCTAGAATCGATTCGATTCCGATTCACAAGGTTCTGAATCGATTCGATCCACGATTCGATTCGAATCGGGGAAATTTTTGCCTCAGACAGTCAGAAATATTATAATTCAGATCATGCATCAGTACATTTCCATATATTTATATCTATAAAAAGAAAGCTGACACTTGTGAGACTTTATCAAAGGTGTAAGCATCACAACAGATGCCTTTGTGTCAAAGTAGCTGAGAAACACAGAAAAACATGAAGGTGATTTTCCTCGGCAGAGATTTTATAAAAATATTTTGCAGTAGCTCAAAAACATAAGAAAACAATTAATCAACATATGAACATTACCTGATGCTGCTGAAGTGAAGCAGAGCAAATTTACAGAAGTTTTATTAGAGACCAGGCTAAACGTTTTGCAATTTTGCATAATTTTAAAAAGTTTAAATTTGTTCAGTAGACTATTCAACAGCAGAAATGAGGTTTTCTTTTCAGAAGTAAGTAAAAGGGAAAAAAAACAGCGTCCGACAGCGCTGTAAACAACGGTAGACTTGTGCACAAGTGAATAATGCAGAAAACAGATTTTTAGATGGGAGACTGTTCTTGAAGTATACTGAGAGAGAGAGAGGGAGAGCTGTGCATGAAGTGTGATTTTATCGTGGTGGAAGCAAAACAGCAAAAGTCAGAGGGAATCCATGACAATGTTTATGTGAAGCATAGTTTGGATCTTCTTTTGCTGCTGGTTCAGTCAATATTGTTTGGAGAGAGATAAAAACCTACAGCTCAGAATCTAGCGCAAAAAGGGAGTAAACACAAAGCACGGACCCGGCGAAACATCAGAATCAGTGAGCTGTTGGCTTTCAGCCCCGACCGTGTCCATGCCGTCAGGTGAGAAAGGCGACGTCTCACTGATTCTGATCCGTCGGCGGATCCGCGCTTTGTGTTTGCGTCTTTGTGCAGAATCCGTGTACCTGCTCTCATTTACTGTTTTAGCTGTTTGGTGGTTGTTTTTGAGAGGTTTAACCTGAGATTCTAGCGTTTCGGGCAAAACAAATTTACATTAAAAAATCGATTCAGGATTTTAATGAGTTGATATCACATTATCCAAGCTAGAATCGATTTTAATTGATAAATCAATAATCAAAATCCACCCCTACTTTTCATATCCTACAGTCCTCAGAAGACAAAAGCTCCAGCTTCATTCACCCAGATGACGTTAATTCTTTTGCATTGCTGGGATGTACAGCGTTTGACACTATGTGCTCCGAAAAGAGTAAAAGCTGGTAGGAGGTCTATGGTAATTAAGTTTAAGAGTCACCTTAAATCGTGGCCCGTTGAAAACAAGCACATGTTTGTTTAAGGCACACTGGTATCTCAATCTAATGACCAGACAGACAATTGACAAAGTACACAACTCACACACAATCATACTTACTTTCTCCACTTCCTCGGTCCAGAGCTGATGGGCCAAAAACATGCGGCATAAGAAGAGAAAATTTAGTTATAACATGAAAATCCTAGAATAACTTCACCATGGTCACCTAGAACCAGCACCTGAGGTCGTTACTAAATAAAACCTACCACCCTGTTTTCACAAAGGTTAACACACTGTTTAAAATGTAAACTACACAATGTTAACTCTACATTTAATTGAAAAGTAGTAAAAAAAGAATAACAAGAAATGTTGAAACAATATTTCTAGTTATTGCTTTTTTAGAACTAAATCTCATTCTAAATTCTGATACTCATTCTCACTCTGATACTAAAAACGCATCTATGATCTTAGTTTAAATATTTTAATATTAAAAAAGACATTTAATTCTGTGCATATTGTCAAAATGTTACCTGAATTATCTGTATTAGATGTTTTTAAACTCTGAAATCTTGACACTGAATAAATATTCATATTTATGAATTTTGAAACTGATATAACAAACACACACACACACACACGTCTGGTGTTGCTATCCTCGTCGGGACATCTCATTGACATGCTTTCCCTAGCCGCTTAGCCTAACCCTATCATCAAAAATCAATGTGTACCCCTGACCCTTACCCTAAACCTAACGATAACCCAATTGCAACCCTGACACAACCACATTTTGAGCTTGAAAAATGCCTTGCCTTCAACCCAGTACACACACACACACACACACACACACACACACACACACACACACACACACACACACACACACACACACACACACACACACACACACACACACACACACACACACTTTTAGTCACACCCAGCAGGTGTGGTTTGGCATTGCTCAAAAGTAAGTGACAGACTGCTAGATTTAAACCAATGAACAACATCACTCTAGGATGTGGGACGTTTGTTATCAATGGTATGACAACAATCATTCACAATACATAATACAGTGATATGACACATAAGGATGCTATGCAAACTGCCACCAGTAATGATTACGGGTAATAAACATTCTTACCGGACTGACACACCTCCAGTCAAACATTAATGAAGCATAGCTTCACAGCTACCTGAACTACTTGCCAGCATGACAAAGTATATCGATTTCTGAATTGCCTCAAGTTTAATTATGAATCATAAAAAGTCAGTGAACTATGCATTGGTCATAAGAGTGAAAGATCAACTTGACAAACAGAAGATGAAAAAGTATCGCATAATGACATAGGTTTGTGTTATTTTTCTCATCAGTATTTAATAAAGCAAGATTGTCTTCTTACCGCAGAGGCACTGGCAGAAAGCACATAGTTGCGAGGTCTGGTTTCCTGAAAATCTGGAGCTGTCTACAGAAACAGTACAGTTATTTTTTTTGTTGTTGTTGCTTACTCAGTGTAAACAAGGCACTGCTACTAAAAAGAATTCCTCCAAATTACAATCAGAAAAGCACAGCACTCATAATAATTGCAGAAGTGTGACAGTTTGCTGGTGATTAACATCTGTCAACATTTCTTTAAACGGAACACTGACATATTTTTTATTTATTCATACGCATGCTAACATGCATTCTGGTTGCAAAAGTTACTGAAAATGAAGGATAAAAGTGCAACAAAAGTCCTGTTTAACAGTGAAAAACAAAAACAAGCTTCAAGAGAGGTTATCAACTACAAGGGTCTGCCACTAACTATGAAGGGGAAAGTAGCAGAAGAGGTTTTTGTACTTGTTTCATATCATTCATTAGGTTTAACTGAGAGCAGTAGTGGCATTTAGTGAGGCATCTGGATGCAGCCTGATTCCTTTTGCAGAGTGGCTCTGTGTGCCACAAAGGTTACAGTTTTACAGCAAGAACATGCCTATATTTGCAGTAATATATAATCAGCTCCTAAGGACTTCATGAATATCCAAGTACATTTTCTGATGCCTATTGACAGACATATGCACAGATGCTGTACGGTTACTGTTGTTCATTTGAACTATGAATCACTGCGGCTGCCATATTGTTCAGCAAGTGCTGGGCATCCTAAGGCATGTGTTTGTGGCATCAGAGGTCTATACACACAGGCACATAAATAGGGCTCAGACCCCAGTGCTGAAAAAGGTGGCAGTGACAGATCCTACATCTCCCTGTACATATATCTATCTATCTATCTATCTATCTATCTATCTATCTATCTATATATATATATATATATATATATATATATATATATGTACTGTATGGATGCTTGGCTAGGAAATTGAACACAGCCCTAGAGGCCGTAGGGACAAAATAGAGATCTCCATCAATACATAGTATCTATCTGTGTATCCATGAAAATATTCTCAATCTTCAGTGAAAATGAGCACTAAGTTAAAGATATTTGTAAAGAAAAGTCACTGCAATATTAAACAGGGATGCATTCTCCATACTCTGCTTAAGAAATCCAAGGTCCCTTGATGATCCAGGATCGTGTAATCCTGATAATACTGATTCACTTAATGATCAAAGTAGCAGCACACTAAGGACATTAGAACAACAACTAAAGGAAAATACAAAGAAATTCAGGTATGTTATTTATTTATTTAGCTGATTTGTTAGTTTATACAAAAGAGGGCAACTAATGTTCTTTTAAAGAAAAAGGGATGCAGGCTGAATTGAAAAAAAAAAAACCCTCACATTTACCCTTTATGAACTGAATACATTGTTCATCGCGGAAGCGAGCATTCCTTCCACGCTGCCAGGAAGCAGGAGAGCTGACTTTATTTCCGGCAAAGTCAGCTCATTGAACATTCCCACTGTTTTTGTGGTCTTGTGGTGTGCCTTCTGTATTTCCTGCCTAATAGGTTGCAATAACTGAGTCAGGGAATGCTAAAGAGGGACTGTGCAATGTTCTCAGTTCCTGAATTGTGTCATGGTCAACAGTGAGTTTAATAAGACAGTCATTAAGTCTTGTTTATGTTAAATAAATCTGCTCCCAAGTAGCTTCCCTTGACAGCAATCACATATCTGCTGTGAAAAACCAAAATATCAACGACCAAATCATAAAAACTACACATATAGAATCCATGCAGAGGGGCCCCCAGGTGAGATACTAAATGGTAAATGACACTGTGTGAGTTGCTTTTTAATTAACACAGTTTGCCAAATTTGACTAATCGCCACATTCCGTCGTAATGTAATAGTCAAGCCTTGTCTGTGAAAACTTCACTTATTAACAGTAAAACCTGAAGTAACAGCAGAAAATTAAATCGAGCCAAAGCAAGTATGACAAGAAAAACAACCCAAGACATGCATCCAAGAGTTTAAAAGACATGTCCTCAATACTCACTTCCCCTTCGCACTGCAAAGAATGCATAAACAGTTAGTTATGGTTAATCCAAGCATCGCCAAAGATTAATCATCTGAATTATTGAGGTAATGCGTGTGGGAATTTGATTGTGAGCCGCTTATGAACTCACCGCGGCCTTTGCTTCAGCCACCTTTGCCTTCTTCACTCGTGTTTTACAGGCATCAAGGTCCAGGCGAAGATTCTCCAGAAGGCGACGTTCTTTCTATACCGTAAAAAGGACAAAACACAAACTAAGCAGCAGGCAAACATTAATGACATGCAGAAGTAGCATTTAAATACATGCATAGTAAAAGCAGGGAGTGAATGAGAAATGCTGAATGCATCATGGGAAGTCTTCCAGCAGCCTGTAGCAGCAAAGCTAAGGGATTCATCTGATTTAGTCCTAATCACAAAAGTTAACAAAAAAAGCAACGTTTATAGTTCAAGCAGGTTATAAGGCTACTAACTTACTGGGACATGTAACATTTAATACATGCTGTGGTGTCAGACAACATAGAAACAACAACAATGCTGACCTCTGCTGGTTTGCTCATATGTTACAAGGAAAACACTCACGCTCACTGGCGGTTTGTAAACAGTGAAAAACAGTATTTAAACATACTGGCTGATGTATGTTTAAAAGTATCTTTTAAGTCACATTCAAGGTCATATTCATTTACAGACAGTGGCAAGAAAGCTTGCATTTTGAATCAAGTAACGTTCCAAGGTCATGATGATTGTGCAATATTCTGTGATGCAAGTGGCCTCAGTTTGCAGATTCTCCTGATATCTCTCTAACCCACAGCTCAGGTGTGCAGCAGCACTTCTGAGAGCTTAATGACTCAGCTTTCACCAACTCATTCTGAAAACATAACATTTCTTTACGGAAATTCGCCACAGGAATTAGTACCACAATTTACCAAAAAAAACCAAACACTGATGTTTTCAATAAGACTTGAAACTTGCGATTGAGACCATAATCCCATCAGGTGAGATGAAATGTCTTTTCCCCCCAGTGCATACAGAGGAGTTCATCCCTTCTGGAACTTCCATGTTGGCTTCAGGAAGTTCGTCCATCTTTTATATACGGTCTATATCATTTTGCTCTCTTTTGCAATAGGTTAGTGATTCACTGGATAAATATAATTTCTTCATGATTCCTTCTTACTCAGTGAGGGGACAAATGAACAAAAGCTCACTAACAAGAAAAATAAAGAACTCGCAGATGTGAACATAGCTGACACAGCAGACAGTAAGTAAAGTACATTGAAGAGCTAATAAATTGAATAATAAAGTTAATACACAGATACACACACCAATGGCATACATAATGTTTTTTGATATGTTCATAGAGATTTTTCTTTTTTCAGTTATACTGATATCAAGATGTATTGTACATTATTGTCTTGCAACATACTGAGTATCACAGAATCACTTTGTCGTGATACAGTGTGTGGTATATTGTATATATTGGAAGTATGACTCAAACAACATTGGAATAGATGTGATATTCCAGACTCACTGAAATAGTTCTCCAGTCTCCTTCCAGAAAGTTCCTGAGAGGCGTAAGAAAGCTGATGGCTGACGTCTGGAGGAACTCTTTCTCTGCTTCTCCTAATCTTTTCTCACACTCCCCCACCTTCTCCAAAGTGTTCCCTGGAAGAAACACATTAGATCTACTCACCAAAAAGACTCCCACCATGCTGTAAGCACACCATAGCATTGGTAAAGAAGAGAGAATTGAAACTTTTTTGAATGAATGTCATGGCATGCCCATGTGCACATGCTAGTGTAGCCTTTGCACACTTGCATCTGGTTGCAGCAGAATAAAATGGATTAAACTATAAAATTTAAGTTTAGAACAAAGAAATTATTGTTTCCACAATTACAGTTCCAGTAAAAAATGAGGTGATGGCATTTATGTTACCTTTTCATGCCTTTCCTTCAG
Organism: Rhamphochromis sp. 'chilingali'; assembly: GCF_963969265.1. NCBI lineage: Eukaryota > Metazoa > Chordata > Actinopteri > Cichliformes > Cichlidae > Rhamphochromis > Rhamphochromis sp. 'chilingali'. The sequence continues at coordinate 10,162,737 of NC_137937.1, read as the reverse complement.
TGTGTATTATTGCGATGATTTTATAAGTGTGCTGTTAACAGCTCAAGGAAAACATTCATGAATCCTAACTACTATACTTCTGTTCTGTTTGTCTGCTTTAATCCATTTGAAATTAATGAGGCAGCATGGTGTTTGGCATTGATTATGCCCTCGCAGCAGCAGCAGCTTTTTCTGTGCTGCAGCAACACCACGTGGACAAACCACAGCCAGACCTACCTACGGTACACTGTAATGCTCAAATGGGTAGTGATGATTATATATATATATAAGTTTTTTCAGACACACAGCTAAAGCCAGTGTCAACTGTCATATCCAATTTGGGACCAATCAGATATTCCATTATGCAGTTACATGAGTTCGGAAGTAGCATCCTTCATTTAGCTTGGCATAATTTTGTAGTTGTTTTTTATGTATTTATTTTATAGATTTATGTGATATATCAAGGTATCTGTTGATTTAACAACTTTAGCAGAAAAAATATTATATACAAGAATCCATTTCATATTGTCAAGAGATTTATTCTAAATGACACTTCTTCAGCTGAGAGTCTAAGAGGAGAAAACACACACAGACGCTGCAGTTTTAACTTGCAAGGGCGTTTCGCAGAGCGCTCAAATCAGAGTGGGGGCCCTGTGAAATGTGCGCTCTGTTCTTGCAATTGTCTTTATTTATACACAAGAAAAATGAATACATTTTTTCAGTGACGTGAGCATGTGCGTATGTGATATTGGTCTTTTACATGGAATTCCAATAAAATTGATTCATGTTTGTGGCTGTAATGTGACAAAATGTGGGAAAGTTCAAGGGGGCGAATACTTTTGCAAGCCACTGTGTGTGTGTGTGTGTGTGTGCGAGGTCAGAACTGCTTGTTTGACTTCTTACTGTCGCTGTGGGAAGATTCAGATACAAATATCAGAACACGTTTCATAAAGGACAATCAGTTCTAAGCAGGGAAAAGGTCATCATGCAGTATTCTATCACATGTAAACTTATATCATTAAAAGCTTATACTGACTACTAAGTACAATTTTCCCTTAACACATATATATGACACATCACACAATGTGAAAAACATGTTGTGCTGTTCTACCTACAGTATACATTTTGGAAACTTTTCATGTTAAAGCTCATGAAATCCGGAAATCCAATCAAACCATCTTCTAAACCTTCTTTTTCACTCTTGCCATCTTTCTGTCACGGATCAGCCCTGACACGTATGTCCATCCACTCTACCTGCACTCTCTTCTTCACCTTTCATGTACACTGTCCATTGCTTCGGACAGCATTTAAACTCATCTACATTCATTATGTGCTTCTTGCAGCTTCACTGTTACCCCTGCCTCCCTCTCATTCATACACATGTATTCTGTACTGATTCTACTGATTGTCCTCATACCTCCACCTGCTCCAACTCTCACTACAGATCACAAACAGACATCATAGTCCTGCAAACATAATAGTTCACAGAGACTCCTGCCTGATCTGCATATAGACACAGTGCAACTCCTTCTGACCTTCTCTGTAGTTCTCCATCAAAACTCTCAAAGGCAACATTGCATCTGTAGCGCTCTTTCTTGGCATGAAGCCATACTGCTGCTCACTGATCATCACCTCTCTTCTTAATCTAGCTTCAACAACTCTTCCCCATACCCCAATTATATAGATGACCAGCTTTATCCCTTTGACATTACAATAGCTCTTCACATCACCCTTGTTTTTGAAAATCGGTACACTTCTATTTCTTAGGGTGCCCACTGTCTTCTCTCCTAGACATCTCCATACCCCCACATGTATGTCACTGGACCAATCGCCTTTCCACGCTTCAACATTTAAATAGCTGCCTTGCCCTTCTTACTAATTCTTTACGCTTCCTGATTCACAAACTTTCCTTCTCTCATTTTCCATGTTCCATCTTCTCAACACACGCTTTACTCCTTGATACATTTCCATCTCTGTGCTTTATCTCTCTGGCTATCCAATCGATACAAGTCCTTTGTCACATACAGTTTACTATAAGCCCTTTTTTTGCTTTACACCTAGCCTCCAAATATTCCTGTCTATTTTCATGCCACTTGTTTGCTGACTTCTTCCTTTTAATACTGTCCTGTACTTCTTCATTCCAATACCAAGTCCCTTGTCTTCTTTGCTCTGTCCAGGGGATACAACAAATAACTTCTTGGGAGTTTCACTCAAAATGTCTGGGAAGGAGATCTAAATGATAAGTTAAGTGCTCCTGCATAAATCTCATTCTCCTATTGATTTTTTTGTGACCTGGAATTCCTCCTCTGTGACACTGGTCACATTTGGCCCTGACTATTGATGCAGCAACAGAATGAGGTGCACAGACTAGCTCATTCAAAGCAGTATTGATTCTTAGATTTCCACACAGGGACATGATCACAGGGATCATGATCTGACACATATGCCTGTATTATGCAGTAGAGTGACCTACATGGTGACAGAACAGAGAGTTATGCAAGACAAATATGTATTTTCTTTCTATGTCTTTCTATACATAGAAAGACAATTCAGAAAAAACTACCTCCAGCGGAACAGAAACTTCTGGAAATTAACAAATTTTTGTTAGCAAGAGAACGGATAAAGCAATCTCCTTATTGGTTTCACTTTTTTCAGAGCACTATATTCTTACTCTCTCAGTATTGAATTATTCTAGTTACATCATGCTTGCAAGAATTACTTGCTTCAACTCTTCCCGATGCATATTTGCCATTTTGGCAGAATGTTGGCTATATCCATGTAAGCTAATACCAACATATACAAATAACAAAAGTCGCTTCAAGGCACTTGTAAGGTAAAGACTCTACAGTATTCTGAAAACGTGAACCAAATGAAATAGTATCAGTAAGCACTTTGCAGGAGAAGGAAGTTATAACTCGCTTTTAACAGGAAGGCAGAACCAGGTTTGCAGGGCAGCCATCTGCCCCGACAGGTTGGGGGTGAGGGGAAAGAGAAAACCAATAAGAGAGCATAATGAGACAGGATAGAACACACACTATGGGAGAGGCAAGACAAAATGTAAAACAAGCAGAAGAAAACATACAGTGCATCATGGGGACAGCTTGAGTTTACAGTGTCATAGATAACAGAAGGTTCAGAGTCACCTGAACCAACATCTTGATAAATGTTATCAAAAGGTGTCTTCATGCTCAATCATCCAGGTAAGGAAATCCCAAAAGGTTGATTCTGTTCATCTCGACGTAGCGTTTTAAAGGGGGGAAAGGTTCCATCACTCATCCGAGTGACTTCTTCAGTCTCAGCTGACTGCAGGTTTCCCCAACCTTATAAAGAGAACATTTGCATAATGACTGAAACTAGCCCACTGAATGAACAATGGGCTGTGAAAGCTGGGCAGGCGCCTAAAGAAAGCTCCAGCCAATCAAGGAGAGAAGGACAACTGCTGCCTAAATGAAAACCCGTAGTGATCCCGTATGTGTCAGGAGTATCGGAACAGTTGGGACGCACTTTTTCTTAACACCGCGTCTCTGTGGCTTTTAAACTTTAAAAATTGCTGCGCCAAAAATTGGTCCACCCCAAGGATCTGTTCCCCCGACACAAACAGAGCTATGTAGTGTACGCTGTTAAGTGCCAGGAGGATTGCTAGGATTTATACAGTGGGGAAACCAAACAACCTCTGGTAAAGCGGATGGCACAACACACAAGATTCACCTTGTCAGGCCAGGACTCTGCAGCCTATTTACACCTACAGGCCAGTTGACACTCTTTCACTGATGAGGATGTACACAAGTCAAGGAGTCATGGAGGCTATTTATGTGAAAAGGGAAAGACCATCTCTGAATCAAGGAGGGGGCCCAAGGGTACATCTATCGCCATCTCACAATGCAATGCTCTCACAATGCTGTGTGCCAACTCTCTGTGAATGGTACTCATGGCCATTGATCAGTGGGCTATGGTCATGAGAATTTGCATATTAATGATCAAACTGACCTCACAGCCCATTGTTCATTCAGTGCTGCTAGTTTCAGTCATTGTGCAAATGTACTGTTTATAAGGTTGGGGAAACCTGCAGTCAGCTGAGACTGTAGAAGTCAATTGGATGAGTGAAGAAACCTTTCTCCCACTGAAAACACTATGTTACTAGTGAACAGAATCAACCTTTTTGGAGTTATCAAAAGGTAAAGTTTAAAGTCTAATCTCAAAATTAGAGAGGGTGTTTGTCTCCAAAACACAGAGACCTGGCCTGGTTCCACAGGAAAGCCAGGTTTTTCATACCTCAAAGTTCTGCCTCCCATTCCACTTTTAAAAACTCTAGCAACCACAAGTCTGTAGCTTGTACAAATAGAGCTCTAACATGCTCTATCGATATTATAATGTCTTTCACATATGACTGGACCTGCTTATTCAAGACTTTGTTCGCGAGTAGAAGAATTTCAAATTTAATTCTGGATTTAACAGGAAGCCAATAAAGAAAATCCAGTATGGGAGAAATATGACAAATAGATTTCTTTATCATTAGAACTCTGGGCCTCCTCCAGTTGTTTTTCCTGATACAGAATTAATTAGAATTAATTAGAATTTTTTTTATTAACTCCTAGGACTTTGTTTGTTGGGAGTTTTTATACTCACCATATGGCATTCCAAGATCAAACTCTTTTGCTGCATCCTGCATATACTGACCCAGCAGCTCTGCATTAGTAACCCTGGACGGCACCTTCCAGTCCAGTTTTTCAAAAAGAAACTCCTCGATTCTGGCACCTGCAGTGAAAAATAAAGAAGAGTTTATTCATGGCACAACTGAGAAATAAAGAACCAGTTGAAATTCTTACCCACATGCTGATTAAATGAAAACTATATTCAGAAATAATGACCCTGTGTGGTCAAACCCTTCAGACTGCTCAGCACAACAGACAGACCGAATTACAGGGTGGACAGCTTTCAGCAAAATAAACAGCCACCACTATTACTGTTTAATAACCTGTAACCTCATTGGTAAATATCCATTTTGACACTTCTCAGCCTCCTTGTAGCTAAAAACAAATTCTATTTGAAACATAGTAGGGTAAAATTTCAAAGTTGCATGAAATGCAAAGAGTGATAATAGTGATAATAGTGATAATTTCATTTTAGAACAGTACTTAAGTAAGATGTATTCAGCCATATATATAAAATAAATTTCGTTTGTCAAAGCAAGTGCTGCTGTTGTTCAAAATCATGCGAAACTACATCTCTGAATATCATGGAATCTGGTAGCGAGGTGGTGCATAGGTGAAGGAAAAACCCTTCAAACTTTGGTGCAAATGTGCATCACTTGGCATGCAGGGAAAATTTCCCCTATGAGGCACTGCAGGTAACACAGTGTGGCAAGACAATACAAAGCATTTCTGGGTGTAGTCTTCATTTAATTTCATTTAATTTCTATATGAGATGTTTCTATGTCTGGCTGCAGCAACTGTAAATGAAAAGAAACACATGGAAAACGCAGGGAGACAAAATAGAATGAATACTTTGCAACAGGAAAAGGTTGAATGGATGCTACTCACATTTTCACTATGGTAAAAAAACAAAATAACCTCCAAAACATACCAGATAAGGGTCATTGAATTGACAATGAATTCTAAGTTTTCTGTTATTTTGTCCACCGCAATGTAGTCAGTACATAAAACCCACTTACTGCAGCCTTATAGCGTAGAATGAAATTGTTTGACACAAGCCCAACATCAGAAGCTCCTCAGAACAACCATTTTACGTCATGTAAGCCTTTAATTACCTGAATGTAGTCTATTATGCTTGAAACTCTAAATATGGAGCCAAACTGCTGAATTAATGTACAAAAGCTCAGACACTGTGATGACCCAAAGCAAAATGTTGTTTTCTTCTTACAGTACGATGATATGTTTGAGTCACTGATTCTCATAAACTCCTGCACACAGCCATTTCATACAAACTAAAATTCTGCTGCTCAGCTCTACATAACCAAAGCCAAAGAGAAACTAACAACCTTTACCAACAGACTGTTGTGCACACAAACTAAATATAAAAGATGGACATAGCAGTAGGACATAGCAGCATCACCCATTAGAAAGTGAGGTCTCGCTATGAAGCCTCAAGCTGAGGACTTTAGCCCTCACCATTATGGTGCTTTGGAATCAAACAATCTGGATCCGACTGAAAAACCAGGTGGCTTGTGAATGACACGGCAAAGCAAAACCGGCTTTATCCTCCTTTTTCACTCAAATAATTTGTTTTATTCAGTTAGACCTGAAACTAGTGACTGAGTGATTTAGGACACTTTTATTGGTTTTTTATTGGCTTTTTTCCAGCTTTTCTCTGGGTATTTTAGAGTTTTTCTTTAGAAATTCACTGCTTTTTCACTCATTTTCAGTCCCATCCTCATAACTTATCATTCTCAGAGTGTGCCATTTTGGTTTTTAAGGAACTGCATTGCATCCTGGGGTGTTGGGAATCTTGTCAAAAAGGATGGGAAAGGTTTGGCTAAGCAGTTTAGGTTGTGTTGTAGAATTAAGGTGGTCATGCCAAATACTGAGTTTCAAGCTTTGTTTTTGCCTTATATACTGTAACTCCATACATGTTTGCATATGTTATAATAAACTGTGATACACGTTCCCCATTTTTCTAGCAAAATAGAAATAAAGTAGGGTTGGCTCAACTGTTTTGCACACTACTGAATGCTGACTCATTCTTTTGACATAAATACAGAACTTAAAAAGCCATTCATCTTCATTTGTCATTTCCTCTTTGGTTTGCTACATGAAGCACAACATTTACAAGTGAGTCAAAGTCTACTGTTGCACTATAGCATGTACACCTGAAAAAAACATTAGCAGCATTAGCAGTGCATCACTTACACTAGCGCGTCACCATAACATTAACAAAGAGTTAACGGCACTAGATACTTTCTAATTGAAAGCTTGAAGTCCCACTGTAGTCCCCCGGGCCGCTCTACTATTGAACTAGCTACCAGTTTGGACTTAGCACGCTCACTACTTAAGTTTAAGGCTTCAAACTAACTTCAGACGAAGAGTTATTCAGCTCTTCGTAACTTCTATAGTTTGTCTTTTGTCCTGTCTCTCTTTGTTCCCCTTAAACCCAACCATTCGCAGCGTATTTCTGATCCTCCCGAAGCCAGGTATCTAAAGTAAACTGAGGCGACTCTTGTAAATTGGTGAATATGTGAATAAAAGTGACTTGAATTAAATTGAATTAAAAGTCAGAACAGCAGGTTGTGATCTACGCACAGCAGGGACCAAATGTGTGTTCTGGCTCCTTTGGCTTGCTTCAAACAGAAACATAAATTAAATGAATCGCAGTTTTAGAACAAATTCAATTCAAATACTGAAAATACAGTGTTTGAATTAACAGTAACAATTATTAAAAGTCTAATGTTACATAGAATATTATGGAAAAATAAAGCCCAGTGGATGACTTGGCCATACCTAAAGTAAACATGTTTTCCACAAGTACAAATAAGAAAAAGTACTGAAGCTCTCAGAGAGAAAAACATGACCAAAAAAATTGTAGCTTGCTCCTATTGATGTTGTGTGTGGGTTTTTTCATTCATTTGTTAGTGATCATAGCTTTCTTGAATAGCACATTGCTTATTAGCTCAGTTTTTTTCGTGTATTTTTTATTACTTGTGGAAAACTGTAAATCAAATAAAGAAAACGTCTATCTGAACCATCAGTCAACAGTTTGAACTGTTGAAGGATGGTTTTTCTTTATTTTTACTACTTTCTACATTGTAGATACATACTGAAGACAGTAAATATATGAAGCACGATATATGGAATTACGTAGCAAAAAAAGAATACAGATACGGATAATTAACTCTAAATATGTCTTATATTTTAGATTTCTGAACATAACCACCCTTTGCTTTGTTGACAGCGCTGCAAACCCTTTGCCTTCTCTCAATGAGCTTCATCATGTAGTCACCTTAAATGGTTTTCACTTCACATTTGTGCCTAGTCAGGGTTCAGTTGTGGAATTTCTTGCCCTCTTTGTGGGGTTGGGACCATCAGTTTATGTTGTGCAGAAGTCAGGCTGGTACAGCCCTATTTGACAACTGTTAGAATTCATACTATGGCAATAACCAATCAGCAATTAAAGAGAAATGACAGTCCATCATTACTTTAAGAACTGAAGGTCAGTCAGTCTGGAAAATTGCTAAAACTTTAAACGTGTGCCCAAGTGCAGTCACAAAAACCATCGGAAACTCAGATGAAACTGGTTCATATGAGGAACGCCCCAGGAAAGGACGACCAACAGTCACCTCTGCTGCGGAGGATAAGTACATCTGAGTCACCAGCCTCAGAAATCACAACTTAACAGCACCTCAGATCAGAGTCCAGATAAATGCCACACAGAGCTCCAGCAGCAGATACATCTCTACGTCGACTGTTCAGAGGAGACTGTGTGAATCAATCTTTATGGTCAAATAGCTGCTAAGAAACCACTACTAAGGAAAAGTAGCAAGCAGAAGAGATTTGTTTAGGTCTGTTGGAAAACCATTTCAGGTGACTACCACATGAAGATCGTCGACAGAATGCCAAGAGTGTGCAAAGCATTCCCAGATAATTCCATATGGGTTCACTCATAGTTTTGATGCCTTGAGTGAGAATCTACAATGTACGTAGTCATGAAAATAAAGAAAAACATTAAATGAGAAGGTGTGTCCAAACTTTTGACTGGTAATGTATGTACACAAATTTGACTTTACATCTTCCTTAAATACACACACCACTACACACTATGAAAGAATGTAAAATAAGCTGTAGAAATGAAGGTAATTGTAAACTGCTAAAAAGTTACTAGAGGAGTCCAGTGTATGGATAGCTACTATGAGGGAGAACTGGGTGTCAGTGAAAAAGGGTAGCCAAATGTTTTCTAAAATCTAAAATGTCCCTGCCATCTCTAAATTTAGCATTATCTCCACTAGCTCTCAACCGCCAGTATCATCTTCTGTGGAGTTTCTTTTGTCATTCTCTCTTAAGAGCTTAAAGTCATTATCATTCTCATCACAGATGTGATGTTCTGTCTGAAGTACAAACTGTTCTATTAGAGAACTAATTTAACAGAAGAAATACTTTTAGCATTTATCTCTCTGCCTCTAACAGGGTTTTGATGGTTTGTGATACATTAATTCTTGTTAGGGTACATACATACATACATCTACATCCAGTGGATGGCTCAATATAATTGAATACAATCTGTAAAACCTAGTGATCAATACAAATCTCATAAATGCCTCAGATTTTGCATTTAAAAGTTGTGTTTCACACTGATTCCTGTTAAGGAATTATTCGTTTTCTACTAATAATTCAGAGACATGATAGGTTTCTAAAGCAGGTCACTAGAGTAGGCAGGCAAAATACTCACCAGTATGATCAACTGTGGCATGCAGAATAAAACAGTGACAAGTTAGAGCCCCTGTTTTCATATATTTAATCAATAGCTCAGGATGTTGTAATTAGATCACAGTTAAGATTCTTGGCTTAGACAGTCCCCTTACGTTTAATATAATCATAGCATACCACTAGCCTGGGGTGGGCTATTGTTCTTATGAAATACTTACTAAATATGGCAATATGAACATTATAACACAATCCGCTTAAAGCACATTCATGCATGGTCAAAAAGCATCCACAAAACATTGTTCTCCCAAGCAATATATGCTCTCAGAGGACATAAATCAAGTTAGCAAGGTAAGGCTAGCTAGTTAGTTGTAAGTTAGGTACACTGTATAAAACCTGGTGTTGGTTATTTCTTAACATTAATTAACATGAAGCTAGACATTTCTCAGTCAAACCAGTCTTGGGAGTTTGGATGTCTAAACTGATGTAATCTATATCACATACTGTTTTGCTAGATAAGTGCAATTCATCAATATTATCAGGCAGCTAACACTTCCAAGCAGAAAGCCATCCCAATGTGGGCACTCATTTAATGTCTACACATTAAAATTCACATGCAGAAACACATGACTTTGTTCTGGTGAGTGGCACCAACTTGAAAAGTGCTATATAAATAAACATTACTTACAGTGCATTTGACACACTGCAAGTACCTTTTGGGTGGCTTTGGGTGCCTCCGTTAACAACACTAGAGATGGGGGGGTCGAGATACCCCGCTGTTACAGGATGGGAGGCGAGGTACACCCTGGACAGGTTGCTAGTCTGTCACAGGGCCAACAACACTTATAGAACCATTCACATTCATATTCACACATATAGACAATTTAGAATCACCAATGCAAACTCCATACAGAAAGGCCCCAGCCAGGTGGGGGTCAAATCTACCATCTCACTGTGAAGCAGCAGTGCTAACCACTGTGCCACCATGCTTTACATAACACATCAATTAATATGGTTCCTTACATATACGTATATTATTATTATTATTATTGACAAGATTTGTCATGTTTAACTGCTTTAAAAGGAGTATGTGTGCCTAATAAAATTGACAGTGAGTGTATAATTAAATTTCTTTAGTAAGTAATATGATTATTGATTATTCTTTCCACCTATAATACCTATAATAACGAGACTTCTATGTTGATGTCATACTTGGGTTGGGCTGTAGCAGGACCTCAGTCTGTCTGTAGATTTTCTCGGTCCAGTGTTTGGTGCAGTCTGCCCGGCTGATCAGGTTCTCAAACTGAGCGTCCAACTCGGTCTTCTCTGCTTGGCCCAACTTCTCCTCTGTGAACTGAGGCGTCATAGCGCAAACAACACACATCTCACAGGTGAACGACGGTACTCGAACACATCTGCGTCTGTCTGCTCTGAGATGGAATCAGTTTTTACACACATACATGCGAATAAAAAAATAAAACAAAGCAGTAATATTAAGAAAAGTGACGTCACGAAGGAGTCCGGTTAATGATCTGCTCGTGCTTAATCGTTGTCACTTCCCTGTCACCCTCAATCCAAATGGGAAAAAAACCCGTTTATATTTGTACTATATTTGTGCCTCTTTTAACTTGAGAAATAATTAATATTAGCTACGCTAGCTTGCCAGAGATAGCACTTAGTCAGTCCTATGTTGAACTGCGCCGCTGGCCCAAACTACGAGCAAGGCACAGCTGAATATCTTATCAATTTCACCTGCTTTAGATGCTGATATGCAGCGTCACGTTAGACATAGCGATATACCGCAAAGTCATATACGACTGTACCAAATTGTTATTAACGCTAGTAACAACTGACTGCCAAAGTGAAAGGATGCGACAGCAAAAGCCACAACACTTTTCCGCTCGCGGCACTCACGAGCGCTTTATTACCTGGACAGCCCGTGTCAAAAACAGTCCAGCACCCGAGGCTAATTTCTTCACGCTGAAATCCATTTCGTTTATTTATGATTTAAAACACTCGAGGGAGAGCTCTCTTAACACTATCCACTAGATGTTGTGGCACACGCCAAAGTCACGTGACCTTACCTTACGTCAGACGCATCATTTTACGGAAATAGGAAAAGCATTAAATTATAGCAGTATGATATTTTTATAATTTAACAACAATGCAACATGGCAAGACAGCAACAGTAACTTGAAATCTGATCGTAATCAGATCTTAAATTTCAGTACGACTGCGATATAGAAATTGAACATAGCCGGTGGTATAAGCTTTCATACCAGCAGATGTCGCCATTTTTATTGTTGACAATGCCGCAAAAATGACGCTGAACCAACAGTCTTCTAAACGAAGGCTAAAACCTCACAACAAAATTAAGAAAGAAAAATGCCTCGGCATGTGTCTGCATTCCTCTGACTCTGGCATTAATTTACTTGCCTCTGTTCCACATTTTGGTGTAAAGGACATATACAGTTTTCATACCACATGAAATAACTCTGTCTTATACTTTTTTAAAAAAATATATTAACTCTTTAACCTTTATTATTGATTGAACTCCTTTAACAAAAGAATGTATCCAAATACAGGATAAATAAACTATCTTTTGTTCTTAAATAGCAATTCCCCACTTTGGCACCTAAATACACCGTGACGCTCAGAGATGACGTAAGGACGCTAAAAGCGTCGAGTCTCAGGGCTGGCACACATGTGAGTTTTGTTTGTTACGTGTTTCTCTGCGGTTATTCGGCATTAAACTAAACTAAAAGTTACTTTAAATGTTCATATACAAAGAATGTGTATATGAACGTTAGGAATACGGTATACGAATATGCTATAAATCTCTGACTGGTGACATTTTGGCTCTTGTGAAGCTGCAGCCAGTTATTCATAGCTTGCTAGCTAGCGACCAAAACATTTTGTTACGTTAATTAAATTTAACTAAAAATGCTTAAGATGTCGTGCACTAGTTTACTGTCTTTTAACAACTGAGTCGTAACAGGATATATTTTGGAATTTGTAGCAACCCGTGGGATAACGGTATGCACATCAGGTATTCATGGCTTGGAAGTCGAAGACCCGCAGTCTACAGGTGTTCGACACGGAGTTGAGCGCTGACGCGGTGGAGTGGTGTCCTGTTTCACCCAACCACAGCATCCTGGCCTGCGGCACGTATCAGCTACAGAAAGGGGTGAGATTACATCCCATTACCTGTCATGGGAATAGAATTGTATACAAATGTCTTTATACCCTTCCTTCGCTTAAAATTATGAGAATTTGGTCCCGTGTACATTGTCCACCTGTTTTGGCGGTGTTTGGATCACCGGATTGGATTGCTAAAAGAGGTTTGTGGCTAAAATGCTTATCTCCAGCGCTGGCTGTAAGCATTTAGACCAGATTAGTAATAAGTAAAGAAGCCAGAGAACTCTGACCACTATGTTAATTGGTTTGTTAAAAAAACAAAAAAAAAAGTGATGGCTTGTACAATTGATGTCAGCTGACAAGTATAATATATAAAGCTTCAGTGTTTTACTTTGAATCATTAGTAGTTAGTATATTTTACCATTTAAGTCAAGTCAGGAATAGATATTAATGTGGGCTGTGATTTATTTATTTTTTAAATGGTGGGGTTATAGATTTACCCAGTGTCTGGGCAGAAGTTCCAGTTGTTCACTTACATGGACCTAAAATCTTTACATTTTTTGTATATGTATACAGTTCCAGTATTTGGTTCTCATATTAAACATGGACAACATTTTAAATAATGAGGTCAGTGTATGTACAAGTAATCCTAGTCTTCAGACTGGGACTTGGTTTGAGTCAGTTTTCTTTTTCCAGTCATGGCTCTGTAAGCTATAGCTCTGACTGTGAGTGCAGAAGAATTGTGTGAAAGTAAGCTTAAAAACAGGATGGTTTTAAAGGCAGAGGTGTTAAGGAACTTATTTCAGACTAGGGCTAAACTGCACCATGGTCCAGTATAAGATAAATATGAGCAGAATAAAGGGTTAGTACATGCTAACAGTAAACCTTACTCCAAACTAGGAGATATTGATATTTTAAAAAAAATCCGGTATTAATAGATTGGCCCTTGCTCCCCTTAAATAAAATGTTTGTTGCAGTCTTTCCTAATTACCTTAAGCATGTTCTCTAAGAAATTAAAACGCTTTCATATTACGTCAGACAACTTTTTCATAGTTTTCATGTGACATCACATCTATTCAATTTAGGTAAAAACCCTACAGTATTGGAGAGAAAACCCCCTAGAACAATCCCCTATAAGTAAGCACTATATGATGGTGGCAAAGAAAAAAACCTTTTTAACAGGAAGAAACCTCTGACAGAAGCAGCCTCAGGGAGAGGCAGCTGTGAAAGGAAGCAGAAGAGAAAAAGGAAAGATGAGGGCAGACTGTGGGAGAGAGAAGATACAATTTAATGACATGTGGCAGTGGAATATAAAACGTGTGCGGGTTGAAAAGAAGTGAGTTGAGAAGAAATCCTCAGAGTATCACAGGAAGCTCCCCCCGATCCAGCCCTACCTGATATGCTTTATCAAAACGGAAAGTTTTATGTTCAGTTTTTAGAGCAGAGGGTGTCTGTCTCCTGAATCCAAACTGGGAACTGGTTCCAAAGGTGAGGGGCGGGGTCGTATTTAAATATGACAGGGCCTTATTAGTTAGTATGTAAGGAGAAGGATTGTAATGCAAGGTATTCCTCTATTGCCTGCTAACTCTTTTGTTTTTTTTTTAAAGTTGGCTTCCTCCTCTTGCTCTAGTGCTAGCTGGTAATTAAAGCAGACTCACTCAGAAGCCGCTCGGTTTGCTTACAAATGCTGTATAGGCGTATGGCATTACCAGCACACGGACTTAACTTTGTTATACAGGCACACTGGCCCAGATCACAGCAGCTAATTTAAACTCTCCCTGGAAATCATTTTTGATTACATTTATGTCATCTAACTTAAAAAAAAATTACACTGCTGCCCCAGAGTGCTGCATACATTTTATTAATAAAGACTTGGTAGCCGAATGAAGCAACCAGTGGAGTTAATGAGGACCCACTTTGATGTCTGCTCTGTGTCACTCTGCTCTCATGTTGCAGGGAGGGGAAGAAGATGCCACCCCGAGCAGGATCGGTCGTCTCTACCTTTTTGAATTTCGGCACGAGGGACCGATGTGCCCCCCTCTCACAGAGCTGCAGCGCATGGACACCGCAGCCATTTTAGATTTGAAATGGTAAGAAAGCAGATTTGGTCAATGTAGCTTCGGTTATTTCCCTCATATTCATTGTTATGCGTGTTCATAGGTGCCACGTGCCTGTGTCAGACAGAGCAGTGCTGGGGATGGCAACAGCTACCGGGGAGCTGCAGCTGTACACACTGTCTCGCAGTCAGGTGAGAAATGTGGCATCAAAAGATTTAGACAGTGGCATGTGGGGCCTGTATTATGAAGACATCTCAGCATACCCAGAACATTTTTCCATTATCTGGATTCACTTAACCCCATCATTGGTAGTCAGGATAAAAAGTTACACAAAACTGGTTGTCAGCTCACTAAAGTAACCGAGGCTTTCCTGATCTAACGACAGAAACATGAAAGGGGCAGCAAAATCTGTCCAATCACAGTATAACTTTTCTTTATTTTTTACATATTTATTGACTTTTATAAATGTAGATATGGCATTATTTATGGTTAATATCAGCTGATTTATTGGCCCCAAGATCAGTCGAGTTTATGATTTTGGTGTTTCATTAATTTTGCCTGTATTTAACAGTTACTAAGTTTAGCACACTAAAATACGCATTAAGGCCTTGATTGCCGTGTAACGGCCACAGACAGCTTGAGCTGCAGTGCATGAGCGCAGCAGCTATTTTAGATTCAGGCTACAGGAAGGCTGCTGTTTTTATGCCTCACCTCTAACTGTGCATTCATTTGTTGTTTTGTGTTGATGTTGTGGTGTGCACTCATGAATGTGTGTATCCAGTAGGAGGGTAGCCACAGTCTGCAGTCTCTCAGTAGTCTGGAGGTTGGAGCAGAGCGGCTGGCTCTGTCATTAGACTGGTCCACTGGAAGACTGGACAGGTCAGCTTATTGGAGACGCTACTACCTCCATAAAAGAGCCAATGTCACATGTTGTGCAAATATCATTCATGTTAATACCTCACCCTGTCGTGTCAGCAGCAGTGACGTGCGGATTGTGTGCAGTGACTCTGCAGGCTGCATCAGCGTGCTCTCTCTGGCTGAAGGTGCTTTAACAACACTGTCTCAGTGGAAAGCCCATGACTTTGAGGCCTGGATCTCTGCCTTCTCTTATTGGGACACACAGCTTGTGTACTCTGGTAACATATATCCTGTCACTCTTAAAAATTAATGTGTTAATTGTTGCAAACAAAGAAAAGCGTATTCTAGAATCTTACGTATCATTTGCATAAATCCAAATAACTGTATTTTTCAGTAAGAACAGGAAACCCATCATAGCAGGTAGGTTTGAATAGCTTTTTTTGTTTTAAAAACTCTGTTTTGTATTTACTTGGATTGGCTCTGTGATTTAAAAATAAAATATTCTTTGATCTAAAACATTTTTTGTTTAGTCCATCTTTTTCTGCAAACAAAATAACAGTTAAATACTAATTAGGATTTAATTAATAATTGGTGAGTGGCATCTTATTTGCTGAAATCAGTCAGTAAAACTGATATACAACTGTCATGTGAAAAAAAAAGTAAGTACATCCTATTTCAGTTCTGAGGTTTCACATATGAATCCTTTTCAGCTTCTAATATGATAAAATTATTACCTCAGATGAGCAACACATGCCATTATTTATGTATTTGAAACTAAGCCAAAATCCAGAAGCAGTGAGTAAAACCTTAAGTGCACCTCATGATTCAGAAGATTGTAGAACCAATTTTAGCAACTGTAGCTTGAAGTAATAATTTTCTGTGTGACTTCATTAGTCTCTGACATTATTGTGGATGCATCTTGCCCTCATTCTGCTTTACAGCTTTACTGCAGTTTATTGACGTTTGTGGGTACGGCTGTCTTAAAGTCCAGGTTTCTTTGGGTTGAGGTTCTTTGCGCAATTGCAACGTCTGTTGTATGACAGCATTTGGTCCAGAGTTTTAGCTGTTTGACTCCTCTGTGTTCTTTGGTATACAGAGGAGTTCATGGTCAAGGTTCCCAGGTTCTGTGCCTGCAAAATAATCTCAAATCATCATCCCTCCACCACCACAGCTCCACGACAGATGGTATGAGTTGGTGTTTCACCTTGACCAAATGCTATTAAGCTGCTTCAGTATGAGATGGTATTTGTACTACTATGCAATGTTTGGTCTTCACCAAATATGGCACTGTGCATTATAGCAAAATCTCTCCAATTTGGTCTTGTATGTCCAAAGGTCATTGTTCCTGAAGTGTTGTGGTTTCCTCAGATGCAACTTCATAAACCTAAGCTATATTGCGGTGTGTATTTGTTTTTGGTTTTCTTTGCCCTTTCAAATGAGACAATGTTGTTCAGTCTGATTGTACTGTCAAGAAGTTTAACATTTAACATGCTAAGTGAAGCCTACATATTCTGAAATGTAGCGATTTTCGGAGTTTCACTCGGCATTGCACAGTCTGACTTTGGGGTCAATTTGCTGGGATCGCCACTGTTTGGAAGATTCGTATTTGTCTTCAGTGTTTTCCACTTGTGACTAATTATTCTCACTGTAGAGTGATGGATTTGAAATTGTTTGGAAATGGCCTTATAACCCTTCCAAGTTTAATCAATAGCAACAATTGCTCCTCTAAGTTCATTGTTTACGGCTTTCCTGCTGGGCCTTGTGCTAACACACGAGTGCTCCGGACCAGAAAACTGTCAAGCCGATAATCAGTATTTGATTATCGGCTCCTGGCTGATGATTGCTGATAATTAACAGCCTGAGTAGCAGCCAATTAATTCCCGTGGAAGCATATTGTCCTTGGTTTTTCACACATCCCTTCTGCATTTTGGTTTATTGTTAAATAAATGACACAGTGTAATATGCCATGTGTTGTTTATCTGATGTTGTACTTACCTATTGTAACCTCTCCTAAGAAGCAGATGATATTTTTTGTCCTTGTATATAAAACCTTAGATTTCAGATATGGTGTACTTTATTTTTTTTATCATGACTTTAAATCATACATATGTGCCACCAATTTGTGTGCCTTACACGGGTAGTTTGTGAGCTCACATTGATGCTGTCTCTAAATCGGCCATCTAAATATTCTCCTGTGCTGTGTCATGTGTTGTTTTCTCACCAGGTGGTGATGACTGTAAACTGAAAGGTTGGGATTTAAGGATCGGTCCCTCCAGCCCCACTTTCATAAGTAAAAGGTGAGGTTGATAGTGTATCAGTTTTCATGTATATATTCCATTTTGACAGTGTGCAGACACAAATTTATGTTGTTTTCTTTCAAAGGCACTCGATGGGTGTGTGCAGTATTCACAGCAACCCTCATCGGGAGCACATTCTGGCTACAGGCAGGTAAATATCCTGATGTTGAGCTGTTGTTGTGTAAGAGTTGTATACTTGTTGCTCCTCTCACGCACTTCTCCTTCCACAGTTACGATGAGCAGGTTTTGCTGTGGGATGGCCGAAACATGCGGCAGCCCCTGAGTGAGACTCCATTGGGTGGTGGAGTGTGGAGACTGAAGTGGCATCCCAGCCATCAGCACCTGCTGCTGGCAGCCTGCATGCATAATGACTTCCACATCCTTCACTGTCAGCAGGCTCTAGGTGTGTTTGAATAAGTGATAAACAATAAAATGGTCGCTCTGAATTAGACCAGCTTTAGGCCTGTGAAAACACAGTTTTCACCTCACACTTTGTGGTGATTCTGTCTCTCCCATTGGACTGACAGCCTGCGTGGGCTCTTGCCTAGTTTAGCTGGTTTGGACTCCAGAGACCGGTCTAGTTTCAGCTTCTTAAATATGAGAATTGTTTGACAATTGTCTAATTATAATTGATCTTAGCCGTCTTTTTAGCTTCTCAGAGCGGAAAGGTAGCTTAATGAACTCATCATTACTATTTATAGATACTGCACAATTTGAAGAAATTAAGCAACAGAGCATATACCTTTTTGCTTTTTTTATAGGCTCTTTAAAAACGATGGACTAGAGTCCAGGCCTGAAAAGGCAAACCATGTAGCATTTTAAACCTGCATTCTTTCTAATGGCCAGCAGGGAGCCACTCCTTGTCGTGAAAAGAAGTCTGACTCTATAAAAATGTATGGGAAAATGAGCATACTGCTCTATAAATCTGTTGCCTCACGAAATGCTTTCCTGATGACATTCTCTGTGTCCTCAATTTCTCAAATCAAACATGGACACATGTCCATGTTTGCCAAGGGGTGTGTAACACACACAAAAAAAAAACTGTCTGAAACAGATGGATGCCAAACACGCCAAAATGGTGTTTGTGTTTGATAGGAAAGATTCTGTGAATGGTGCTGGCAGTGTAAATAGCTTTGAATGGTGAAAGGCTTCCTTCTCTACCTGAAACATCAGTAGACCTCACATATTGTACAAATGGTTGTTTTTACCAGGAGAAATCTGTGGGGGGTTTTAATAACTTACTGTTTGTTTACTTACAGAGGGCAGTGCAGGAGCATGCCCCATTGTAACCTCATACATCCTCCACAGTTCCTTGGCATATGGAGCAGACTGGTCCAGGCTGTCCCTGGAGGACCATACTGCCTGTTCCCCGCCTGCCACAGAACCAAAGGAAAGCCCTGCAGAGAACCGAGGACACTTAAGGATTCAATATGAATCTCCCACTGCCAGCTTTGACACTTCCCTGGAGGACGATGCTGGTCGATACATCCCAGAGGGAATTGCAGCACCTCAGACCTCCCCTGCTCCAGTTCCCACCCTCAACCCTGATGAGGATGCTCCCTCACTGTCCTGCCTGCTGGCCAGCTGCTCATTCTATGACCACATGCTCCACGTGTGGCGCTGGGACTGGATGCCAGACCAGGCTTTACAGGAGTCATAGCAATGTTGACACTATTGAAATCTAAATGTATAGCCTGACTACAGCAAGAGCATGTCATGCTGTTATTCCAGTCACTGTTTTTATCATGAAGATTCCTATACTTTGGAATGACTTATCACATTATATGCAATTAGCAAGACCCTCTATTTTCATAGTGACACTGATTTTTTTTTTAATATAAACTTGTATTTAAGCAAAAAAAAAAAAAAGAAGTTTATAATCCTCATACTCGTGTGTACTGTAGCTACAAGCGCAATACAACCATTCACCTACACATGTTCTTTGTTTGGTTTTTTTCTTCTTTAGCCCAGACCAGCTGCAGGGTCGTGTGAGGTGGTTGTTGTGGGGCTAAAATAGGGTCAAGATGCCCACTTGGCAAGCTGCATCCCTAAAGTTGAATCAAAAAAACATAGCAGCTAATTGTTAATGTTAAGGAGCAGGACAAAATATCAGAAATGCACCCATAAAAATTATAACAGGCCATGTTGTTTGTCAGGTGACTCTCCCCTTGAAGGGAGAATTCTGTTTGTTAGCACTTAGCAGTGTAGCATCCAGTTTTCAAGATATTATTTTGGTGGTTTAAATCAAGTTGATTTAATTTTGGTGATATTCAGGTTAAGATCACACCACATGCGACAATCAGTAATAATTTTATATTAAGTGAGAACATAAATATAATACTGCACAAACCTGTTCAAGAGGTTCGGTTCAGTTTAGTGACTCCAGTTAGCACATGTGAGCCCTAACCCACTGCAATCGGCTACAGCAGCCTTCATCTGAACTAAAGCGGCCACCCTTAGAAGTTACTCGTCTCAATGTAGAGATATAATGAACCTACCTACAGAACAAAACTATTTGTACCAGACTATAATTATGCTTTTTAATGTTGTTTATTGTAATATGAGTCTGAGGATTGATTCACTTTTAGCCGGTCTCAAGTGGACATTAGAGTACAGGTAAGTGCAGTTTTAGGTACTTAATGGCCTGAAAAATAAAGCAAACTATTATGTGGTAACTGAATAATTACCACTGTGTTTAACTTTGAAATATGTCACATGTAGCTAGTCTGCATATACCCTTGAACAAGATCACCAGTCCCTCAGTGAAGACTCATAACTTAAAAAAAACAGGAGCTCAAACCATTATAATGAATATCTGACAGTTGTGCAGTATTAATCATGCTTTTTGTTTTATTTTTCCAGGTCATCAAATAACAAAACCTGTAAGACAAGGCCTTTTTCCTGAACAGTTTATGTAGTAGTTGATTTTCTAGAAGGGGCCCTCATCAGTTGATCTGCAGCTTTCAGTCCCCAGTGAATCAGCGAGTCTTTGGAAATCCATCATTAACGTACATAATTCTTTGGATAGAGCTTGAAGAGCTTCCCCTCCTGTGTGGGCTCAAATCCATACTTCACTAGCTGGTCTTTGCTGAAAGTGCCTGCTTCCAAGTCCTGTTTGATCTGAGGAGCCACAACTTCATCGAACAGACTCTGTGCTGTGAGTGGAGGTTCTGTTCCTTTCGGGGCACGGTATGAGACATATGGTCTGAGTTTGAATCCCTCCAAAGGAGGCACCACAAACTCCGGAATCATGGCCCGAATGGCTAGAAACTTGGAGCTGGGGAGATTCCGTCCAGCGGGCCTGGCGCCCCTGCCTTTATTATGAGTCCTTGATCCACGCTTGCTCGTGAACTCAGACATCCTGTCAGCACCTCGCACCAGCCCCCTCATCAGCGTGGATAACACACCCATGCTGGCACAGCCTTCCTACAGGACAGAAGAGAGTAAAAACAAAAGCGTTGATTTTAATAAAGAGTGGGTATACACCACCTCATGAAATAGCCAAATACACTGCCAGGGAAGATGGACAAAATCCTGTTAGAATATTGACGATCAATACACAAAAATTACTTTCATTTTTCACTTGGTAGTCAGGTAACAGTGATGCTTTACTGTTCAGACTGCACTCTGGGTTAGGATTAGGGTCAACATGCGTTACATTACAGTTTAGTAAGAAACCTTAAGTGCTGATTTCTGTAACTTGTTCACTGGTTAGCTTGCTAACTAGCAAACAACTTAAATGATAGCTAAATGTAATGCTGCTTTCGAGCTCATAATTAATTTCAGATAAAATTCTGGATATTATTTGAATTTTCGATGAACTGCAGATTCAGAAATTGTTACATTCATATTTATATATCTATAAAATATTCGACTTCACTCACCTTCACCACACCGTCAGCCCAACGCTATCGAGCTGCTTCACTATCTAACAAACTGTTTGGTGATTGGACGACATTAGGCACCATCTACCAATCAAAATACGAGATGCTTGTTTCGCTGCCAGTGATTGGAGGTACGTCATTTAAGACAACTACGCAGAGCCCATGAGTGGAGAAACAGCCCTTCAAAATAAAAGCTGTGTGCTCAAGGGCTGCATGCTTCGAAGGATGCAACCCACACAGCTAAATATTTCATAAACATGTTAGCATATAAAAAGATTTTAAAAAAATTGTCCGTGTTCAAATGAACTATGGGTATAATTTCTATTATAAAAGCTATTGTTTTTCATTCGACATCTTTAAAAAAAAAATCGTATATTCTATTCGGTGTTGCTGTAGCCTTTTGTTAAGAGAGGTTTTATTTTGATAGGTATGACAGGACATTTAGATTGCTTTTTCCAAAGAACTGGAAAGCACGTAAACGTAAAAACTTTGGCATAAGAAAGGTACATGGCAACATTCTTTGCTTGACTTTAGTCTAAAAAGGTAAGCTAGAGATTGTATCTTGCGGTTTCTCACCGAGGGACTCTGTCACCGCAGACCTACTAGTTTAGTGTTTCTTTTCCACTCCATTGTCCTCTTGGGTAACGGAACAGAGCTACACACACATGCAAAAATGAGAATTACAACTTTACAGTTAAAGTTAAATGTGATATTAAAGGTAAGGTTGGAACTGTAGGTAGACGCTGTTTCCATATTACGTTGGAATCCCGTCAACCAGGATCAGCCTCGTTATGATCCGTGTTGTATTTGGATCTTTTATATGATGACAAGCAAATAAGCGAGAAGTAAGTTTAGTAAACAAAGTGAAAACGTTGTCTTTCCCCATGTCGAGCTTTGTACTAATTCAGATATAGATACGCATGCGGCAGGGTTGCAGTGTGTCAGCGCGGGAGGGAGTGTCTGGTTACCAACAGTCAGTGAGAGCTGGAGGTGATCTTTAACCCAGATTTCTGCTCTGTGACCTCGTTTCGATCAGCTGGAGAGAACAAAGATTTAATGAGTAAAGAGTCACATGAAAGGTTGGGCTTTGCAAAGTTTTCAAACATTGTTTTAGGGTGGCATTTTCTTTCTTTCTTTTGAAAATAGGCATGGAAGACAATGATGAAGAGGAGCTCTGCAATAAGTCCAGTAATCCAGTAAGTCATTTGTTAAACTTCAGTGTCTAAGTCTTATGTCCTTAAAGCTACGTAAAAAAAAAAATCCCTCTGCTAATTGAATGATCATTTACACTGCAGAGTTGCAGCACCTCATTACAGGGAGTGCAGAATTATTAGGCAAGTTGTATTTTTAAGGAATAATTTTATTATTGAACAACAACCATGTTCTCAATGAACCCAAAAAACTCATTAATATGAAAGCTGAATGTTTTTGGAAGTAGTTTTTAGTTTTAGCTATTTTAGGGGGATATCTGTGTGTGCAGGTGACTATTACTGTGCATAATTATTAGGCAACTTAACAAAAAACAAATATATACCCATTTCAATTATTTATTTTTACCAGTGAAACCAATATAACATCTCCACATTCACAAATATACATTTCTGACATTCAAAAACAAAACAAAAACAAATCAGCGACCAATATAGCCACCTTTCTTTGCAAGGACACTCAAAAGCCTGCCATCCATGGATTCTGTCAGTGTTTTGATCTGTTCACCATCAACATTGCGTGCAGCAGCAACCACAGCCTCCCAGACACTGTTCAGAGAGGTGTACTGTTTTCCTTCCTTGTAAATCTCACAGTTGATGATGGACCACAGGTTCTCAATGGGGTTCAGATCAGATGAACAAGGTGGCCATGTCATTAGTTTTTCTTCTTTTATACCCTTTCTTGCCAGCCACGCTGTGGAGTACTTGGACGCGTGTGATGGAGCATTGTCCTGCATGAAAATCATATTTTTCTTGAAGGATGCAGACTTCTTCCTGTACCACTGCTTGAAGAAGGTGTCTTCCAGAAACTGGCAGTAGGACTGGGAGTTCAGCTTGACTCCATCCTCAACCCGAAAAGGCCCCACAAGCTCATCTTTGATGATACCAGCCCAAACCAGTACTCCACCTCCACCTTGCTGGCGTCTGAGTCGGACTGGAGCTCTCTGCCCTTTACCAATCCAGCCACGGGCCCATCCATCTGGCCCATCAAGACTCACTCTCATTTCATCAGTCCATAAAACCTTAGAAAAATCAGTCTTGAGATATTTCTTGGCCCAGTCTTGACGTTTCAGCTTGTGTGTCTTGTTCAGTGGTGGTCGTCTTTCAGCCTTTCTTACCTTGGCTATGTCTCTGCGTATTGCACACCTTGTGCTTTTGGGCACTCCAGTGATGTTGCAGCTCTGAAATATGGCCAAACTGGTGGCAAGTGGCATTTTGGCAGCTGCACGCTTGACTTTTCTCAGTTCATGGGCAGTTATTTTGCGCCTTGGTTTTTCCACACGCTTCTTGCGACCCTGTTGACTATTTTGAATGAAACGTTTGATTGTTCGATGATCACGCTTCAGAAGCTTTGCAATTTTGAGACTGCTGCATCCCTCTGCAAGATATCTCACTATTTTTGACTTTTCTGAGCCCGTCAAGTCCTTCTTTTGACCCATTTTGCCAAAGGAAAGGGCGTTGCCTAATAATTATGCACACCTGATATAGGGTGTTAATGTCATTAGACCACACCCCTTCTCATTACAGAGATGCACATCACCTAATATGCTTAATTGGTAGTAGGCTTTCGAGCCTATACAGCTTGGAGTAAGACAACATGCATGAAGAGGATGATGTGGACAAAATACTCATTTGCCTAATAATTCTGCACTCCCTGTATAAAGACTTAGTGTAGCTGTTCACCTCAGTCAGATCAGAATATTTTATTAACCCCAGGAGAAAATAGTTTTGTTGTAGATGCTCAATTAAAATACAAGTATGAAAGATGGAGCATGTAAATCTTCTATATAAATAATAAGGCCCTCAAAGAGTAATGTTGAATAAAATATTACAAAGTAAGTGATGCATGTACAAGAAAGAAGTAAACAAGATATTGTAAACAAGATATTACAAGTGAATATAATCCCGGAGGAGTTGTAAAGATTAAACCCACAGATAGACCCATAAAGAGTTTAATTTCCACAGGTAGGAATGATTTGGCATTCTGTGGTGCATCGTGTTCAAATGGCTTACTTGAGTCAGAAGATAAAAAGAACTAAGGGGCATAAGATAAGAGAAAATATTAGATGTACCATAAGGTGAGGATGATTTTGAGCCGTGATTCATGCAAACATGCTCTAGTAGTAGAACATGTAATCAGTAAAAGAAACCGTTTATGTCTTTCCCCCCATAAAGACAACATTAATGACAGAGTTTTGACACCTCAGTATATATAAATAAAGTTCTGGTTTGATGACTACCAGTATGTTAGTTTATGAGTTTTTCCAAGGGCAACTACATAGTCAAAGATCACCCTCACTAACATCTGATGCACACCAAGTCATTTTGTTCTATAAGAAGGCCTGAAATATGACAGAAAAGAGCTTCAAGGCTTACTCCTAGTCTGCTTTCATTGAGTAAGAAGAAGTTAAGGGGTTGTTACATGGAAACAAGAAAGCAAATAAAAAAATAATTTCAGTCTGAAGAAAGTTAATGGGGGATGACTTAAAACAATTTGTTTTAGAGGTTGAACTGTAGGGCTGTACAAAGGATCAGCATAGAGTAATTAAGAATTCAAATCAATATTTATTTATATAGCACATATTAAAACAACAGTGTTGACCATAGTGCTTCACAGTCAGTAAAAACATGAGACAGTTAAAACAAACAATAAAACAGGACGACAAACAATAGGTAACAACACAATAAGCTAGAACAGCCAACTAGTTAGAATCAAAGGCCAAAGTAAAAAGATAAGTTTTAAGACGTGATTTAAAAGACTGAATAGACTCGGCAGTACGAATATGAACAGGGAGGTGATTATAACTTTGAGTACATAAAATAAGTCTAATAGACCCCAGGAATAAAAACACGGAGCTGGAAATTAACAGATATTTTCCACTGTGGCTCTCAATTACAACTAATATATTATAGAATATTGTGCAATGCTTTATCAGACTGTTAGATCTTTTGTGTGAAAACAGACTGTATTTTAATCTTGTCTTGACTGTTCCCAAACCTGATTCTTTTCTGAATGCACAGCCTGGCTCACCTTCAGCTGTGAGTCATTTCATTTCCTTTGTGTTGTCTCTGATGTTTCATAAGCTGGTTCCGCTGGATAGGCTTAAGGCCACGATGGAACTTTTTGTGGAGGAACGGACAGAAGCCAATATGGTAAACAGTGGAAGTTGGCTTGTGTGCCTTTATATACTAAACGATATATAACAAAAAACTGAAAGGAAACAAAAGAAAGAATTAAGTAAATTCATGCAAATAGTGACTAAGTGTGAATGCTTTCTGTTATTACTGTATGTTTAAATATTATTTATATTCCTTTAAAGGTACTCATTGTATTCAGAATAAGTTAAATTTAGAAGAATTTCCACCAGCAGGGGTGGTGTTTTACTTTCTGGTAAAAGACCACTCCTGCTAGTGGAAATTGTCCACCCATGTAATAAGAAAAGGCAGTATTTAGCCTGACACATATTCTGTTTAACAGACAAAAGCTACAACCTATTGATCCTTCAATACATAGATATATACATCTGTAGATTGATGTAGTGATCTGTTGATAGAGAGATCTATAACTATCAGGTGATAAGAAGCCAGCTGAATGGTAGAAAAAGATCCAAGCCAATGCATTCACCCTGTCGGTCATTAGAGATACCCAGCTGGAATAATAAGCTGGTCACAGGAGGAGATAGATGCCACCGAGGTCTTCACATGTATTCTAGCACCCTAAGGCTCTATGAGCAACAGAAAGAGGGAGGGTGAGGGTTAAGGAGTGTCAGAGCCACAATCCAAGATGAAACACGGAGCATCTGCGAATACATCCCTCTGAATGGGATGTTCCATTGACAGAGAGAGGAAGTGGCAGACATCAAGAAATCCTACCAGTGGCCAGAAATGGGCGGACTAAAGAAAAGGATAGAGGTTTTTTATCATGGCAGCACAAGAACAGGCACTAAGCATCAGATCAATAGAGGCAGGACTCTATTACAGCTGACAGGTTCTAGACTGCAAAGGTGCCATGGAACTGATCAACACAGAGCAGCAGGATGCAAGGTGCAAGCTGAGACCGCAAACACCAAGGCACAACCAGTTGGCTAGAATCTGGAACATCTGTACCACATATGGACAAGAAGTCCCCAAGTCCAGATGGGAGACACCACTAAAGGTGGTTGAGAACAGTGGAGCTAAGGTCCTGTGGGACTTCCAGTTCAGGACAGACTAGCAGGCGCTGGCACAGTGGGGTTTGACAAGGAGCAGCACCATCTTGTGGTAAAAGTTGGTCTTGCATGAAAGTATGGTTTGGTCCTATTTTAACTTAAGCTGTTTATTTTCTCATTACAACACAGGCAAGCTTTTACTTTTTTAGGTACACAAATGTGCAAGTGAAAGTGTTTTGATGTTGGGTATGCTGTTTTTTTTTTTTTTTATTTCTTCCAGTGGACAGCTGTACTGATCGGAGCAGTGATGGTGATGTCTGTCGTTGGAGTTGTTGTGTTCCTCCTTTACAGACGATACAAACTATCAAGTCAGTTCTCTGCAGGCTGCACACCCCAAACCCATGCTGTTTCAGTGTATCTAAAAATATTCAGTGATGAACAAGTTGCAGAGCTCAGAGTCATAAACCTTATAGTTTAAGTATAAGAGTTTTCTAGTCTACCATTGATATGACTGTTTTAGCTGATGTTTGTTGTTAAAGTATTACTGCAGGGTGAGGTTTAAATGCAAAAATAGCTTATAAAACGTTTTGAATGTAAACTATTAGATACTAAATACTATTTGTACTACTATTTCTGTCTTGGTTAGTTACATTAAACAGGTGCAACTGAAACAAAGAGGTGGACAAACTGTCCATAAGTTAATGTAATTCAAGTCAATGATGGTATGTCTTCAGCCCTGATTTAAAATACATAAATAACTTAATTAAACAGAGTTGCAGTAAAAATGTGACAGTAAGGTGACCTTTAGCAGATAGCCTGAGACTATTGGACAGTGCTTATTGAAGGAGCAGTGTTTTATAAATCAACAGTTACATTGCAGAGTTAGATTTCCTGCTCTGTGCTGAGCACAGACAGATCTTACAGAGGTTTTGTGGTTCTTTTAGAGGAGGAGGCTGGGGTCCCCCACTACCGTTTTAGGAAGCGAGACAAAGTGATGTTCTACGGCCGAAAGATCATGAGAAAGGTAAGTTATTTCTTGATGCACACTTTGAGGGCACCATCACCCCCAGCAGGCGCCCTTCTGTTGTGTGTGTTTTATAAACCATGTGTCCACAGTCTTTGTTGTCTGTTATCATATTTTGTTTTTCTTTTATTAATCAAGCTAAAGATGATGGCAAGAAACAAACTTATTCAGGAATCTTGATGACTCATTTGAATGCTATTTTTGTATACTTCACTGCATGATCACTAATAGTTTGCAGAAGTCTTTACTGAGTGACAAATGTTAGCTGAGGTTGCACTGACCATTTTTTGAGTAATTGATGATACTTAAAAAAACTGAAAATTTTACAGAGAAAAACAAAACCTCAATGCAGGTCTGCAACGTCATGTATATGCTGTACAAGTTACAGAGAACCTCAATCTCTTATAAGCAATCATTTAGTGAAACAGAAGAGACCTTGGGCAAAACCATACACTGTATATAAAAGATGGACATAGCCACCATTATGTTACTTACCCAATTCAGGACTCTGCATTTCAAGGCCTCACCATTAGTGTTTTGGCCACCATAGTGTGAGGCTTCTCAGAGCTAAAAGTGACTGTAATTGTACAAGAGTGTGGAGCACTAACTTATCAGCTAACATGTGTATTCCAAAAATACCCGAAGTTCACCCACTAAAACTGAAGCACAAACTTGCTGAGTCGTCTGTAGGCACCAACAGGACAAACAGAGTCAAGATGTTCAGTTTAGTGACTCAGGCTCTGCTAGTTACTAAAGCATTTTAACACAAGGGTTTATGGGGAATAGTCATAGACAGGAGAACAGACAGTATAGTCAACCAGTCATCCATTGGTTTGTCATATTCAGTTTTGAATCCTGGGAGTAAGAGTTTTTGCTGTCACCATCTTGCTGTCTTGAAATTTAACCCTTTAAAACCGGTCAGAGCGTGTCCGCATCGTTTTGCGTAACTATTTTTAAATCCACATAGAACCGGAACCACGTAAGTTAGCACAATGATTTTTTTTTGGCATATGAAACTGTAGTAGTTGTACTTACATCTTATGCCATCAGCTTGCCCTAGGTCACGGTTTCCTTCCACATATAGCTTTTGTAAAATATACTTTACAGTATATAAAAATTGGTGTATCTCAAAAATAGAACTATGAAGACACTCAAAATAAATTTCCTGTGATGGGAAACTATTTTGTGTAACTTTTTTGACAAGCAATAATGGCTTATAAATGCTGAAAAAATTAGTGTGCTGGAATTTAGCTGGTGCTAACAGCCTTGTCATTAGGCATGGCTGCTAGAGAGAATCATATACCTTACAGTATCTATATCTATCTATACTGGCACGTGTATTATCATCAGAATGCCTTCTGTGTAGCATCATGTTTCTCTTTCTTGCTGTTGCAGGTTCAGACACTTTCCTCGGTGCCTGCTTCCAACTCAAACTCAGCCGTGCGGCAGCGAGTGAGGAAGAGGACTAAAGTTCTTTCTATAGCTCGCAAGTGAGCCCCTGTATAAACAGAAGAAGAAACATAGTGTAAAAAAAAAAGCAAAACAGCAACAAAGTGTGATAAGTGTGTCTGTTTTAGGATCCTGCGCATTCGTAGGGAGCCCCCGACCCTGCAGCCCAAGGAGCCTCCTCCCTGCCTGCTGGAGGCTGACCTCACTGAGTTTGACGTGCAGAACTCCCATTTACCCTCTGAAGTGCTGTACATGCTGAAAAATGTCAGGTCAGTACTCTTGATACATAATGGGCCTCATTCAGCACCAAACTCAGAAAGTAAAGTGATTCACAGAGTGCTAATGAGTGTTAATGTCAAATTAATAATTTGAATAATTCACTCAATTTTTATATTTATATTTCAATGAGTGAGCCTGGTGTCCATGCAGTTCCGTCTTGGGGACCTTCAAATGCAACTTAGTGTTATCTGTAAACCAGAAAAGAATGACTAGGTCATTGTAAGGATTCATCTGTGGTTTCGCAATCAGTATTAGGCATATTCATTCTTTGATATGTAGCATGATTATTCCAGCTAGCAGTAACAGAACTATGCCGTGCGCACACAGGGTGCTCGGGCACTTCGAGAAACCTCTGTTTTTGGAGCTGTGTCGTCACATGGTGCTGATCCAGCTGCACCAAGGAGAGGGACTCTTCCGACCCGGTGACACTGATGACAGCATTTACGTGGTTCAAGATGGCCGCCTGGAGCTGTGCGTCCACGAGAATGTAAGCACCCGTGCAGCTTCATACAGTTAAATGAGCTGAATATAAAGGGCTAGTATTGATTCGGGGGGCACATTCTTTTTGATTATTAACGCTCCAGATGAGTACCAGTGCTTCTTTCTGTTAGGTCAAAATGATTGATCACGCCAGCTTGAAAAAAAGGAATTCAATTGAATGGAATATTTTCTTTCTCTCTTTGTAAAGCCTAGAGATGGTTGTGCTGGAAACTACCAGTAGATCAGCAGTTTCTGAAATCGTCAGACCAGCCCATCTATCACCAACAACCATGCCATGTTCAAAGTTATTTAAATCACCTTCCCTCCCCATTCTGTTGCTCAGCTTCACCAGGATGTCTTGACTGGCTCGGTTCTTGTGTGCTGTTTTTCTGTTCTGATGTTCTGTTCTCACTGTGTTTATTACTGCAGGATGGCACCGATGCCGTAGTGAAGGAGGTGTTACCTGGAGACAGTGTTCACAGTTTGCTCAGCATCCTGGACATCATCACTGTATGTGTGCGGTCCCTCTCTCTCTTCATATATCTCTCACTGCACTGCTAATTGAGGAATTCTTTTTGCATTTTCTGTATTAGCGATTTCTTGGTTTCATAAAGCATTTTACTGCGAAACATCTCCTCTGATCTGCATCATTTAATTTTCAGGGTTACCCAGCACCTTATAAAACAGTATCTGCGAGAGCTGCAGTTCCCTCAGCTGTCCTGCGTCTTCCAGCTGCAGCTTTTCAGTCAGTGTTTGAGAAGTATCCAGAAACTCTGGTTCGTGTCATCCAGGTAAAGTGTCCACAGAAAAAAATGAATCATATTATTTATTAGCTGGGCTGCAAATACTGTATGTATGCTCTCCACGAGTAAATAGCATTCAGCAAAGCACAGGGCGATGATTAAACTGAATCCACCCTGTACAGCTAAAAAAAACAAACACATTTTCTCTGTCACCTTTCCTTCATTATAGATCATAATGGTGCGGCTTCAGAGAGTGACATTTCTTGCCTTACACAACTACCTTGGCCTTACCACTGAGCTCTTCAACCCGGTAGTGCTCTTTCATTTACCTGTGACATGAATAGTGCAAAACTGTTTTTGATTGGATAATTTCTCCTCGCACTCTTGTGTTGTTGCCTTCTTTTATTAACTCATCATTTTTTCCAGTTATGAAACACTGTCTCAAAACAGAGAGTAGTGCTTACATATAAAGACACTGAGTAAATTCTGTCTGGTGATCCGCAAACAGGTCGTTTGGTAGGACTGGTACTGTACAGTACTACCATTGGTAAAGACAAAAGTCCACAGGACACATTTAACCAAGTAATCTTGCTAACAGAAGTACTTTGTGCTTTCTGCTCTTGTCATGTGAGCCTTATCTTTGTTTCTGCCATTCTTTTCTGTTGCAAAAGCTTTCTATGTTTGTTTTTTCAAAGTGTTTTCTTCAGAGCACATATTTAGTTGTCCTGCAAGGTGTGAGTTATCATTGATAGTGACAAGTACCCTAATGATATCAGCATATAACAATTGTTCTCCATAATCTCAAGAGACCCCTGATTTTTCTTCGAGGCTGCTAAGTTACCGACCTAGAGTTTAGATTTTGGGAATACTATCAGAATATCTGAATTTTGACTCTTTTAAAAAAAAATTTTTTTACCCAAGACCTATGTCTTCATCCAAAACATAGGGGTGGTTTTAAGGTTGGTTGGTCAGCTGCAGACTCCTAGAGGTAGCCTAATCTGTAGTATTAGAAACATGGTTTTGGGCTTTTGAAAAGTTTTTTCTCAAAGTCAGAGTTTAAGTTTGATTCTTACTAATATTGATTTAAGATTTCAGATCATTTAAGAAAATTCTTGCATTAAAAGGTGACTTTGTTGATTAACTTGTGTTTATCAGGAGAGCCAAGCGATCTCCTTGGTGTCTGTGGCAAACGTTCTGTGTGAGACTCATCCACACAAAGGTTTCCGCAGGCAGCAGTCTCACTCTGATGATCTGGGCTCTGAAAAAGCTGACACGGGTCAGAAATAACAGCATTTTCTCAATATGTTCACTATGAGACGTAAGCGATGTGCATCAAGTAAAACTGCTCATGTTATCTGTTTTTTGATGTAGCAGAAAAGTCCAGCCTCTCTTCCATGTCCACATCAAAAACCAAGAGATCCCGCTCCCTCTCCAACCCGATTACTGTTACAGGTATACATACATGCAGTGTCACTGTACACACACATATATGTATACTTCTAAAAAAGTAAGGGAATTGTTGGCTTTTTTGACAGTGCCATGATAAGCGTTTATTGTTTTGCATATTTGTCAAATTTAAACATTTCAGGTCATCAAACAAATGTTAATATTAGACATATCTATCGATTGATCGATAGATAGATAATACAAATACAGGTAAATACAAAATGATCATATACTGTATACAGTGCTGCTGACTTTAACTGAGGATACAGTCAGGAGAATACTTTAAGGCTCTCCTTAATTTGGGTTTCGGTCAGTTTGGGTTTAAACCAGTCTCTGTTCAAACTTGTGGCTTAACCTCGTAGGACCTTCACATATGTGGACATCACATTTTGGGTTATTTAGACTAAAATACTCTTGCTCTACAAGGGCCTGATATCCACTTACGAAGACATTATACTGCTACTGTTCTATCGAAATTTTAAACAATTTGTGTTTTGCAGGGGAAATGTCACCTGACTTCAACAGTACATACGTTCCAGGTGCCAAAGAGGAGACGGTGCCTCATAGTCCTGTCAAGGTCTCTGCATAGAAACTATCTTTGTTACACTTTCAGGGAATTGCTGGTTTATGTTGAACATTGGGCATACAGGGCATCTAACTGTGCACCCATCACACCATATATGCACATACACAGTTACTAGAATGAGTGTGGATCTCACACACATTGTTTTTTTTGTCTTTACCTCCTCAGTCTATTCTAAAGAAGAGTGTGACAGTGCAGCAAACTCCATCTGCTGTGTACCATTACAGTGATGCAGGAGGAGGAAGTGTCTACCATAATAAAGTCAATGCCATTTTCCAAGCTGCTAAAAAGGATTTGCTGCAGGTCATCCAATTAAAGGTAGCTTACAATGAAAAACCAAAGGTCAACTGAAAACAAATGAGGAGATCGTGTTTTTAGCAACAGTAAAATTCAAAAATATAAACTTTATTAATCCCACAGTGGTTGTATATTTGAGTCCTGGCTACTTCTGAGACTGTCCTCTGTGTGGTTTTTTTGCACATGTCAGGACCCCAGTCTGCTGGATGGGAGGGTGAATCTTCGCCAGGTCAAAGCTGGATCTGTTGTAGGCCACCAGGGAGACCAGGTCAGTTTAATGACAACGGACAAGAATCCTCATCCTCCTCTTGCTCCTCCTTGTGCTTCTTCTCCTTCGTCTCCTTCGGTTTCTTCTTCTTCTGCTTGCTTTGGATTACCAATGATTATTGTAATTGGAGCAAAGTAATATTCTTACATTTAACTGGCTATTAGTCTCAGTAGCTCAGTTTAATAAAACAAATGCAGGTCTTAAAGGTTCTCTGTCACATCTGTTTTCTTTCTTTTCTTGACGTTTACTGTTCCTCGTTTAATCAGGGTACTTGTGGATATTAAAAACTGGGCTGATCAAACACATCAGCTGATACTGATTTAAGAATGTGTTGCTCAGTTTTAAAGAGGATATGTTTTAAACCATGGGAGAGTCAGCAGAAACAAATGAGCATCAGGCTGCTGAAACTGCAGGAAAATCCAGCACTATCACCTTTTTGGTTTCATGCCACTGACTGGTGAAAAGTCACAAGACCTCATTTTCTTCTCTACATGTTTTTCAGGACGTGAGTGTGGCCTTTGTCATCTCAGGGCTGCTCCATGTCTATCAGCGTATGATAGACCGCGAAGAGGAGACCCTGCTTTTTGTTACTCACCCCGGGGAGTTGGTGGGTCACCTGGCTGTCCTCACAGGGGAACCCCTCATCTTCACAGTGCGAGCGCACCGAGACTGCACCTACCTCTCCATTTCCAAGGCCCATTTCTATGAGTATGGCCGAGCACATGCACAAGCAGTCAGCTGTTTGCTTGCCTCAGTGTCACAGCCAGGCTTCAAATACATCTTAATTTTAAACTTTGCAGGATTATGCGCGAGGAGCCCAGGGTGGTGCTGAATGTGGCTCACACTGTGGTGAAGAGGATGTCGCCATTTGTTAGACAGATCGACTTTGCCCTGGACTGGATGGCTGTGGAGGCTGGACGTGCCGTCTACAGGTACTTTTACTAAAACTGTTAATGTGCAGGCAACATAAACTGCAATTACTTTCGATTCAAAAAACTTCCTTAATCTATGGAAACACTTTTAAGTTTAATTATTAATTGTGATGGAGTCAAAACACCTAAAAATTTGCCTTCACATTCCCATTCAGTCCACTTGCACTTGTCCATCTGCAGTGTGCGCTAAATGTCATCCAGTGTAAACAAAGCAGCCAATGAAGTTGAATTTCATTTTGAGAAATAGAGCATGAATTTCCATGATGTTCTCACATGCAAGGTGTCATAACAGCTCCGAAAATAGCAGCAGAACTAAAAGCAGATGACTATGAAGTGGGAACTTTAAGTGGGAACTTTATGATCACAGCTTATAAATGTGTGATTTAAATTGATGGACTTTTTTTCTTACATGATTGCCTGTTTGCTTTTAGACAGGGAGACAAGTCAGACAGCACCTTCATCGTCCTCAGTGGCCGACTGCGCTCTGTCATTGCAAAGGATGATGGGAAAAAAGAGCTTGCCGGGGAGTATGGCCGCGGAGATCTAATTGGTGTGGTGAGTTGTTAGAATTGTGACCTCCTGTTTAAGTTTGAGAGAAAGTTTTAGAAAAAACGAAAGACGTGGAAAAACAATATTTTGTACCATAACATCTCTTTCATGATTGAACAGGTTGAGGCCCTGACCCACATGAACCGAGCCACCACAGTCCATGCTGTTAGGGACTCAGAGCTGGCCAAGCTCCCTGAAGGAGCTCTGAACTCGATCAAGAGGAGATATCCCCAGGTTGTCACTAGGCTGATTCATCTGCTGGGGCAGAAGATTCTGGGCAACATGCAACAGGTCACTGGACCCCTGGCTGGTAATCTTTTACTGTTTTTACTTTGTGTGTTTTGTGGTTTAGGTCCACTTAGACAAGGTTCACTGTAAAACAGTACAAAGTTGTCCTGACTGATCCCTTTATTCTACAGAGGTGAAACAGTAGAGTTACAAAGGAATCAGTGCTGAGGTGAACTGATCGATCTTTTTACTGTTTCTGTAGTTTCTCCTCTTTGACTTTCAACTATCAAACATCAGAAATTTGTGGTGTAGGTGGTCGTGGGTGGAGTTTTAAGTCTTGATTATAAATTTTTAGATAAATTTTTGGAGAATATTGGCTTTGACCATTAAATTTCTTTGCTGTGGCATCAGTTTGCATAGTGTGTGAGTGTGTCTGAGAATTGTGCTAGCCTGTGTCACATGCTAGAAGCATGAGCGTTTGAAACCCTGGAATTCATATTGGAAACACTATGAACAATGTACAGAAGATTATATTGCATATGTGAAATATCTAATGGCAGAAACTCTTCAGCTCGTAGTTTAGGTCTCCACACGCCTACCAGCAAGTGGGATGCTGGCAACCCAGTCTCCAACCTGTCCACTGTGGCCATCCTGCCTGTGTCCGAGGAGGTTCCACTCACTGCATTCACTCTGGAGCTACAGCATGCGCTCTGTGGCATTGGTACACACACACACACACACACACACACACACACACACACACACACACACACACACACACACACACACACACACACACCATTA
Organism: Rhamphochromis sp. 'chilingali'; assembly: GCF_963969265.1. Classification (NCBI taxonomy): domain Eukaryota; kingdom Metazoa; phylum Chordata; class Actinopteri; order Cichliformes; family Cichlidae; genus Rhamphochromis; species Rhamphochromis sp. 'chilingali'. The sequence continues at coordinate 10,126,715 of NC_137937.1, read as the reverse complement.
AAACAGATGAAGGGAGTAATACTGATTATTCCAGTATTACTGATATGGGATACTATTAGCTATTAGCTATTAAAAAGGGGGGCATACTGTTAAGTTTAAACAACTTAATGCAAGTCTTTCTACAGGTCCCACTTTACTCCTGACCAGTGACAACATAAAACAGCGCCTGGGTTCTGCTGCTCTGGACAGGTAGATCACGGAAATAAATACAGCTGTAGTTGAAATTGACTTCTGCAGTTTTTCATAGGTTGATCTAACTCTAATGCAGTGACATGCTTCTACCTCATCTCTACCTCAAGTGTCCACGAGTACCGCCTGTCCAGTTGGCTTGGCCAGCAGGAAGACATCCATCGCATCGTCCTCTACCAGTCTGATCCCAGCCTCACACCATGGACCCAGCGCTGCATCCGCCAGGCTGACTGCATCATCATTGTGGGACTGGGTGAGCAGGAGCCCACAGTGGGCGAGGTCAGTGTAAATATTACCTTATTTTGTAGAGTTTGAGAAGAATGTGAGTTAAAGCTGCAGGAGATGTTACTATTCCACAGCCAGCCAATTACAACAGCTTTTCATTCGCTTTTCTTTCCAAGCTCCTTAGATAATGCTTGTGTTGAATTTCAAGAGAAATCAGAGGGAAATTCTTTATTTGGGAAACATCTCCTGGGTACATAGATACCATATAGAAGTTGTAGAAACCACATCTGTTTGTGACACTTAAATACAAGTCTGCGTTAAAGGTGTTTATTGCATTCATAACGACCTGAGTGAAAGCTCTCTGCTCATGTTCTGCATGTGTAGTTGGAGCGAATGTTGGAGAGTAGTGCAGTCCGAGCCCAGAAGCAACTCGTGCTGCTTCACAGAGAGGACGGCCCACCGCCCAGAGGGACGGCAGAGTGGCTCAACATGCGAAGCTGGATCTCCAGACACCATCATCTGTGTTGCCCCCGCAGGGTGTTCTCCAGGAGGAGTCTACCCAAGCTGGTACAGACTACAGAGTCTTCACTAACCACTGACCTGGTTAGCAAATGCCTACATCTCTTTTCTGTGTCTGTGACTGCTTTTTTCAGAGGGAGTTATACCAGCGTGTGTTTGAAAAATGTCCAGATCGTCATTCTGACTTCTCCCGCCTGGCCAGGATCTTGACCGGAAACAGTATCGCCCTGGTGCTAGGTGGAGGGGGCGCAAGGTAGTTCTGCTGCTTGGGAACATATTTATTGATTAACCACTTAAAAAGGCTTTGTTCAGCTAACTGAAGTTTTGCACTTTTGCGCTTAGATCCGTGAAAATATAAATGTCTAAATTAGTGCCAGCCGCTGGTCTCAACCTCTTGCTTACAACCCCTACCCACTCTCCTTACTTCAACAAGAAAACCCCACTCACTCACAAATTCACCTGCTACATGGAAGGACACATGGCGTATGTCCACACTGCCAAAATGTTTGTTTGATGTAGCAGAAGAGGCGAATACAGAAAGATAGTGAGGAAAAAAAATCACAGTATACCGAACGTGTGGATTTATTTATTTAGTTTGCTCAGTTTTTCTTTCTTAGTTTGATTGTTTTTGCCCTAACTCATCTGATAAGTAAATGAAAATATAGACATTTGGTTAGCAAGGTGCTGATACGTTTTTACAGGTGGACATAAGACCATATTGATATTTTGTTGATTACCATATGAGCCTTCCTCAGGTTGGGAATATCTGCGCCAGAGTTTTGGGTACACCTTACTGTTACTGCTACATTAGGATTTGAATACATCTGACGCCTGAGTTATTCTTACTGAAATATTAGATCAGCAGAACAGTTCTTTTTTTGTGTGTTTTTCTTGTTGTGTAATGACTGTTTCTTTTTTCACCGCTCTGGCTTATCCTGGAGCTCTGGCAAGGTAGGGACCTAAGACACCCGATGATCACATGACTACAGCAGTAATGCTTTTACATGTGACCTATTATTGAATCTGTAGATTCAGTCTTAGCCATAGGTATTTGCTGTGTGTCATCTATGTAAGCACTTGTGGTTACATTTAGTACTTTTACTGCATCAGTACTGGCAGTTCAACTGAACCCTGGGAACTATTTTTTCTTCCGAAATGATTTGCAAATTCTTGCACCGGTGTATTGCTAACACCCTGACAAATATGTTGTATATTGAAATTAATTCAACATAAGCATAGCAGTTGTTGTGAGAACAGCATTTGTAGGACACAACCAACAAGCATTTGTGATATATAATCACACGGTCTTGATGCTGATGCGAGATGAAAGTAAAAGGCATGAAAGTAACCCATTTGCTTACTTAAAAATGAGCTATCCAAGTTGCTTCCTGCCAAAACTGATGAGCACTGCTATCTTTCTGGCTCTATTTAAAATCATCTGAAATATTTTTATATCAGCACTTAAACATGCCCAGTAAATTGCCAGCTGTGTCCTATTTTGGTAGCTTCACCAACATGAATAGGCAGTTTCTGCTTTATTAGCTAAAACTCGATATTTTGTGCCTATTAGTGTAAATATTTTTATATAAAGTCTAAATATGAAACTAAATAAAATATCTATTTGAGCAAGATATTATGAATATTTATGGTACATTTTATTAGTAGATTGTGTTTCCTAGCACTTTCTTTATTCTAGCTTTAGCCAAGAAGAAGCTAACAATTAATGTTTCATTAATATTTTTTATAATAAAGCTGTATTTGCAGATACATTTAAACCAGTAAGTAAAAAAACATCCACATGATAATGTAATTGTGCAGTGACACATAATACATCCTGCCTCAAGTCTCCCATCATCACCAATTAAATATAAATTTTATTAAATGCAACGTGATTGTTTAAGGCTGCACTGTCTCCTTGGACTTTACATTCAGTCACTGCGTGCAGGACTTGGGTAGAACTCCTTGTGCACATATTGGTATATGTCTGAAAAGGAAAAGAAATCGTCTAAATGAATGTGTTTCAGAGGCTGCTCTCAGGTGGGCATCCTGCGGGCACTCAACGAGGCGGGGATCCCTGTGGACATGGTGGGTGGCACCTCCATTGGCTCGTTCATGGGAGCACTGTATGCTGAGGAGAAGAGCATCAGTCGAATGAGGGTCCGGGCACACGAGTGGGCCATGGTGTGTGCATGACACACTCTGCTGACACCTGCACTGATATTTTTAAAGAGTTTCACCTCCCTGAAGTTTCACTAGTTTCACTTCCAGATTTCTTTAGACCCAAGTGAAAAGCTGAATTGTTCTTTATCAACCATGGTGTGTTTTTCTTCACTTCCCTTTTTTAAAACTTTCTTCTTCAGGGTATGACTTCATACTTTAAGAAGATCTTGGATCTGACATACCCAGTTACCTCCATGTTTTCTGGAGCCTCCTTCAACTCCAGCATTAGCTCAGTCTTCAAGAACAAACAGATAGAGGTAAGGAGAGTAGCGTTTCAAACACCAGCAGCTTGCATCATGTGCATGTAACACATTTCTTGCAAAGTCACAGCTCACGTGCCTTTCTGTGTTATGTTTTTTTTCTGTTTCCAACCTCTCCACTGCCAGGACCTGTGGTTACCGTATTTCAACATTACAACAGATATCACAGCTTCCGCTATGAGAGTTCATACTGACGGTGTGGGAAACCTCGTTTTTCCTCTAGTACTAGAAGCACTCTGACCATTTAAGGAGCTCCACTCTTTCCTCAGCTCTTTAAGAAGGAGCTGAGGAAAAAGAAGGGAAAATATTAATTTAATTGTGAGATGTTTTGTATTTAACCTAATCATTAATTTGTGGACAGTGTTTTCACACACTTCATACTTGTGACTGTACGATTGTCCTACATGATTAGGTTCGTTGTGGCGTTATGTCCGGGCCAGCATGTCTCTGTCAGGTTACCTGCCACCGCTTTGTGATCCCAAAGATGGACATCTGCTCATGGATGGAGGTTACATCAACAACCTACCTGGTGAGAAACACTGAGAGGGTAGTAAGCTTTTCTACTCGCGCTGTGTACGAGTTGAAGTAAACTGAGGTGATCGCTGTTTGACTCACAAGAATAGTTATGTCAAGGTCCTCTGTATTTGTAAGGTAAAGGATCCACACTAATAATAACAGAGAAAACCCTTAAAGTCAGACAGTCTCTATGAGCAAGCACTTGGTGACAGTGGGAAGGAAAAACTCCCTTTTTAACAGGAAGAAACCTCACATCAGAACATTAGGCTCAAGGAGGGGCGGGCATCAGTCAGACCAGTTGGGGGTGAGAGGAGGGAGACAGGACAAAAGACACTCTGTGGGGGAGAGCCAGAGATTATTAATAACTAACAATTAAATGAAAAGTGGTGTGTAAACACATAGTGAGGGGAAAAACAGTGAGAGAAGAAGAAGCCCTCTGTGCATCATGGGAAGCCCCTAGCAGCCTAAACCTGTTGCAGCATAACCTTGAATCCATAAGGAAGGATTAAAGGTCACCTGATCTACCCTTAACTATGAGCTTTATCAAACCCCCCTCCCCAAAAAACAACATCTTGAATGACTTAATTTACATTCATAGTAAACATGACCAAACTTTCTAATAATGAGATCGCATATGATTTCTGTAAACATGTTTATCATATTGTTAGCTCTGTATGATGCCTCTGAGCACAGACAGCCTTAACATCTGAAACACACAGCCCTGTTTGTGAGCACAGAAGCCCCTCCCACTTGATGTTTCTGTCTTCCTTTTATGAACAACAGCTGATTGGAAGAAAGCTGACTTCGAGAGAGAAGAGCTAAAAGTGCTTATTTCATAGTGAGGATGGTCATTCAGAATATATAAGCAGTCATTCAAATATGGCTATGATGCAAGCAGATGCAGACCACCGTTTAACAACAGATATTAAGAAGACGAAAGTGGGGTGTCGTGAGACAGCATGCTTATCTGCAAACTGCAGAGATGTGCAAAGCCAAAGAAAGTAATATTAGCTTATCAGTGGGCGTATATGATTGGCAGATACACAAAGAAGAATAGAAACAAACATTTTTGACTATATTTATTAGCTGAAAGAGGAAACTGGTTATCAGAATGTGTCTCTCATGATATCTAGCTGACGTGGCTCGCTCCATGGGTGCCAAGGTTGTGATCGCAATCGATGTTGGAAGTCGAGATGAGACCAATCTGACCAACTACGGTGATTATCTGAATGGCTGGTGGTTGCTGTGGAAGCGGTTCAATCCACTGGCTGAGAAAGTCAAGGTGCTTTGATTTTACCACAGCCTGACGTCAACTGTGGGCAGAATGACGGCCACTAAACACTCTTTGTTCTGCCATCATAGCCCTGTCAGACTGAACAAACTTTCCCTCCAGGTCCTGAACATGGCAGAGATCCAAACACGGCTTGCTTACGTCTGCTGCGTGCGGCAGCTGGAGCTGGTCAAAGACAGCGACTACTGCGAGTACATCCGACCGCCTATCGACCGCTACGGCACACTGGAGTTTGGCAAGTTCGATGAGATTGCTGTGAGCTTCTCCTCTCTTCCTCCATGTTTTATTTAATTCTATTTAATCTGCTGGCCCACAAACTCACTGAGAGGTTCACTATCTGCAGGAGGTGGGGTACCAGCATGGGAAGACACTGTTTGATGTGTGGCAGCGCAGCGGTGTGGTGGACAGTATGCTTAAGGACCGACATCAGGAGGAGTTTCATAAGACCAAAACTGGTCACGTGAGTGTAAATAACAATACAAATAGATTGTTCAGCTGCGATCAAGTTCGACTCTTGTTCTTACTCTTGTTATATAAGTTTGTGTCAGATACACAGGTAACCTAACCAGGGCCCTCTACTATAAAACAGCAGCTCGCCACATTTATGACTGTAACGTTTAATAGTCCATCATAACTAACTGCAAACAGATTTACAGACGTTAAATGTTTTCTCCTGTAAAGCAATTTTAATAGTATGTTTTCAGACACGGTTAAACCCTACCTATGATATCAGAGGTTTAATGGTGATCCTTTTCCCTTCATCCATCCATTTTTTTTAACTCTTTATCCAATTCATAGTCACGAGTGGGGCTGGAGCCTGTCACAGCTGTCACAGGGTAAAAAGCCTGCGTTGGACTAACAGGTCAATAGTCCATCGTTGGAGAGAGGCAACCATTCATGTTGACATTCAAACCTTCAGTCACTCAAGCTACTTGTTAATCACCAACTCATGCGGCTAAAGTAAAACAGTTTCTCTCTTTCAGAAACTTTTAGAAACTCAGTTTGAGCACTTTTTGAAGCACTTTGTTGTTTGGCTCCAGCAGAGGGACAAAATAAAAAAACTTTAAAGGTCTTTAATCCTTTAAGCCCTGAGCTGCGTGTCATCATTAAAACTCTGGATCTGAGTTGTTATATTGTTCTACTGCATTATTTTATTCACTGTTCATAGCTCATTAATTATGTAGTGTTTTATTCAGCATTATTATTTAATTTTCTATTTGTGAATATTTATTTACATGTGCATTTATTTTTAAATTGCTCATAATTACATTTTAGTGTATCTATAGACTAAAGTGAATGTTTATTTGCTTATATTATTTGTTTTGGTGTTTGGCTGTCGAGTACTACAGTCTTCAGTCACAGACAGTATGAATCCAGTGAAGGTGGTCTTAAAGTCTTCGCTGGAATGATGAGCTCTGTCTTTCAGGTGGTCACATGTCCAAATGCCTCCTTCACTGACCTGGCAGAGATTGTGTCGAGAATTGAACCCGTCAAGAATGCTTTAATCGAGGGTTAGTAAAATCTAAACTAGAAATCTGATTTCTTACATGAACAACGCATATTACAATCCATACTATAATTTATTATTTTAGCTTCTTTTTATCTGCTCTTCATTTAAAAGCCTGATCAATGAAAGGTTCTCCTGCCGTCTCTGATTTTGTCCGCCTAGAGGAACTCTCCGATGAGTACCAGACAGACTACGATGAAGAGGCGGTGGAAAGTGCACTGTCTGACTATGAGGCGTTCACCCCCGGTAGTGAGCACACAGAGGAGGAGGAGGAGGAAGAGACGGCAGATACTGCTGAAACTGTATGTATTAAATCAAGCTTTACATGAACTTTGTCAATATTTGGCTTGTTTGGACCTCCAAAACACTCAAAAATTAGAAAAATAAAAAGTTACATGTAAAAAAATCTTTTAACAGGATGAAGACGTTCCAGTCAGAGTTCGGCGCCGATTGAAGAACCCCCTGCAAAGTGCTCCTCTGTGATTTCTTGTCAGGTGTGCTATGACTGGAGCACAGTGCTCACTCTCCAGTGCAGTGTTGGCTGTGGTCCAGTGAGCAGCGACATAACACGCTTACTGAACACTTCAGTAAGGTACAGTCGATGCTGCCTTCAGACAGTCACAAGTTGCTGTCGTGGTCTCCTTCGGGCTGATGCGATGCTCTCCTACTGTCAGAGCACCTGTAAAGTTAGGCAGTTTGGCAGAATAGAAGTTTTAATAATGAAATGAATACATCTTAAAAAAACAAGAAACAGTGTGTTTTGTTTTAGCTTGTTTTATCGTCACAGCCTCTGACAGTGTAATTGCACCACCAGTCTTCAAAACCTAATACTTGATAAACACCGAGCCCTTTCTGGGACAGTTCTCTTTCGCCTTGCTGCTTCCGGCCGTGATGTTCTGATCCATACAGTCCTATACAGTATTCTGTTTTATACACATTCAAGTTAAAAACTGTTATGTCGTTACAGAACACTTCAAGTACAGTGTTACCCTCGTTTCCATCCAATAATAAAGGGATTTCTCCTCTTTAAGAACAGTCCGCACACACACACATGTGCCAAATGCACTCTTAACAGTGGCTGTAATAAGCTCTTTCAGACAGTGTGTGCATCATTCACATGTTGAATGTATGTTTTTTTACATGAAGGATTACAAACGTGTATGTCTCCTTTCAGCTTGTGTTCCAGTTTCTGTCTAACTTGAATGCATAATTCAAAGTAGCTGATGATTGAATATATCATTAATGTAGCTATAGATGGTTCTGATCAACAATATCCTCACATGTCATGGCATTAAAGTTGGAAGTATTAGTGATGACTGTATTCTACTTAAGGGAGGTGCTTTCACAGATTCACTGTCACAGGAATCCCCTGGTTGGTGCTAGGTGGGATAAGGCTGTGGGCTGCTCTGCTCTGCCATCACTGATAAAGTACGTTGTTGATTACATTTACACTACACACGTGTCGCCCATAGACATGCCCAAGGACTGATAGACAAATGTACTTGTGTCACGCTCCATGCGAGTTAACATGGAGGGCACAAATTGGAGGAGTGGCTGTCTTGAGAAAGCCCTGGTGTGACACGGGTGTACGACAGATTACAAAGTAACACTGTCACTGCTTGTAAAATCCTATTGAGAAAAATCCTCACATCACAACTTCCCACTGTATATGCACATGGAATTTTTTTATACTCTCTCTCACATAGTGTGTCTCTCATCAAGTTTATTATCAGTTCCAGTTTTCAAAAAGAACCCCCTTAGTGTGCCAACCAAACGTGTTTGACTATTCCAGTTTTTTTTAAAGCCATCCCACCACATTTCAGAGAAACACTGCACTTTTTAATTACTTAAAAAAACTTTTTTGTAACAAAACTATATTTTTGATATTTATCTGACAGCATAAGGTCATTACTTTCATTCTTTCTTATTTTTATAAAAACTGTTGCAGTTTTGAAAGCTTTCGGGTATCTGTTAGAAAAAGCAAATATATTGAGGGTGGTGACTGTGAGCTCTGAGACTATATTCAGAGTTTTATTAATCCATCTCTTTTTTAATGGGCACAGACACTGAGATTTGTTTGTTCAATCAGTGCTGTGAAAGCACTGGTTCTGTGAAACAACTTGGTTTACTTCCTCCTGCTTTTAGGCACCTTTCTTCTGATTGGCTGCCCCTCTCGCTTGCATTTGGAGCAGTCTGAATCCTGAGCTTTTGGCTTAGGAATTACTTGTACATACAGTAAACCATTTGAACTTTGGACATGCCTAATATGAACATCAGCCATTTTGACAGTATGAAACTCACCCACGTTTATGTTGGGTAATTATGGTGCAACATTTGTAACTCTGCAGAGTGTCATCAGTTCCTGAATCACAGCAGAAGAGAACATGCCCATGGCTGATCCAGTCTAGCACCAACCACGCCTAATGGATCATTATTATTCCTCCTGTGCTTTCCATTTCAGAATGGTGTCTTAAAGAAGCACTATGTCTCATATTCTGTTAGTACAATTCATTGGAGAACATTTTATTATGCGTGCTGATACATACTGTGTTTTTATTTGCATAGTGTGTGATTTTTTTTTCTTTTTTTTTAAGAATTAACATTGTCTCAAATTGAAAGTAGCGCATTGTGCACCTATCAGAAATGACCATTTCAGCTTGACCATCACTGACAAGCTAACTGCTGCATGCTTCATAATACATAAATATTACTAAAATACTAATGGTAAAATGATCTAAATTTTAAAAACAAGAATCTAATTTTTCTAACCAAGTATACAGCACACCATTTACCTTGTTGTGGCAGAGAAAACACAGATGTAGCTAATATCACTAACAGTGGCCATGAGACAGCCGAGTTAAATGGGATGAAGAGAACATTGATGCTATTCAGAACAGGTGTTCTTCAGTATGACTGTGCAGGTCAATGCAACTGTGCCATTAAAGGGCCTTACCTTTTTTATGCCTCCTGTCTTTACACTAACCAAACTTCAATTTTAAGGTCTGGAGTAAATGAGTTTTACTATGTAATTTGTCATGCAGTTGCAAGCAGCACTACCTGCCCTGTCTGGGAAATGAGTACCTAACATTAGCTCTGCACTATAATGGATCATTATGCAGTTTAAAGCCAAGTTTTTTAATCACTGTGGTTTATTATGTGGTGTATTAATATTTCATATCAACTGACTGTCCAAGTTTTACAAGAAAACAAAAGTTAAAGTTCCATAGAGGGAATAGTTACCATGACATTGCATGTGAATAACTGAAATCTTTGTTTTCCATTTGTTGTGATGTTTCATCCTTAAACAGAATTATGGAGAGTGATTTTGAATGTTAAATCATCAATACACTGTGTGTGTTTATTTCTTTAATCCGTGGCCTGTCTGAACGCCAAAATGATGCGATACTGCATAAGTCTGCAGATAAAATGTTGTTACTATCTCCAAAATAAAACTGGAAATATATGCTTTTTTCAGATGGTTATTGGTTCACACGACAAACTTATAAACTATAGAATTGTGTAGGCCTTCAACTTGCAGAGTTTCATCATATCAGAGAGCTGAAAAATTTGTTTCAACTCAGTTCAGTTTTTTATTTATCTCAGATATTGTATAGGATATGATGGGGCCTGATTATTCAAAACCTTTTTTGTGAGGAACAGGCTTTTAAAAGCATTTCTGGATTCAACAGGGAACCTATGAAGAGAAGCCAATATGAGAGAGACATTTTTATCTCTAGTCTCTGTTGCTATTCTCACAGTGGCGTTTTGGATTAGAGTAAGTATCCTGTTACACGCCAATTTAATTAGACTTTTTGGGCCAACTACAAAAACTCAGTTTAGCCCAAATTTAGCCATTGAAGAAGAAGAAAAAGATCATCCACCTATATCCTAAAGTCATCATATAGCTTAATAGATGAATGTAAGTGGATATTATCATGTAAAGTCACAAACTCTTCAAACTTTGTAGTAGGCATTGAGCACACTTTATGCACCAAACTGAGGATCTAACTAATGTCTGCAGATAAGGGGAAGCTATAAATAGATGCCAAAGTTTCCATGCCTGGGGAGTGTGACTGAGAAATGGGAGTTGCAACAAGATTGGCAAGAGCAAGAAAAGATTCTCATCTATAAATCTGCTGACGGGGGCATATAGAAATCCTAAAGTTACCATGTGATTATTCAGCTTTAGAGGGGAAGGGAAGTGGGAGTGTGAATGATTTGCATCTTCAGCAGAAGATGCCTCACCAACAGCTCTAAACTTGTTTGTAGATGTGACAAAGTGGCTCACTTCCTGGTGCTTGCACTGACCATTGTTTTCAGTCATGAACTCAACTACAAAACAAAAGGAAGAAAAATCATCAGAAAACAAAACTTGTTTGTTGTGTTGGAATCTAAGCAAAACACAACCACAGAGAAACATACAAATGTCAGGCAATTTCTTCCTAATAATCTGAATAATGTCACAAAAACAGATGGAAGCACTGCATGGCTCTGATGCTCTTCACTGAGGCAGGTAGAAAATGTAAAATTTAGCTTCGTGTTATGTAGTGCATTATGACTTTTTGACATATTTGAGGATTATGTTTTATTTTAGGTCTCCTTATGGGTTGTATACCTTGACTCGGGTGCTGGTAGAAGGCCCACGGCTGATATTTCATTCTGCCTAACCCTGATGAAGACAGAGTTGATACACAGTTGTCTTTTTTTAATGCTAACTTCAACTTTTATCAGAGACTGAGTGCCTCGCTTGTTTTCTGTTATTTGATTTTAATATGTTTCTCTTGAGTGTATCCAAAGGTGTTATGAAGATATCATCCATGAGCAAAAATGTTGTTTTAAGCTCATTTTATCTTGATTTTATGAGTTTGAGAAGTTAGACTTCTCCAACACAATACAGTATAAATGGACACACAGGACACCAGCCAGAACATTTCATCCTGCACAGAATGATGAGTAGGCTGCATGCTGTGTTTGGATCTAAGATGATAAGTCAGCGGAACTGAGAACGGTAAACATGAAAATTCCTGTGGAAGCAGTGATGTAAGTAATAAAACAAGCAGCTTGCAAACTCAGACGTGAAACTGTTTTGTGAAAGAATACTAATATACCTCATTAGAAACTTGGAAAAGAGTGAACAGGAATCAAAGGTTAATGTGGTTTAGATTAAAGTGCTGAAAGCAGCTAGCTACAGCTGAATCCATAATTTGTTGAACGTACCACCAACAAACCATCAAGATATGATAGAACTGCAGACTTCAGCTTTAATTCAAGTGATTTTACAAAGCGATTTTAGCTGGAAATGATTTAGAACCTCAGAGGCTCCAAAGTAATTAGACAATTGAGTGACGAGATGTTTCATGGCCAGGTGAGGCCTGTTCCCTTGTTACTTCATTACCAATGAAGCGTCTGTCACATATCTGCTATCTAATATCTGCAGCTGATTCAAAGTGTTGGATTTGTATGTTATAGCTTTTCACTGTAATCTTAAATATAAGAATAAAAGAGATGCAGTGGAAGTGAAGGAGGCTGTTGTTAAGTTGAACAACTAAAATACATCTATCAGCAACAATCTGATACATGCATGAAAACAGGATTATGTCCATGGTTCAGAAAAATAGCTTCACAATATTTAACCAAATCAAAAATACTTTCAGACTTTCATGTATACAATCAAGAGATGCATTGATGAATGGAGGTACAGAGAGTTTAAACAAAGTGCAACTTGAACTTGCCCAGGGAAAAGTGTGGCGACAGAAAGAAGCAGCTTATAATCCAAAACAAACCACATTATAACAGAGTGCAAGTCGACAACGTCCCGAAGCATGCTGCAAAAACAATTCTTAATTTCTCAGTTTATTCTTTATTGGCCAAGTCAGTTGTCATCTCAACTCGGCAGAGCCGCTTTTCAGTAAGTGAAAATAGACCCACAAACCCACAAACAAGAAACAACTGAAAGCAGCTGCAGTAAATGCTTCATTTCCTCGTCGGAGGAAATGAAGCATTTGGTGATGTGCAGTCCTAGACTTCAGGCAGACACTGGGTGCAATTTTCAAGAATTAAAAAGAGTTTTTATATTTAAAATTCTGTTATTTTGTCTGAGGGATGACTCAATGTAAATAATTCCTAAACAGTTGATCGAGTTAAATACAGTATTTGGTTTTTGTTTACTAATGCTAAAGGAATGCTCACTATTGTTATAGCTATAATTGGATTTTTATGAGGGCGTTAATTCCCACTCCAGCCCACTCTAAACAAATTTTAACAAAGGTGAAAATGTTATTTATCTGAGTAAGAAGGTAACTGGAACATGAAATCTGGTGGTCTAAAACTGTCCCTTTCCACTGAAGGTCGCCAAATACTTGTTTGGTAGGGTGTTGGTCTTTACTTTACAATATTAAATGCTTTGAGCTGAATGCTGTTGTGATTTGGTGATATAAAAACTGAACTGAATTGAATTAGTAGTCTTATTCCAAAAGTAACTGCTGCTAGAAGTGGAGAAAAATTCATTTTGAAGTGAACAAAGGGGGTCTGAACCTGAATGACAATTCATCCAACAGAGTTCAAAATGAAAAACTAAGCACTACTGAAGAGACCCTCGCTGGTGCCTGAAGAGAAGCAAAAGGATCAAAGGCATTTCAGCCTAAACAAAAACGGTGTCTTGGTTTTACTATAGCTAAAAACTGCAAACCAGGTGCATTAAGAGGCCCTTTTTTAAAGTACATTAGTTGTTTTACTCTTAAATCCCCATTTGTGGTTGCACAGTTCCTCTTAATGGTGATGGCTAAGCTCCCCCTCCTGAATGTCACTGTTCCTGCTCCCACACAACAATGCTGTGAAGTTCATCACAGGCTTCCAAGTAATGATAAGGTAAACTTTGAATGACTAAGCGGTCATATACTTTGGCCTATATCATTAATGCATCGCTGTATTTTAGTCTACAGCTGCCCTGGTTGAGGGATTTGTCCAGTAGGCCACCGGGAAGGTGTGGTTTAGTTTCACCCTGAAAGTGAACCAGTGCTCAGTCAGCCTTACTCTGTTTGTACTATGCTTCAGTTTGCTCGTGCGTATTGATCTGTGGCACACTGGCTGTATGTGCAGCAGAAATAGAGATTAAAACTGTCTTTATTTCAACCCTGGCACACTGGTAATAAGATGAAATAAAAATGGATGATCTGATTGTGAGTCAGGAAATGACGATACTACTAAAACAAGTGTTGAAGAAACTGAATGCTTGCCTCTGATGTGTCGAGGTTTTTCATTGGCTGACAGCAGTCCTGAGAACATCTGGACATCCTGCCGTGGGCTCAGATTTTAAGAATTTTAAAAACATTTTCAGTGTTTTTGTGTCTATTATACAGAAAATGTTCTTTGTTCTTTCTCCATTCCTGTTGTTGCCATAACAAGCAACAATCTCAGGTGTTAAAAGTGACTGTGTGGCAGGGTGTGGTCTGTGGCGCAGCTGCAGGGGAGGGGTGGAACAGCGGGTTCAGGGCGTAATGTCAGGGGAGGCTAGTTGTCAGGTTATATATAACATTAGGAATGAAACAAAGGCTAGAAGAGGAGCCTGGTATCAGGAGACCGTTTAAATGAAATTTTGAGTATATAAAATAACAACAGAATGAACTGATTCTGAGGGATCAGGTGAGAACTGTTTCACATTTGATTGTTTTTACTTGGAAATACCCATGAATGTAAATATTCCCTACGAGCAAAACTTTGGTAGGGAGGCAGGGGTTCCTTTAAACATGGAGGGATTTTCCAACAAAATCAGGCTCAGGAGAGGGCAGGCATTTATTATAAATGGTAAATGTTTGGAAGGTGGGGAAGAAAGAGAAAACCTCAATAATCAGACAACTCCATGTAGGCAAGCACTTTGGCAACTGTGGCAAAGAAAAACTCCTTTTAAACAGGAAGAAATGGCCATCAGAAACAGGCTCAGGGAAGGGCAGCCATCTGAGAAATAGTAGCTAATGATTAAATGCAGAGTAGCGGCCTTTGATAAAGAAAGTAACACTCTGCAACACGACTAAATGAAACCAGGACTGCATATGCCGACAACTACCTTGGCACGTGACACATTGAGGTGGTGAGAAATGACACCAGTTAGATGTTTTAACCAGTTTGTGTTCCTCTGTGACGAACATACGGGCTTTATTATCTCTAGTTGTGCAATAAGAATATTAACAATTGATTTCACATCAGTGAGGGGTTTTGACCTCTGCAGCTGCTGACCACAGTTTCAGCTTGTATCTAAATATAAGCAGTGTGTCACAGACATGCACCTGACGTCTCTGCAGCGCTATTGGCTGTCCCTACTGCACTTTCTCAGTCATCAGTTTCTTTCCATGTTGCTAGACTTTAGGAAGAGGAAGTGAGAAGGGCTGCTGAAAG
The DNA here is from genome assembly GCF_963969265.1 of Rhamphochromis sp. 'chilingali'. Lineage (NCBI taxonomy): Eukaryota > Metazoa > Chordata > Actinopteri > Cichliformes > Cichlidae > Rhamphochromis > Rhamphochromis sp. 'chilingali'. The sequence continues at coordinate 10,111,597 of NC_137937.1, read as the reverse complement.
CCCCATGATGTACTCTGCAAGCTTCACAGAGCTATGAGAAGGGGAAGTACGAACAGCAGACGAGCTCGACAAGCACACGCCTGAAAACAGAGACGATAGCAGATATCATTTTCTCCAAATAGGTAAGAGTTAAACTTTATTTTGTCTTGAGATCTCGTTAAATCTTCAGAATATTGTGAAGATGTTTCTTTATCGGTCAGAAACGTGTTGATGTCAAATCTCTAAAAAATACTTGTGAGAAAGGAAAACCCCACGAAGATGAAAAAGTGAACAAAAATCTTTCAAATTTAGACCAAAATAGGCAGTCATCTAACTGAAAGTGTCTGTCATGTGTACATACTGATTTAAGTGGAAAACAAAATATAAGAGCTGTACTTTAGTAGTTTTAAATGGCCGAAGAAGAAGAAGAAGAAGTCTCTTTTCTATTCTCAGAACAAAGATCAGTTAGAAAGAGGGCAAAATTTTGATGTTTTACACATATTTATAACACAAATACAGGAGATTTTTACTTAGAACGGGTCACCTTGTATTTTGAGGAAGTTTTGGTATTTCCACAATTAAACTGCCTGCCCTCTCATGATGTAATTTTAAACCCTCCCAAAGTATAATGCACTCATATCGTGTTGTACAGAAGAAGAATTTTGGTTTTGCTTGTAAACTGAGAGGAAACACAGGAAGTGAGATGTGTGAGCATCACTTCCCCGCTTTGTGACCGTGACGTTTTGTCTGTTTTAGCACTTACACACCCACACACAAACGCAAGACATAAATAAGAGATGCTGCATTAAACCTTGACCACATCCAGCCCTGCTTCCGATATTTATATTCAATAAAAAAATAACGGCCTTTTCTTGTTGCAGGTCTGATCAGAGGAGTTGCAAGATGGCTCACAGCTGCCTCAAGTGTTTAAAGTACACCATGTGTGTCGCCAACTTGCTTTGCTTTGTACGTATGTCTCAGTCATCCAGCAATACATCACACATCACTGTGAAACATCCTGTCACATTCATCCACTCACTTTTCAAACCTAAACTGTCAGGTGTGACAGACGTATGAGTGTGTGAAAATTAGTTAGTATTTATAAATGCTTCAGGTGTCTACTTTGGGTTTCAAATATTCTACCAGATGGTCAGATTCTTAAAAATTAATCAGTTAAAAGGATTTACCAAAAGTTCACACAAACAAAAAACACAAAAAAGGCTCTGACAGTTTTGTTTACTCTGTGTAATTGTATTATTACTATGACGATTACGTGAGCCAATTAGAGTGGAGGCAGTTAATTTTAGAAAGCCAATGTCTGCTAATATGTGAGAAGATAGATAGATAGATAGATATGCCTGACTCACAGGGGCCATGAAGAGAAAGTGTTAATATATTTATATTATATATTTTTTAATTCAATTTCATTTCATTAATTTTGTTCCACAGACTTGGTGGATACAAAAGAAAAGGAAAAGTCAACATTTGCCAGAAGTCTGTTGCATAACAAATAAATAAAAAGCAGAAGCACTTGAGAAAATGTACTGCCTGACACTGCTGCCTGTAGGCAAGCTCTGAAGCAGACCAGGGCCCGGTGCAGCTCACTGTACTCTGTGTAGTGTGTATTGTGGACTTGGCTTCAGTCTGTCTTCTCTTCTGTCAGATCTGCGGTGTGGCCGTTTTGGCCTTCGGCGTCATCGTGATGGTGAGTTCAAATTATGCTGCTCTCACCCCCTCACTGCCCAGCTTCAACATAGCCAACATCCTCCTGATCACCGGCATCATCATCACCTGCGTGTCCTTCCTGGGATTTCTCGGCGCACTCAAGGAGAACCGCTGTCTCCTCCTATCGGTAACACACACACAAATACTCAAAGCAGAGCACAGATTATGTGGTTTTCTGCTCCCTCTGATTACTTCATATTTTTAGGTAATTAACACTCTAGTTTTGGTACCCCCAAAGGGTATAATTTGTTTGTTTTTTTAAGCCTGTATAATTTTGATAAGGGGGGTGGGCTCTCTAACACTGCCTCTTCACTGTTGTGTACTCCAATTTTTGAATGCTACAAAAATAGCATTTATGTAACAAACGGAAATATCTAAAGAGTCAGTTCTCTGGGAAAAAAAGGTAATTTAGATGTTAATCGGGACTAGTTTTTCTAGTTTTCTAGGAGGAAACACAAAGATGGGCATTTATGCGCATTCAAGTTTAAAACGTTCTCGAAATCAGACATGTTGAGCTACATGCTGTGAACTAGCAGCCGAAAAAAACTTCACTATACAGTACCGTTTCATATGTTTATGTAAAGTGTTTCAGAGTAACATTCACATAAACCTTTATATTTATTTTTTACAGTTTTTCCTGATGCTCTTCCTCATGATGCTCTTGGAACTGACAGCAGCATGTCTGCTACTTGTATACGAGGGAGAAGTGTGTGACACATATGCTATACACAATATGTTCTGTTTTTAAAGCAAATGTATACATTGTATGTAATCACCAAATCCTCCGTTACTGTTCAGATTACTGAAAGAGTGAAGACCGATCTGACAAAGGGCTTGAATGATGCAAAAGGAAATTCAACACATTCAAAACAAAGTGACTGGGATAATATTCAAAAAAACGTAAGTGTGTCAGAGTGGAGATGTCATGTTGTGACACAAATGACTTTAGAAATGTGTTTATTTTTTTTGTCTGTCAAATTCATTTGTTTTAGCTTGACTGCTGTGGAATCCATAATGTAACAGATTGGGGAAACAACGTGCCAGAATCCTGCTGTATTCCTGAGGACCCCTCTTGTAAAAGTCATAAATACAGGCAAACGGTAGGCTCATACTAATCACTGATCCTTTCAGATTCATACTTGCTTTAATGTACCATAGAGGTCAAAGGTCACATTGTTACTGCTGCAGGTAATTTCAAAATGTTTTGTGTGCAGGGTTGTTTGTCAAAGGTGACAAATTTTTTTGAGAAGAATTTCCTAACCATTGGGGTCTCTGTCATTGTCCTCTGTATGATTGAGGTAAGCTGTTAACATACTATTTTACGCAGGTGTTGCAAAGTTAATCTATGAACCTGCAGATGTACCATGTCTCAGAAATTACCATCTTCACTTCTGTATAAAAGACAACTGGATTATAAAGTGAATGAATTGGTTAATACAATGTTCTGCTCAGAAACGTGGCATCTTCCTGTTAAAATATACCTAAACTTTGTTGCCTTTGACTGTATGGTTTCATTTATAGCAGTTAACAACCATGGCCTCAGTGTGTTTTATACTATAAAGATCCTTCAATATTAGATGGAGAGAACTCTGATGATCAGATAACCCATTATGAGCAAGTACCAGGCAATGGTGGGGAGAAAGAACTTTTTGACAGGAAGAGATCTCCAGACAGTGTGCGGGAGTAACTGAATACATGGTATTCCGAATACAGTTACTTTGTTGAAATAAATGGATTACACAGCGGTCTTTTCCTGTTTCATATGTTAGGCTATGCCCTCTCTATTTTTGGTAATTCCACATTGGTGGAAACCATCTTGCAGCCCATGTTACATCTACTAGAGCCAGAAGAGCCAGTGACAGTGGCAGAGAGCCATCTGGTAAAACTGGTTGGGAGTGAAGAGAAAAAAGGAAATAAAAGATGAATGTAGCTTGCAGCTCTTGAAAATAAAATAATAAAAAGCTAATGGTCAAGTACTTTTAACCTACATTCTTCTGTCCTAATGGCCAACTCCTGCTTTGGAATAGAAGTTAGGATGTACAGAAATGTAAGAAAAATTAACTTTCAGTTCACTTCATGCTAAACATTTTCCTGATGACTTTATACTTTGCCAGTTTCACATCTTACTGTTAAGACTAGTCCCCACTAAAGTTATAAAAGTGGTTTACATGTCTTTAGCCAATGACTGTCCAGCATCCCTGTATATCAGTCACATTCGCTATCTGGCAATGGCAAAATAATGTGTGACGTTAAAGCCGCTACAGCCATCCTTCATATACAGTCTATGATTGCCGCAGACCAAGGCTGTATCCCAATTCAGGGTCTGCAGCCTTAAAGGCCGCATTTTAAGGCCGATTACGTCACAGCGACGCGACGAAGACTGTCCCAATTCAAAGGCTGCTCGAAATGCGGCCCTCAAATGAGTCCTTCATTTCCCTGAATTTTAAGGACGTGGCGGTGTAGACTTCGTGGCCCAACATATCCCAGAATGCATAGCGCGGTGGTGGGTGTGGATAATTTTGGCGGAAAAAAAAACGGCGAATGAGGGGCGCCCGAAGAGTATCTTAGTAAACTAAGTGCTGAATATTATGTCACTTATTTATGTGCAAATGTTTAATAACGAAGAACATTAAAACATTACTGTTGGCCACATGTCGGCAAAGTTATGTGACATTAGTGACGTTTGTACTAACTTGGTTTTAAACCCTTTACTTTAAAATTTACGCCATTCAATAGCTGACCTTAATCTTACAGAGAATGATCAAAGCTCATGTAGAAACAAACAAACAAATGAACAAACGATTTTCTCCTTCATTTCTGTCAAACAAAGCTGTATGAAACGTTTCTAGCTGTTAGTATCATGGTTGCTAGGCAACCTGGGCAGCGCAACGGAGGCTAGACCGTCCCATTTCACAAGCCTCGCACTTCCGGCCTTAGCAGTCTTTAAGTGCGCGGCCCTTGAGGATCGTTGAGGCTGCGTACTTTAAGGCTGCAGACCCTGAATTGGGATACAGCCCAAGATCTGCTCCCCTCCCACTTACCAAAGTGGGCCTCCAGCTGGACAATGTCCACTGCCACACCCAAAAACACAGCTCTAGAATGGATCGGGGAAGAAAAGACCACTCTTTAGATTGCAAAAGGAATAAAAATACTTCATATAAACAAGCATAAACCCAATGAAATTTCAGTCAGCTTGAGAAGCTCAGAATAACTTTTTTTTTTTATTTTTTTTTTTAAAAACAGTACAACATTGCATTTTATGTCCTTTTCCAGTTTAATTTCTATATTTCTGTTTACAGGTTTTGGGAATGTGCTTTGCCATGACACTGTTCTGCCACATTAGCAGATCTGGACTGGGCTACAAGTTCTGAATACCTTCAAACATGATCTTCCCATTTTACAGTAAATATCACTGTAAAGTTCTTTAGGAACTAGAGGGAAAGTTTCTGGAAAAACTTCCTTAAAATGAGAAAACTATTTTTCTAAACTCTTGCTTAAAGCTTAAACCTGTTTATGTACCTGAATATAAAGTATAACTGTAAATTCTGGCACCTTTGACCTTTAGTGCACTACTCCATTTCAGGTGAAGCTGTGTGCTGAGTTCAGTTTTGTACAGAACTTGCTTGGTGCCAAGTTTATCTTAAGGTCTGTCAACTTTTTAAAACAGTTTCTGTAAAATATTACCTTTGTACTAGTCTTTAATAAACTACTTACTGTCAACAAATTTGGAAACATCCAATTAACCTGCAGTCAGCTGAGACTGAAGAAGTCACTTGGATGAGTGACAAAACGTTTCTCCCACAAAACGCTACGTCCAGATGAACACAATCAACGTTTGGAGATCAATTAACTTTATAAAAATAAAGAGCATAAACAGTGTTCTGTAGACTTCTGAACAATCTTGCTGTCAGATGACTTCCTGTTTATAGCTTGCCGTTTACTGATCTGTGGTGGAGCCTTAAAAATAACCACTTCCTCTTTTGACCCTGTTCAGCGAGTTTCCCTGAACAAGATTTCGTTTTAAGCTTAAGCGGGTCGAGAGGTCGTCGTTTAAAAACCAGTTAAATGTTTCACTTGGTAAGCTGATGAAATGAACTGTGTCCCAAAACAGACAAACAAGATTCCACTGATTGTACTGAAAGCTAAAAACAACAAGTTACAGATGAATTCATTTATTTAAAGAATAAATCCTGCATCATTACTGATCACAACACACACACACACACACACACACACACACACACACACACACACACACACACACACACACACACACACACACACACACACACACACACACAACCCTTAAGAAAAAAAATGATTTACATGTTAAAATAATTGTTCTCTTTGAAATCACAAAAACAGTAACAAGAAAACAAAAAAGAAACAGACTGTACACAGCAGAAAACACTATTTATTGCAAATTAACACCCCTGACACCTCAGAAACTATAGACAAGTACTCCAACTCACCTACAGATATGAAAAGACAATAAAATAAAATAAGAAACTACTCTGACACAGCTCTCATCCTCTGAAACAGTCGCAGTGCCTCTCTTCCCCCATATTATGGTGCCCCTTTGAGTCTCCAGATGAGAATCTCGTGTTTCCTGAAGCTGTTCAGGTCCACTTGAACAGAGATGTGGCACCTGTTCCCTCATCCTCCAGATGAAGACGTTCGGGAGGCATCCCCTCAATGTGAAACTGAGCACAAAATGGTTCAATAAGCTCTCCAAACCCACTCTACTTTTTACAGATGCACAGAAAACCTGGTCTGCTGACGTTATACCAAAGCACTCCTGATCTTATATTGTGGTTTAAAAAAAAAAAAAAAGTTTTGCTTTTTCTGAATGTTTATAAAAAGCAGCTCATTTAGAAAAAAAGAAAAACAAAGATTTCATTCAGCAGCTTCAGGCCATTCAAATACCCGTTAGTTACAGTTCCCTAAGTGTTGCTATTGTAGTGAAACCCCATGGACAACATCTTGCTTAGAGAAGAAGAAAAAAAAGAAAAAAAAAATGTTGACACCCATTTGTGCTCAGGATGTGTGAAAGCAAAGTTGCTAGAAATGCCCCTGCATTTGACAGAGTCCGAGTGAACAGAGGAGCCAACAGTACCGCGCCGAAACATACATTCATGTTGAGAATGTTTGAGAGAAAAAAAAGAAAGCGAGAGAGCGCCTGGTGCTGATGAACATTTCAAAGATAAACATTCCCAGTAAACATCTGATCCATTTCAGAGTGCTGTACTTGCAGATTAACATCTGCGATAACATCAATAAATAAGAAAGCAAAACAAAAAAAGCCCACCACAAAACCTCTCCCACACCCACCACATAACTGGAATGAGCATCAGTCAGGGTACCCAGCCCCTAGATTAACATGAGAATATTAAATTAGCAGTTCATTAGTGACAGACATCTGCATCAACAGGAGTTTTGCTTCATGTCTGTCACATCACCTGCAGGATTCACAGAAGCCTGAAACATCACCTCACACCTACTGCCTTCACTTGGGCGAGACCCGACCAGCAAGAGTCAATGCCTCAGAATACAGCACTGTTAGGACAGACCAGGAGGCATGGCTCCTGATCCCCTACTGTTAAGTCACCAAAATCACCACAGAGAGGGTTGCGTCTGTGCCCTTAATTTACTATGGATTAAATCTGCTTTGAGTGACTGCATTGTCAGGTCAACCTGTGAGCACTAGCCCGAAGATGCTAACAGTCCAGCTGAAGGAGAAACTAAAGGTTCTGTAGATATGACTATCGCTTCCATTTCTTTCATTAGTCAGTACTACAAATCTACAAAGGATTACACTGAAGAAGAGCAGTGGCTGATCTTCAGTATCCTGCTTTTTGTTGATGGCAATGAAATTGTTGTGGCTGATAAGCTTTAAGTAAAGATGAGTAAAGGCTTTTTAAGACAATATTTCCCACCAGTATTACAATGAGCAAAAATGAGGGGCTGAAAGAGGGGCAAAAAGAAAAAAACAAATTAGATATCTATCTAGATATATCTATCTCTCTCTCTCTCTCCACAAACCCCCAAAACAAGGCCACACACTATCACTGATCACCAGCTAAGGCTAAGCTAAGCTTTTAAACCAGCCCAGCTGAACCCTGAGCACATGCGTATTTCTTTGAAAGACATCATGAAGCAGGACCGAGCCGCCTCGGTGTGTTACAAGCACAGAGGCGAGTAAATATTCAACTAATTCATCCATCCATTCACTTCCGCTTATCATTTTCAGGGTCACGGGGGGCACTGGAGCCTATCCCAGCTGTCATAGGGCGAGAGGCGGGGTACACCCTGGACAGGTTACCAGTCTGTCACAGGGCCAACACACAGGGACAGACAACCATTCGCACTCACATTCAAACCTAGTGGCAATTTAGATTATCCAATTAACCCATCCCCACAAGCTGCATGTCTTTGGACGGTGGGAGGAAGCCGGAGTACCCGGAGTGAACCCACGCAAACATGGGGAGAACATGCAAACTCCACACGGCCTGATGGTGGAATTGAACTCAGGACCTTCTTGCTGTGCGGCAACTAATTCAATCTCAGGAAAATAAAATGCAGGGCTTTCATTCATAACAAGTGAGCATCCCACCAAAGAAAAATCAACTGGATACAAGCTTAAAGCAATCTCCTGGTGGGTAACATACAAACGGCTGGACGAGCAAACTAGACAACCCTGACATTTGTTCTGTTCTCTGAATACTACAGATTTTAATAATTCAGCTATTTCTTCAGAGTAGATTTGTGGCCATCACAACAGAGTTTGCACATTTGCCTTTAGATGTGATCTCACTTTTGTGAAAAATGTACACACCTCTTCAAGCCTAAATTAGAACAACTAATCAACCAAGGTTCTCACAGTTTTAAGGCATGCCCCACACCTATAGAAATATTTTGAGAATATGCGGACATGTGTGAGTGAACTATGGACGAGGGACTGCAGCATTGGAGAATGGACCTCTGGAGTGTGGAAAAACTAGCCAACACTGCTGAAGCTGTGTACCAAGCAATTCAATCTTTAAGGTATACAAAACACTCACAATATGTAGCAGCAATACAACAAACCACTTAAGCCCATGTGGTGCAGAGGCTGGCACTCTGCTGTTCCTGCAGTGTGAGAGCTGTAAGGTGCGTGCCTCAACATGGAAACCTCAGTTTACACCTGGAATTGAAATGAGCCATCTGTTGAGCCCTTGAAACTACATCTGTACATTTCTAACAACAATGTCCTCTGATGACCTGACTAACATCTCACTTTGGAAAACATTTTGGTTTAGAAATGAATAACATCCACTGCTGAAGTATTGATCCTAACCATTTAGTCCCCGTGTTCAGTGGACTTGGAACATTAAAAGTATCACAGTGTTGCCTGGTAAGTGACACAAGTTAGGTGATGTTTCAGGACTTGAAAAGGGTAGAGGGGTGGGCAACTGCTTTTACTAAAAGTTTGTTTGAAACAGCACATTCTTAAGACTAAACACAGGATTTAAGGAATGGGATAACTTTCAAACCCTCAAACTGTAATTTGTAATGTTTAAATTTGGACATGCAGCCAGTTCTGCCAGGCCCTTCTCACTGACTTTCCATCCCCCCACAAACAGCATCAATGGAAACTTGATCCTCAGATGAATTTAGTGAATTTCAAAGTTCCTATTTGAAGAATATCTACCTGACAAGATACATTTATGTTTTATGTTAGTGAAAGAAAATATCTACCTCCAGGCCTTTCACTGCTTTGCTTCATGTACAGCAAAAGACTATAACAGGTTAAATGAGCAACTGGTATACATTTTTTTCCCATAAACTTCTTTGCATAGTTCAGTGTTCTAAGTTGCCAGGTCTTGTATAGATATTTGCAAGACCAGTAAATGCTGAAAGTCCACACTGGGGGCAAACATCTAACCTTTTACAAAACATATCACGTCAGGCACGTATTCAAAAAGAGTTGCTTTCAAATGAGTGGCGTTACATCTCAGGTCCCCATTCCATTTATGCTGTGTTACAGTGAAAGGGGCACATGCCCGCTGAGCATGGAGTATGTAAGTGGATCATGTGACTTGAACCAGTGGCTCCAGCTCCATGACTGATTTAAGTCCTCAAAGATCTGAATTAGACTCTTTTGCACTGTATGTGCAACCATGTGAGTTTCTTTAGAACAACTGAAACTCCAAAGCAGGTCTAAGAGCCAAATACAAGTCGAGATGTCGATTGACTTTCTCAGCTGGCAAGAGCAGACATTTTACACATGTCTACAAACAGAAGGTCTTTCTTTCACCTGATGGGCATGTGCGTGTCATTTGTTGAAGGAAAAAAAAAAAAAAAAAAAAAAATTCACTGTCAGACTAAGGTTACTTCTACAGTCTGTTACTGAGTTTTGCTGCTGAGAGCTGCAGCTCCACAATGGTGGAGAGCAGCCAGCTGTGGCCTCTTTGAGGCACTGGAATGCTGTGGTCCTTGACAGGTTGGCGGCCTCTTTGCTGTGTGCTGTGGAGAGCTTAGAGGGGCATGAGCCTGGTGGTGTGGAACAGGAGGGGGTTCAGGTCCTCAGCATGGACAGCTCGATGGAGCGACGGCTCGGAGCGACTCCGCTCGATTTTCGGCAGCAAATCTTGCACCTGCTCAATGGACACCAGAATCTGAGGAAGGACAGAAATATTAGGAAAATTACAGACTAGTTTTGTCAACATTACGCAACTACATTGCATATGGTTTGGCAGTCACCTGATTTAAAGGATAGTATGAATTTACAGGCAACTACAATGACACGTCCATGTCTTGCAAATTATTTGTATTGAGCACTCCGATTTGCTTTTCCAGAACTTTCATTAAAGCATCCTGTGCAAGATTCCTCACTGGTGGCCTACAGTCCTGCTGTATCTTGCTTTACATCAAAAATTTCTCCAGGTCTTTATGTTCACCTAAATTCTTCCAAAAACAAATCCTCTTTAGATTGATACAGAGGAGTGGCTGTGGCTCAGGCAGTACAGTAGGTCAACTACTAATCGGAAGGTTGGTGGTTCGATCCCTACAATAAATGATCATCTTTCTGACAGAACCCAGTTGTCGCCAAAAGTTTTGGATAAAGTAAAAGTTTCAAGTTAAATTTAAAGAAAGCCCTTAGAATGTCGAGTCACAGGACATTTTAACATTGCAGGATATTTTTTATTAAAGTGATAAACGATAAACCATACAAGACTGACCTGTGGAAAAAGGGGCCTTTCATCACGTTTAAACTTCAGGCAGTCGACGATCAGCCTCTTCATTGCTTTGGGTGAGGTACTATACAGCTTACTGAGGTCTGGAGACAGGTAACCACGTCCAACCATGAAGATTATCTGACAAAGAAAAAGAGGACCGAACAAGGTGAGCTACAGAACAAACGTAAGTATTACATCAAAGGTCTGAAGACAGCTTAAGAAACTGGGCCACAAGTCAAGTCACACAAAATTTGCTTCATGTGTTCCAGATGAATTATTTAATTCAGAGTTACATTTAACAGTTTATCTACTGAACTCTACTAATATTTGTTAGTTTTTTGGAACTGTGACTTACTCTATGGCTATATTTTTAATGTTAATAGTAATTAACAAAATCTTCAGAAAGAGTCAGTCAGATATTTTAGACTGACTCAGTGTTGTGTGTTAACATAAACTAGAATAAACTGGGTAATGGAACCTGGTCTCTGTTGTTGATATTGGAGTAAGGCAGGGTTCCTGACATCAGCTCAAACAGAACTACTCCGTAGCCATATACGTCTGACTGGAACGTGTATGGGTTTGTGTCCTGCATGCGGATCACCTCAGGAGCCTAATGAGAGGAGAGAGGAAAAAATGAATTAAAAACTGACAAAGAGGTACTTTAACACTACCGATTACACTAATTTAGCTTTTTGTAAAGATGTTGTGACTTAACCAGATTAGAAGCAAATACACTACAAACCCTTGTACATAAAAACTGCATGTATGGATATAGGGTCTATCAAATAATGTGCGTGTGACCTTTACAGTGTTTAAACAAGTGGATGGAAAACTTCCAGGGTTCCAATATACAATGAAAAACCATCATATTTCTATTATTCTGCTTTACAGTTAATGATACAGATGTGACTTGATGTTATTTACAGTAATCACTTTTCAAGAAAAGTCGTCAAACGAACAATATAACTTAACCTGTCAAGACTCAAGATGTACACAGGTTATAAAGGACAACATTAACATGCATCGGTAATAGTATGCATCAGCCGCTCATTTTGCAAGTATCAGCAGCTGAAGAATGACATGATGTAAAAGTATTACTAAAGATCAACAATTTCTTTACCAAAACTGTTTTTTTGTGGTGTGTGGCACCCAGCACAGTCAGAACCTGACATCTCTTTGGTGCATGATTTCAGTCAACTCCACCAACTTGACTGCCATGTGGCACTGTGACATGACACAACAGTCCCAATAGAAAAAGGAACCTGCCCAATGAGTGCTGTGGGAAGCTGGATAATCAGCCAATTGTGGCCACGGGCAGGATCAACACTGTTGCCAAGCTAGAACCGAGGAGTAATAACACTAATGACCGACACTGCAGTTTGTTATGTCTGTCGGCATAGCGACGTATCAGTGGGGACTTAAACACATTAGATTTCAGACAGAGCCATTGGTCTTTAGTAACTAGTTAGGAGGGAAAAAAGCTCCCTCGTAGAAAACAATTTAAGTAAGGGCAATGTCAGACTGAAGGTGAAAGAAGACACAGCCACAGTTCATGTACGGGTGGCTGTGGCTCAGGTGGTAGAGCAGATCAGCAACTGATTGGAAGGTTGGTGCTTCGATCCTTGGCTTCCCCAATCTATATGTCAAATATCCTTGGGCCAAGATACTAAACCCAAGTTGCCCTCGGATGCGTTCATCGGAGTGTGAATGTAGATTAGTTTGCACTTGTGTTTAGAAGTGCTTATGTGAACGGGTGAATGAGGCATGTTGTATACAGCGCTTTGAGTACTCCGGAGAGTAGAAAAGCGCTATATAAGAATCAGTCCATTTACCATGTAATCAAGAGTCAAGTTAAATGTTCTAGCTGCTGCCATGTTGGATTTTTAAAATCAATGTCACGAGGACAGGTGGATCCGACTGGCAAAACAAGAGATTCTGTATGCTGAACTTAAACTGAAATTTTCAAATTTAATAGGACTTGAAACTAGCAATTTAGCCCAAGAACTCATCTGAAACAGAATTGAGTACTCATACAAAGGAGCAGAGGCTCATTTTGCTCTAGTGTTCTATAAAACCCAAAATTTTTTCAAAAACTGCTCCCCCTACTGGCCTTAAAATGTCATATAGACTCTGAGCTCTACAATAAACATGTTAAGTATCCTTACCATCCAGAGAATGGATCCGCTGGGTTGTTCTACCTGCTGAGAGCCAGTCCATCGAGCCTTCACTGTAGCCAAGCCAAAGTCACCGATTTTAACAGTCCAGCCCTCATGGAGAAAAATATCTGGCAGCAAATCTCAGAAAAATACAACAGACAGCTGCTGGACGTTTTCATGGTATCAGTTACTGCATAAACATTTCACAAGAAAGAAGTTATAAAAAGTGAGACTGACAGAGGAAACTACCCAAAGTAAACAATGGGAAACAAAGAAATGTCCACCTGACAGTGTGGAATGACTCGACAAACTCAAATTTAATACCTCAGTTTCAAATTCAAATGTTTGTCCCTGACAGCAGCGATGCACCGTATCATCTTAAAATTGGCCTCTTCATGAAAACAAGGGAGAGGTGTCTTCAAGGTAAGAGTCAGCATAGAGTTTGTTTCTTGTGTTAAGAGTACTGACACATCACAGTTTTAATGGTTTGGCTGCTCTGTATATCACTGTCTATTAAAAGGAAATGCTTTTTGTGTGTTGTTAAACCTTTAATAACTGCAGAGCATGAGGCTCAAATTAGCACGTGTGATTACGGGTTAAAAAGGTACAGCTATCTAAACTCAGAAACACACAATGACTGCACTTATGTACACCATGCACAAGAGAAGGATACTGTTTGATTTTAGATCTCGATGAATTATGTTCTTTGCATGAAGATAACTGAAAGAAAAAGCAAAAAAACCCAATTTGAAAACTAGTAAATTAAATTCATGGGTGCCAAACATTTGTATACAGAATGAGCTTCTTGCACTACAAAAAGACTTTATGTCTGCTACTTGGCCTGACTAAGTGATGATGGTGAAATGGAATATTGCAGCAAGTCTTACTCCATGCCCTGTGCTGTCTGTCTGGCCACATCAATGCGACGCACAGTATCAAACTTGCTCTCTAAGACATGCAGATGGCGGTACAGGCTGCTGCCTTCACACCATTGTGTGATGATGGCAAAGTTGGGCTTAGTCATGAATCCCATGAACAGCAGGATGTTGACGTGGCGGGTCTTCCTGTAGAGAACAGAAATAGTGAAACTTAGAAATTCCATTACCTCATCCGCAGTCAGAAAGTTATAGTCACCACATTGTTAAGAGTTAAATTAAAGTGCTATAACAATGTGAACTGGTGTTAATAAAACCAGTTTATGCAGCGTTAAAAATACTAATATCATTATCATTATTAATAACTCCACCACCAGCAGCAGTTGTGGAAAGATTTGTGCAAATAAAACCAAGTTAAAGTCATGTAAACCACTGCTCACCGCAACACCTGCATTTCATTTTTAAAGGCTTGTAACTGCTCAGGCGTTGGCTCTTTGACTTTGAGGATCTTGATTGCCACATCTCCATGCCACTTTCCCTTGAAGACAGTTCCAAAGGAGCCAGAACCTATTCTCTTCTGGATGTTGACTTCTCGAGAGTGGACCTCCCAGTAGTAACTTGAATCTCTGTTGCCTCCTCGGTGCTGAAACAACAGATTGACTGTTAAATTTGTTAAAAAGAGATAGCAGTTCAATGCATTCAAAGGTTGCCCTTGTGAATATGTAAAGTGACCAGTGGCCTGTGAACAATGTTAAAGACACCCTACCACTTTCTTTTTGTCATCAGAGGACGAGGGCTTGCGCTCCCTGGGTTCCGAAGGGGACTTTGGTGGCTTCTTCCCTGGAGAGCCAAAAGAAGAGGGCGGGCTGGTGGAGGGCTTAGGTGAGGGTTCAGGACCTGCAGCAACAACAGACAGCACAACATAAGTGTCATACATAGAATAACAAATGTATTCTAAAACAGAAGAGAGGGGGAAAAATGGAAAGCATACCTATTGTGTTGTTGAACTTTAGTGCTTCCTAAGAGGAGATATGCAACAAAGTTATTTTGATGAATACACAGTGGAGGTGACAATCCTTCAAGCAAAAGCAAACAAGCAGCCAACACCGACCTCTATAATCATGGCAGAAGCAGGGTCCAATGTGCTGACCATATGAACATTGGGAGTAGATGTGGAGCGATGCCTCTGTAGAGACTGACCATCTCCGCCTGACATGGGGAAGTGAAAGGTTGAGGACGGGGATGGGGACAGGTGGCCCATTCTGAGCAAAAAGAAAGAAGGCCAAAATTTTGATTAAAATATACATTTCACAAAATAAAGCAATGCTGCAATTTTGATAGAACGCCATCTGCCCAGCTTACCCAGAAGGCTCTGGGGTTAAGGCTGGGTTGCTCTGCGTGGGGGAATTTTCTGGCAGTATTATCTGTGGGTATCCATCTGGGCAAGGACTGGGATCAGAACTGGACATAGGATTGAAAGAAAACAATTAAACAATATCACAGAAGTTTCATACTATTCAGGCTCCAATTATGTGCAACATTTCTGTTATTTAGTACTAAATAATTTAGTAAGTGCATATTTGCAGCGTTTTTTTAATGTCAAGTCTGAATCTGATCATCTAGGCACATCACAAAAAGATGGTCCGTATATCTCCATTTTTCCCTGAAACTGTTCTGAATTTTAAGAACTTCAGGTGTTTTAATTGTTTTTCAACATCATTAGGGCTGGGCCATATCATACCGTTCACGTTAACACTGGTATAACGTTCGGCAACGATAAGAAAATGAAATACCGCGATAGAATATGGGTAAAACTTTGTTTTTTGTTTGTTTGTGCCTTTGTTTTCATACGCACATGGTGGAAAAAGCATGGCGGCGACGGAGAATGAGAAGGGCGAAAGCGGATCGTTGAATAAAACGGATGAACCAGAATTGGTTTGTAAAAATGCTGCAACTTCAGTGGTGTGGCACTGGTTTAGCTTTTGTCTGTCAGATACACGACAAAGCACTATTTTTGGTAGCGCATGCTAGCGGGCCGTCGTTATTACCGTGTTTTTTGGAAAATACGGCACTTAAAATCAATCCTTTGATTTTTCTGAAAATCAACAGTGCCCCTTATAATCCCTTGTGCCTTATGAATTCTGGTTGTGTTTACTGACCTCGAAACGATTTTATGTGGTACACGGCGCTGGAAAAATCTGTCAAATGTTTTAGTACGACTTTGCAAAGCTACGAACCCGCACCGCTTGATGGATTGTTGGAGCATTATGGCTATCGTAGGTAGGAGCCTCGGAGTGATACGTACTGTGCGTCAACATAATATTACCGTATTGTGTGTGTATAACCTCTTTCTAAGTTTTGTGGATATTATACATGGTTATATGTCAGCCAATTTCCACTGCCTTTAACTTTAACTAGAGAACGCACATAAACAGGCAGCTGTTTTTTTTTGTTTTTGTTTTGTTTTTTAAGTGAAAATAAATTATTAGAGCAAAAAAAACCCCATCAAAGTTGTGGAGTTGTAAAGTATTTTGTCTAGTGTCAATTATATCGTTATCAAATGTATATTGTGATAAATATTTTTGGTCATATCGCCCTGCTCTAATCAATCAGTCCCAATAAAGTTATTTACAAAGACTAAAGTAAAAGACTATTTTAAGAGTGCAGAAGGAAAATTACAGTGTGTAAAAATCATTAGATTTTAGTAGATGGCAGATTGCAGTCAACTAAATGTTGTTGTTGGGTTTTTTTTGGTTTTTTTAACCCTCCCAATTCAAGTTCATAATCCTAGCTACGTTGGCTGTTCTAGGAGAAACGTGTTAGTCAGCTAAGACAGTGAAAGAGGCCAATATGAGTTGAGTGAGTTGTTGAGGATATCCTGAACTAAGGAGCTCGGAAAGAAAAACGTCCGAACTTTGAGTTTCTTGGAAGACGTTTCACCTCTGATCCGAGAAGCTTCTTCAATTCACAGCTCCTTAGACGACAATGACCAGGATGACCAAGAACCTTCACACACATATCCTGACCTTTTCTTTTGTAAACGCTGCTGTTAGCATTTAGAGAAACTCTCTTTGAAGTGGATCCAACATTGTTGAACTTAAACATTTAGCGGACAAACTCCTATACACAAGGAGAATACACTCAAACTGTTTATCAGAAGGAAAGTGTGATTTTTAGGACACTGCAGTCTAACGTTAGCTGGCCAACTCTTATAACCAGCCGTTTAGTTGGCAGTCAGCTGTCTGGAGTCTAATTACAATAAGTAATTGCAATAATATTGGGAATAAAGAAGCATGTTTTTGCATGTTTTTGTGTGCTAGAGCCTTGACTGCAGTTCAGGAGATGAGGCTTGAGGTGAAGAGGATGAGGTGGAAATGAGGAAAGAGCATTTAAAAGCCTTTTGTGATCTTTAAAGGCTTACTATGTAAGCCTTTAAAGATCACAAAAGGCTTACTATGTATGTCTCTACATAAAACATGATTAACCAGAATACAATGTTCATCTCAGCCACTGTAATCAAAATTACAGGGCAACATGGCAGCTATAAAAAACACAACAACTAACAAATTTAAAAAACAACAAAAAACTGTATGGCCTGTATGTCGACATCATGTTGCAAAGTCTGGAAAATATCGTCTGAATCCATAGAATTGTGGCCCTCCTTAAAAATAGGACTTATTTTCCAACTAGCCACCTTCTCTTGGTGAAATATTACCAGCAAAGCATCTGGTACAGCCAACGATAAACACTACTCCAACTCACCGCTCTCTTATAGTATCCATGTCCACACACACGGTGGGGACCTTGCTACTGCAGTGTTGGTGAAACTTGTAGCCACATGTCTGACATCTGAAGCCATTGAAAAGGAACTTGTGGCAAAAATCACAGTAAGCCAGCTTGAAGAAAGTTTTGCGTACCTATACAGATAGAGTTCATGAAATTTACTTTGCAGTAATAACATTTAAGACCATCAAGGCTAAAAACAGCAGCAATTCAATTAGAGTATCACAGGCCAAAAACGTATGAACAAAAGGTATTTCACATAAGCTATGAACATTTTATACACAGGTATGTGAGATACTTACAAAGTTGTGCATGGTCAGGGGAATATCATCCAGGACCTCAACTAAAAGCTCCTCTCCAACTAGAGGAGTTATGTCTGTGTCCCAGTCCGTCAGTCTTTTTCGACTAGAGGGGCAAAAAAAAGGAACATTTAGAAGCAATTTAAACACTCTTTGTACATATCACCAATATTGAAACCCCTTTCAAGGTTTAAAATGGCTAAGATAACAAAAAAATAACAACGGAGAGGTCTTCATTATCCTAATTGACCAATGCACTTAATTTGTATATCAATGAGTTTCTCAGAAATGTCAACAGCTGTTTATGGTGCGAGAAAACAGTTTACAACTATGTTGAAGCATCAAAACTGCTAAATTACAAAGTCTACCTTTAAGCTGTTGAATGTTCACAGACAGCTAGAGTAAAATTTTTACTTTCATTCATTTTTCTCTTTAAAGTGGATCTTTCATGGTCATTTCCAACTTTTATCCTGAGATTCTACTAGCGTAGCTAAAGTTTGAACAGAAGGTCAGTGATTCTTTCCCTTTGTTAAGACTGTTTTAATATTTAATGAAGCATAGGAATGTTACCCATCGTTACACAGGAAACCCTTCAAATGCATTATGGTAACAAAAAAAAAAAAAAAAATACACAATGAATAATTAATTGTATATTAGTTGTTTATCAATGCATATTGACTTTTCTACCGTTTCAGCCTTTGAATCAACTTCACATTACATCTTCAGCCTCTGTTATATACATGTGTTTGTCTAACATGTAGTCTTGTGACAGCTGTTCACTGTTGCCTCTCAGAGTTTCATGTGGGCTAAAAGGAATGCAAAGTCATTTTCCAATATGATGTGAGAGGACGTGGCACAAACAGCAGTGCAATCTTACCCTCCTAGAAGGCGAAATACAGCACAGCACTCTTGGCTCAGGCCTCTCACTTTGAGCGCTTTATCTAGAATCTCATGCACAGTCTGTCCTTGGCGGACATTCACCTGAAAACAGAATGCCATATTTGAATAAGTGTGACTTTGACATGACATTCTCTGATCACACAGGTAACACTTGGGTAAAATGGCAGTAACAAAGAGCATCAATTTTGACCATACAAGAAACAAACATTACATTAGATGATGCAGGTTACTGTTCCCATTATGTGTTTAGGAATGTGGAATGTAAAGCTACATGTAAATGTGGCTGAATATGATTCTTTGCTTTCCAGCTTTTTCTTCATGCTGTAAGTGGGAAATAAATTCCTCAGTCTCTGTCGCCATCTCTCTCATCTCCCCTTCCCTAGTTAGAGGTGCACACAGGAGAACAAACAAGAAAGACAAAAAGGGGCATCATGTCTCTTGTCTGAAGAGCTGCAGATGGGAGGAAATACCATGAGCAAATCAACCGTTCTTTCTGTACCACACACCTAAAGGTTTAGAGTAATAGTGGGTGGATTGAGCAGAACTAGAAGGATCTGTACCTCTCAAAAATCAGGAAACGGGCAGGGAAAATCATCACAGACCCCTCACACCCTGGACACAGACTTTTTGATCTGCTGCCCTCTGGCAGACGGTACAGAAGCCTGCAGACCAGGACCACCCAACATAGGAACAGTTTCTTTCCCCTCGTCATCTCCCTTCTTAACAGTTGACCTGTCACACTGCTCCCACTGCCAGACTGCAACTGCACCTTATGTACATTCTGTAGTAGGGCTGCCACGATTAGTCGACTAGTCACGATTACGTCGACTATCAAAATCGTCGACGACTGATTTAATAGTCGACGCGTCGTTTGAAGCTTTGTAAGATCACAAAAGACGCAGGAATGAGTAGTAGGATTTAAGAGTGTAATAACGGACTGAAACAGAAGAGGGCAGCACTGCATGGATGCCAGCTGCCGTTAAACCCTGAAGAAGAAGAAGCTGTGTCCCAGAATTCATAGCGCAGCCCAGCTCAATTTCCAACAACGGCGGCAGCTAGTTAGTTTTAAAATTACTCTTATTATTCTTTTCTGGGTCACAAAATAAACGTAGCTGTGTAAACCTCAAATATTTGCTCAGTTTATCAAGACGCCACATATTTTCAAAAGCGCGCCGACGTTTTCGGAGACATCTGTTACCCACTAGCTCGATAGCTAGCTAGGCTCACTAGAGCCCGTGAGAACACCGGACTCCCGGCAAATCGTTTTCAAACCCACCGCCTTCTTTCGCTACTCAGGTTAAACATACATAAGTCACTTAGATAACTTAAACATGTTATTGTTTGGCTTTTTTTTGTATTTTATTTGTTCCTGAGTAAATCGGTTTGGCTGAGATTAAAGTTATAGTTTTTACACAGCTGAATAAACGTCAAGCAGACAGCTGATTATCAGAAGTGTGAGATGCTCGAGAATTTACTCCGGTGTCCTGTTATATTTTAGATAGCAAGGAGTTTATTAAACTTCACCGAAACAATCTGTAAAATTCATTAAAATTTAATAAACTATCATCCTGTCTTTATTTTTAGTTAGCACATACCTTAAACACTTAAAGCTGTAAGCTAATGATAGTTATATATGAGCAGATGCTGCTGGTGCAATATGCTGTACGTTTTACGTCCAATGGATGATGATCTGATTAGTCGACTAATCGCAAAAATAATCGGTGACTAGTCGACTATCAAAATAATCGTTTGTGGCAGCCCTATTCTGTAGTATTCATTCCACCTCATTTCATTTCTGTATTTTATGTATACAAGTTTAGATTCGTTATTTATAGTTGTTTACACAGCTTTGTGTATGTATGTGTAATGTGTGTATATAGATGTGTGTGTGTGTGTGTGAGATTTACATTGCTGTGCTTGAGAGCCACCATCTACCAGAACCAAATTCCCTGTATGTGTCTGCACATATACTTGGCCAATAAACACGATTCTGAACTAACCTTTTTCAAAATGAAACGAACTGAACTACATCCCGACTACCGCTTACACATCTGGGCGCTAACTTAGGCTGAGACCCCATCTAAATGAACCTCTCCATAAAACCTTTTATTTCAATAGTCACCTGAAAATAAAAAAAAAATATATCTACTGAATCACCAGCCAAATGTCATTTTAAAAAATAAATATAACTTCAATTTACACATCATTATGGCTAGGGCTGCTCAATTACTGTAATTGTCGGGCTATAAGCCGCTACTTTTTGCACAAGCTTTGAACCCTGCGGCTTTTAGTCAGGTGCGGCTTTTCTATGGATTGTCCATGAGCGGATTTGTTTTGTTTGTTCCGCTGTTGTACGGCACTACGTTGCCTGGCGGAAGGATCGGGGTTCAAGAGTGGTATGTTGGTCACATGTCCATCCGCCAGGCAACGTAGTGCCGTACGAAGTAGCGCGAAAAGCAAACTTCAAAGTAGCGCTACGCGTTCAGCGGGAGGTGTGGATGACAAGCGGCGATAAACTTGCGAAAAGCAAGTTATGCTCAACTCCACCATTGGATTCTGACAGCGTGGAAAAGTGTGAAAACATCCACGATCACCAACGGATTTCGAAGGGCTGGACTGTTGCATGATGGAGAGGAGGACACCGCCACGGCCCTTCTGAGGGTGTTCGACTCTGAAACTGACAAAGAGGATTTGTTTGGTTGGTTTTGAAAGTGACAACGAAGGAGAGAAGCGGAGAGTGGATGACGAAGCCATCCTGAGCCTGTTTGTATCCGACACTGGAGAAGAGGACTTTGGTGGTTTTAGTGCGCAGGAAGAAGAGAAAGATGGTGGTGAATGACTGACTTTTCTTCTTGTTAAAACAGTGTCACTGCACCTGAGCCTAAAAGGTAGTCCGAATCTATTTTTCTGGTGTGCTGTAGGTTATTATGTACTACATTTGTTACTCATTTATGAAGCACAGTACATGTTTCGTACTTGTAATTACCGCTACTTGTACATATACCTAAAAAGTTATGCAAATATGCACCCATAACTTGTTTTTCAAAATATTAATAAAAGTGATGTCTCCAAACAGCCGTCTCTTTCCTGACAATTCGCTTTGTGCATATTCTCTTACATATGATGAGTCAACATTGAAACACCTGCAGCTTTTAGTCAGGTGCGGCTAATGTATGTACAAAACAGGATTTTCCCCTGATTTTAGCTTGTGCGGCTAATATTCAGGTGCGCTCTGTAGTCCGGGAAATACGGTAATCGAATTTTAATCACGATTACGATCTGGGCTTTCAACGATCATTAAAAATGACTGAGCCGATTATTAGCCCCTCCCTCATTTATCCGCGACACCTTAAAGGCCGGTCCGTGAAAATATTGTCAGGCATAAACCGGCCCTTGGCGCAAAAAAGGTTGGAGACCGCTGATTAAGAGGACCCGAGGGAAGCTCGAAAAGCTCGGAAAGCTAAGCAGAAGTTATTTGGAGAGGAGAGTGACTGCCGTTGGTTGAAAAGAGAGGTTAAAAAAAAAAAAAAAAAAAAAAAAAAAAAAAAAAACTTCAGTGGTGTTGTACACTATTTTATATTATTATTTAAAGTCATTATTCAATACATTGTTATTGTTAACCCTTTAAAGCCGGTCAGAGCAGCATGCTCCGTTTTGTGTAACTATTTTTAAATCCCTGTAGAACCTGAACCGTGTAAGCTAGCGCAATATATTTTTTTTTTTTTGCATATGAA
Source organism: Rhamphochromis sp. 'chilingali' (assembly GCF_963969265.1). Lineage (NCBI taxonomy): Eukaryota > Metazoa > Chordata > Actinopteri > Cichliformes > Cichlidae > Rhamphochromis > Rhamphochromis sp. 'chilingali'. The sequence goes on along the minus strand of NC_137937.1, from coordinate 10,088,928 downwards.
ACCAGAGGAGTTGTACTTGCATCTTATGCCATCAGCTTGTCCTCGGTCACGGTTTCCTTCCACATATAGCTTTGCAAAAGTTGCATAAAAAGGGCTTGCAGGAACAAAAACATAATATTCCAGAAACACGCTTTGCCGATCCGATCAGCTGTTTGTAACACTTCCCACATTGAAACAGACGTCAGCGCGAACTATCGCATGTCCGCCATTTCCTGCCCGAAACCGGAAGTGACATAATTTTCGCGGAAAATGTAGTTTTTTACTTGTAGGCTTTAAAAGCCTATACTGGTGTTTTTATAAGTCATGTTTGACTTTTCTGAATAGTTTCTGGGATGCTTAGAACTCGAATTGCACTGCTGGAAATAGTTTATTTTGATGCACATGCTGTTTTCTTTGCAAATTTGCATCATAGGATTGTTTTTTGTTTTTCCTGCAGTGTATCTCCAAAATAAAACTATGAAGACACTCAAAATAGATTTCCTGTTGTTGTAAACTATTTTTTGCAACTTTTTTGTATTTAAAGTTTTGAGGGATAAACCTCTTAAATTTCTCCAAGTAGAAATATATGTAAAAAACAAAACAAAAACTATTTTCAATTTTTTTGTAGTTTATTGCACTTTTTTGCAATTAATGTAGTTACTATGGACTTAATGCATACATATTATTAAAATATGGGCTATAACAGTTGTATAGAAACTTGAAATGCTCCCACAAATGGCACTACAACATGTAAAAAAATAATATAAGCTCTGGCGGACTTGGTTCTATAGTAGGTCGTAAGGGTTAAATAAATATCGTCAAATAATCGAGATCTCAATTTCAGTGAAAATAATCGTGATTATCATTTTTGCCATAATCGAGCAGCCCTAATTATGGCATTAATTGCTTGGTTGACAGAGCCAACACAATCAACACCTTTGGTTATCCCAATGAAGAAAAACCAATTACATTTTTAAAAAAATAACAACAACACAGCACTTCATATTATCTCAAAAAGTAAGAAAGCACCTTCCTACTTGTCTGCTACAATAATATGTAGTGACATACCCTTGCCACCACACATGTGGAACTGTCAAACGTCAGCTGTGTGCTTATGTTAGCACATCACAATTGGCCAATAGGTTCTCTCATTTTGTGGCTGGTTTGGAGGCAGGGACTCAATAACCAACCTCTTCACAGTTACTCAGTTCTTCCCTACATTTCTATTCGGGACTGAGTGTCATGTCTCTCCCTTATAATGTTGACTAGTCACGATTACGCCGACGACTAATTTAATAGTCGACGCGTCATTTGAAGCTTTGTAAGATCCCAAAAGACGCAGGAATAAGTAGTAGGATTTAAGAGTGTAATAATGGACTGAAAAGGAAGATGGCAGCACTGCATGTACAAGGATGCCAGCTGCCGTTAAACCTCAAAGAAGAAGCAGTGTCCGTTATAGCAGCTGCGTCCAAATTCAGAAACCGCATCCTCCTGTGCCCGCATTTGTAGGCCGATTACGTTACAGTGACACGACGAAGACTGTCCAAACTCGAAGACTCCGACAAATGCAGCTGACAAATACGCCCTTCATTTCCCCAAATTTGAAGGATGGGTCGGGTGTATACTTTGTGGCCCAGCCCATCCCAGAATTCATAGCACGGCCCTGCTCAGTTTCCAACAATAGCGGCAGCTAGTTAGTTTTAATATTACTCTTATTATTCTTTCTGGGGCACAAAATAAACGTTTAACATATTTTCCAGGCAAGAATGTAGCTGTGTAAACTTCAAATATCTGCTCAGTTTATCAAGACACCACATATTTTCAAAAGCGCTCTGACGTTTTCGGTAGGGGTGCAACGATACTCGTATCGATATTGAACTGTTCGATACAGTGCTTTCGGTTCGGTACGCATATGTATCGAACAATAAACATTTTTTAATTTATTTTATCAACTTTCCTTCTGACGATGCTGTCTGTGTTGAGCGCTCAGTGGATCTGCGCTCGACAGTGCAGCCTAGGCGGAGTAGTCGAACACAGATTCACTGAGCGCAGGGCAAGCTAGCCAGACAGAAGTTAAGCTCTCCTTGCAACATGGCAAACTGAACCTCCCCCACCCTCATTCAGATCTGGCGTTTGGAAATATTTTGGTTTTCATGTGAAGTATGACCCTGAAGGTAAGAGCGTCATGGACTAAAGTAAAACAGTATGTTGGATGTGCCACACAATGCTCAATTACATGGGTGGGAACTAGTGTGTTAGCGCAGTTAGCTCGTTAACGTGTTGGCAGTCCAGCCCCACGCACGGGGCGATCGGCGGTAGCTCGTTAACGGAGATTTGCCGTGTTGTGGCGTTAACGTCATTTCAACGAGATTAACGCTGACAGCACTAGTGGGAACACAACGAATATGACTGCACATTTACGCCGACATAATCCTAGTGCAAAATCAAGTGGAAGCAGACAAAAAACAACAAGCACGCATGCTACAAACTTTACCAGAGTAAACATTGCACTCTATTACATTTTACACAGCTTTTTGGGAACGCAATTTGGGTTGTACATTTAGCATTCAAGAATATACTTTAATACAATGCACATGATTCTCCTTATGGGGACCTGATATGTTTAATATGCTGCAGAGAATATAGTCCAGAAGAAGCGTATAGTATAGCTTTTATTTTGGAAAGAGCCATTTCTCTGTAATAAACTCTCTTTTCCAAAGATGAGTGATTCCTCAATCAGATACAGGGCTCGCAAAATCACTAGCCCGACATCCTGGGGCTAGCGATTTTTCCAGTCGGGCTACCAAAATCTATCTCTGCCCTGCCCGTCGGCCTATCATAGGAAGGAAAAATATATGTCAATGCTTTTGCATTCTTTCGGAAATGTAGCTGGGTAATTATGTCATTGGCATCGGTGAGCCACTGTCAATATGTGACCTATTGAAATCGCGTTTGAATTTGCGCTTGTTTTTTTGCTTTCACTTTGCAATCGCGCGAACTGTGTATAGAGAGCGACAGCACTGATTGGTGAGTGATAATAATTTGCGCACCAACTACAGTGGGGCAAAAAAGTATTTAGTCAGCCACCGATTGTGCAAGTTCCCCCACTTAAAATGATGACAGAGGTCAGTAATTTGCACCAGAGGTACACTTCAACTGTGAGAGACAGAATGTGAAAAAAAAAAAAAAAAAATCCATGAATTCACATGGTAGGATTTGTAAAGAATTTATTCGTAAATTAGGGTGGAAAATAAGTATTTGGTCACCTCAAACAAGGAAAATCTCTGGCTCTCACAGACCTGTAACGTCTTCTGTAAGAAGCTTTTCTGTCCCCCACTCGTTACCTGTATGAATGGCACCTGTTTGAACTCATCATCTGTATATAAGACACCTGTCCACAGCCTCAAACAGTCAGACTCCAAACTCCGCCATGGCCAAGACCAAAGAGCTTTCGAAGGACACCAGGAAAAGTATTGTAGACCTGCACCAGACTGGGAAGAGTGAATCTACAATAGGCAAGCAGCTTGGTGTGAAAAAAAAATCAACTGTGGGAGCAATCATCAGAAAATGGAAGACATACAAGACCACTGATAATCTCCCTCGATCTGGGGCTCCACGCAAGATCTCATCCCGTGGGGTCAAAATGATCATGAGAACGGTGAGCAAAGATCCCAGAACCACACGGGGGGACCTGGTGAATGACCTGCAGAGAGCTGGGACCAAAGTAACAAAGGTCACCATCAGTAACACACTACAACGGCAGGGAATCAAATCCCGCAGTGCCAGACGTGTTCCGCTGCTGAAGCCAGTGCATGTCCAGGCCCGTCTGAAGTTTGCCAGAGAGCACATGGATGATACAGCAGAGGATTGGGAGAATGTCATGTGGTCAGATGAAACCAAAGTAGAACTTTTTGGTATAAACTCAACTCGCCGTGTTTGGAGGAAGAAGAATACTGAGTTGCATCCCAAGAACACCATACCTACTGTGAAGCATGGGGGTGGAAACATCATGCTATAGGGCTGTTTTTCTGCCAAGGGGACAGGACGACTGATCCGTGTTAAGGACAGAATGAATGGGGCCATGTATCGTGAGATTTTGAGCCAAAACCTCCTTCCATCAGTGAGAACTTTGAAGATGAAACGAGGCTGGGTCTTCCAACATGACAATGATCCAAAACACACTGCCCGGGCAACAAAGGAGTGGCTCCGTAAGAAGCATTTGAAAGTCCTGGAGTGGCCTAGCCAGTCTCCAGACCTCAACCCCATAGAAAATCTGTGGCGGGAGTTGAAAGTCCGTGTTGCTCGGCGACAGCCCCAAAACATCACTACTCTCGAGAAGATCTGCATGGAGGAATGGGCCAAAATACCAGCTACTGTGTGTGCAAACCTGGTAAAGACCTATAGTAAACGTTTGACCTCTGTTATTGCCAACAAAGGTTATGTTACAAAGTATTGAGTTGTATTTTTGTTATTGACCAAATACTTATTTTCCACCCTGATTTACGAATAAATTCTTTACAAATCCTACCATGTGGATTCATGGATTTTTTTTCACATTCTGTCTCTCACAGTTGAAGTGTACCTCTGGTGCAAATTACTGGCCTCTGTCATCATTTTAGGTGGGGGAACTTGCACAATCGGTGGCTGACTAAATACTTTTTTGCCCCACTATATGTCCTCTGACATCGTCTTATCATTTGTTAGCTTACTATGCAAACATGACAAGTGAAATCTCCCGCAGCAAGCTTAAACATGTGAGAGGTTGATCGCGCAGAGAATCGCTGAGCGTTATGTGAGTGCGTGTGTAAAAGCAGCAGGATATATATTTTAGTTCTGCTGAGCCAAATAAGACAGGTCAGGGTGAAGAAGTGACAGCCAAAGAAAAGCTTACCGCAAAACTGAAAAGTTATGACAAATCAGACTATAAGGCAAAAATAAAGTGCAGCTTTATGGTTTCATGGACAAAGAATTTCTGTGGCTGCAATATGACGAGCTAAATAACCAGGGGTGCACATAGGTGGTCCGCAGGTGCGCATTCGCTGTCAAAATAAAAAACGCGCACAAGATAAGAAGTTGCAACGCGTGTTTGCGTACATAAGATTTTCTGGAGGAGGACAGACATTTGTTTAGAACTCTTAAAGATGTCGAAGAAACAAAATCCTTTAAGCAATTACTTTGGTGTTCCTCCACCTCCAAACAAATGTCAGAAGGAGTGCGAACCGCAAAAGAAGCGCGTATTCTCGGAAAAGTGGTTGCAGGAGGTGAGCTGGCTTCAAACAAATGATGAACGCACAGAGATGTGGATCAGAATGTGCCGTGAAAATCCCACTCTAGCGGACAAAAACAGTGCCTTTTATATGGACGCAAACGCGCGTTGCAACTTCTAATCTGGTGCGCATCTTTTATTTTGACAGCGAATGCGCACATGCGGACCACTTATGTGCACCCGTGTAAATAACAATGTTCTGCCGGGTGTGTCGTTGGTTTTCCCTCGATTTCTGAGTCGACAAGCGCCTTTGTTACTGGCACCAGTCATTTTAAGAAAGGCCCCCATTAGAACCCATGAGAAATGAAAGAAATGCATTACTGCTTAGTCTGCAATATCTTTCCCAGAACAAAACACCAATTGCAAACTAAAAATAAACCTGAAAAATCTGTTTAGAACAGCGTACTATGTTGCAAAGAGTGAACTACCACTGGCAAAATTTAGCAGTCTTTGCAAACTTCAAAAAGCAAATGGCCTAGATCTTGGTTCCACTTGCCTCTTACCCGTGACTTCAGTGGAAATTTCAAATTCAGGATCTGACAGACTGATTCATGTCCTACACAGTTCTTACAAGTTCATAGAAATTTCTGTTCAATTAGAACCAAGTATTTGAGTTGATGTTTGTAATTTTTATACAATGTTGTAATTTGTGTTTCAACAATTTTTTGATTAATGTTTTGTTTCCTTTACAATATTATACTTTAATGTATAATATTGTAAAGGAAACAAAACATCAATCAAAAAAAAATTGCTCTTTTTTTTATTCTGGCTACTTAAATTTATTTTGGGCGAATTTTGTGTATCGTTGCACCCTTAGTTTTCGGATATGTCTGTTACCCACCAGCTAGCCGGGGTTCAAGGCTCACTAGAGCCGGTGAGAACACCAAACTCCCAGAAAATCGTTTTCAAACCCACTGTGTTTGGCTTTTTTCAGTATTTTATTTGTTCCTGAGTAAATTGGTTTGGCTGAGATTAAAGTTAGTTTTTACACAGCAGAATAAACATCAAGCAGACAACTGCTTATCAGAAGTGTGAGATGCTCGAGAATATACTCCGGTGTCCTGTTATATTTTAGATAGCAAGGAGCAGACGGCTGAGTTTATTAAACTCCACCGAAACAATCTGCAAATTTAATTAAAATTTTATAAACTAACATCTTGTCTTTATTTTTAGTTAGCACATAACTTAAACACTTAAAGCTGTAATCTAATGATAGTTAGATAAGAGCAGATGCATGCTGGTGCAATGAGCTGTACATTTTACATCCAATGGATGCATGATCTGATTAGTCGACTAATCGCAAAAATAATCGGTGACTAGTCGACTATCAAAATAATCGTTTGTGGCAGCCCTACCTACCTACTGCTAATACTACACAGATTTAGCACATGTGCTCATTATTTGTACAAAAAAGGTCCAGCAGAGAAGGGAAAAGCTCAGTTTGATGTGCTTTGGAAGGATCTGTACAGCTAGTAAAACTCACCTGTAAACACTGAGGATTTAAAAGGAGAATGCTCCTACATGAATCCCAGAGATTCATGTTGGATAATGCCATGAACACAGTGTCCTCTACACTGCCACTCATATCACTAAATTTAACACTGACATAGTGACAGGACTATGCAACAGCTACGCTTCAGTGTATGAAAACTTGACATCTAACAGGAATTACAAGTCAAATTAAAGGACGATGGTGGCAGGCACCATCTGAGAAACCTGATACCAACTGTCCAACTAGCTTACTCATTAGCACATTCTGAAAGATGTCAAACTGCAATTACAGTTACAACCAACAGTGATGGAAGATTTTTTCTCCCTCCTACAGAAGTGTTAAATGTCAATTGTTTTCTATCAAACAAGGCACTTTTTATAGTTACAATGTTTAATATAAAAAATGTCACTGGTCAAGACAAACATGGAGAAAAGTATCTCACCACTGTCCTCTGTTTGTTGGGGAGGTAGACTCGGATGGTTCCTCCACCTCGGGGTGGATCCTCTGGACTGGTCTCCCCTGAGGAGGAGTAGGAGGAGGAGGTGGAGGACATGGTGAGAGGCAGGAGGGAATTGGGGGAGGGCAGGGGGGGAAGGGAAGACACAGTACTTGGACACCAAAGCCTCAGGAGAGCTTCATGCACAGTGGGGTCCAGAGGAGTTTTGCCCTTTACCTAGAACCTACACAAACACAAAAAGAATATGAAAAAGTGCACATAGGTATGATAAAATTGATAACACACAGACTTTAACTACTTTTATAAACATTAATAGGTAATTAATGTTAGAAGAATACTACAAATACGTTTTTGGTCGCTCTCTTTAGGGGTTGTACAGCAGAAAATCTACCTCCGATAACCCTTCCCTAGCATCCTCATCTATCACACGAACCCTCTGTACCCCTCTCCTTCACAACATCCCCAAACCTTCCTCTTTTCCTCCTTGTCTAGAAGATCAGTCTTCAACATCCTGTGTTCACCATCACTCCTCTGCACATATCCAAATCAACTCAGCCTTGGCCAACTTTGTCTTCAAACCGCTCAACCTGAGGTGTCTCTTGGATGCACTCATTTCTAATTTTGTCCATCATAGTCACTCCTAATGAAAATGTTAACGTCTCCAAACTATACATCATAGCAGCTCTCACTACCATCTTGTAAACACCTTTCAATCTTGCTCCTGTCCTTCTGTCACGAATCTCCCCTGCCACTCGTCTTCCCCCTCTTTTACCATTTCTTTTGGATAAAAATCAATTAAATTAGTAAGAGGGAGTGCTATTTTCTGTCTCAACTACTGTACAACACGCTAGTAAAAACTTTAAAGTTTAAAAATCACATACTTTAAAGTGTTGTTGAAAATAACAGTTGTTTGATTAACCCAAACACTGAAACCTCGCGAAAGCTTTTTCCTGAGTTTTGAATTGTCCCATATACCGGTTAGCTTGTAATCCAGTGGCACCAACAACTAAGGTGTTCGCAAAGTGGCCTACAGGAGCAAGAACTAACTTTTTCTAAACGTTGTAGCTCATATTTGAGACCGGGCGAGCTTGGAATTAACATTGAAACAAACCGCTGACAAACAAAGTTGCACATTTGGTTAACAGCCGAAAGATGCTAACGCTAGCTCATATTAGCCCGGTAGCCTAGCATGGGATTCGACTGCCTTGTAAAATGACATTTCGAGTTTGGGGAAGCCATGTTCCTCTTGGAGCGCGAGTTAATTGTCTCCGGCTAACTAGCTGACTGCCTTTCAAGGTAATTTGTAGTAAGGAGGTGCGAAGCGATATAATAAAAACATAATTCCTACAAAGCAAAGTAATCAGAGTTTTCGGAAATTCCTCTTCGCTCAACCAGCTAGCAAACTAGCATAGCTAAGCATTAGCATTAGTTGGAACGGGAGAGATTATGTGGCTGCTTCAGTCACTAGCGCAGTTTACAGTTAAAAGCTTTAACGCGAGTCCCAGCCTGCTAAGGTTAGCAAACTTAGGGGTTTTACCACGGCGTCAGGCTGGTGCCTACTTAAGAGTCTCTTTTCAGATATGCAGCGAATAATTTCCTTGACATGCTCAACACAGGACGGTCCAGATTGTGCTATGCAGTGCTTACGGTGACAGCAAAATCTCCTTTCGTCTCAGTGTTCTGAAACAGTTGGGATAAATAAAAAGTTAAACTCGTACCTGTAACGGCCATCTTGAATTCTCGCAATCTGGAGGCGAATCTGTCAAGAACTTCAGGGGAAAGCGGAAAAACTCCATAAATGCTCTGTGCTCATTGGTCAACTTCTGTAGGGGCGTTCTTTCATTGGACAGAAGCTGCAATCCAAACGGTGGGAGCTGCTGTGTAACGACACACATGTATACTACAGCAAGAGTATAGACACCTGTGATTATTGTTCAGCGTTAAAACCGGTGGAAATGACAAATGTTAATCTGTTTTTTTAATTATATTTTGATCACGAGTAAATTAATTAATTTAAAAAACTGTTACAAGATTGTACTAGGGTTACTGACACAAGTATAAATGCATACTAGTGCACTGTTCAGACACTTGACACATATTTGCGGATGTGTCATTTTGGCAAATTGGTACTGAAAAAAGGATGAAAATCTCTGTGGTGAAATATAACTTTAAGGAGAGAGAGACAAAGGGTGAGAAAAGAGAGGAAAAAAGCACACACAGGCGGAATACATGTTATGGTTTAATCTGAAAGAGACAGGAGACTGTAGTGGCAGGGGAGAATGTAGTTAAGGTAGCAGTCTGCAGAACGACTTCAGACATCAAAAAGAGGAAGTGAGCAAAGGCAGAGGCAAGACACAGCAGGTCCAGCTGGAGGTGGCAGATGCGAAGTCGAGGATGCGAAGGTTTTCACTGGAATGATCAGAGTGGATAGGATTAGAAAGGAGTACATCAGAGGGGCAGCTCAGGCTGAGCGGTTGGAAGACCAAGTTAGAGAAGCAAGGCTGAGATGGTTTGGACATTTACAGAGTGACGGCAGATATGTTGGACAAAGAATGTCAGCCAGGAGCAGAAGGCAAAGACCCGAAGGCAGATTGGTGTGTGTGTGTGTGTGTGTGTGTGTGTGTATATATATATATATATATATATATATATATATATATATATATATATATATATATATATATATTTTTTTTTTTTTTTTTTTTTTTTTTAAAAAGAGACTCATTGCAGATCAAGTAAACTCTTTATTATAAAACAGCATCAAAAAGTTAGAACCATATAGAATGCAATGCTTTATACTGTATATATAACCCTACAAATAGGGTTGTCATAAAAAACAGGGCTCAATCTACTTGAGCTCAGCTGTCCTATTCATCACTGTAGACATCCATAGCTGTTGACTACACTTGGACTTGTCATCCCTCGTTATGCTCCTTTAACAAAAATCACATATTATTTTATAATTCCAGATGATGACTCAGTTCCTATTCAATGCTAAGGAATCTTCTTTTCTTCGCTGTGTGTGTATATGCGTGGTGACGCCACTCCACATCTGCGGTGACCTCGTTCTCCAGGGTTCCCAGTTTGATCATATACACTAAATAGAAAGAGGACGTGGTGTTAATATTTAACGAGCCCAAAGAAAATTTGTACAGAGCAGAGGATAGTAATCCATTTTTTCTACAACTGGAGTTTCCCCTGATGCTCTTACTTCCAATCAGATCAAAATATCTTTTTTCTTCCTGGTGTTGCACATTAGTATCCAATACATTACACAACACACAATACACTGATTTATATTAAAAATTGAAGCTACATATTTTTACTATACATTTTTAAACTTCCAAAAAAGTTTAGACTACATGTACATAAAAACTGTAGAATGTAAATTTCATGAAAAATACTAAAGCAGCAATGGCACCAACATACCTCAAAAACTTGGGAGGTGGAAAGAAAGTGGTAACCGTATGAATTGGCAACAGCTCAGTAATATGAATGGGTATAAAAAGAGTTTCTCAAAAGTACAAATGGGCAGAGGTTAACCAATCAGAACAACTCTGTGTCTGCCACGGATGGCTGTGATGTTCGGGCCCGGAGGCTGCACTGCATTATGCAGCATGATTCTCATGAATATGACTGCACATGCTCGGCAATGCTTTCAGAAATCATAGTCAAACTAATCACAATTTGAAACAATTTCCACCAGACTAAATTGGACTAAAACACACCATGTTGTTTTAATCCTTAAATCAGGTGTAAATTGCTTTGATGTAATTTTGTAAACCTTTCATTGATCACAAGAAATCCCTCTACTACTGTAAGGACAGCAGCCATGCATTGTCTAGGGTTTTTATTGTGAAAGGTAAAGACAGGAAAAAAAGTCTTTCTCCTATGTATAAAACAAATCAGATTTCTGCTATAGATCAAGTAGTGACAGATGGAAAAACAAAGAATTTCCAGAGAAGATATAACCACGTCAACAATGGTTAATTCAGTCTCTGAAGAGCGGTAACTTTCCATACTTACATTTCATTTCAAACCTGGGCCCTACTTCCGTCAGCTGTATGTTCTTGTGGTCTGTTTTCTTATAGGTGTGATGTCTGTTAAAAATAAATGCATCATATCTTACTCTTTAACCCAAATAGCATTTTGTTTATATGAATTTTCACTTTTGATGCTCACCTGAAAGAGATGAAGTCTTCTTGGTTGGCGAATGTGATCACACGCCTGCTGTCCTCCTTTGGCACTGGAAAAAGATACTTGAGGATATTGGATACCTGCGTGAGTAGAATTAATTAGTTGTACACACAAACAAGCGGTGAGAAAGAATATCCAAGGCATGTGCTGTCCAGCACTCACTCACCCTCTTGCCGAGCCGTGAGGTGAAGTTGTGAAAAATGAGGTGGGGGTAGGCCTCAGACATGGTGCCTATGTCGGGAACATCGTGCCTCATTACCACGTTGTAAAGAGTGAAATAAGCTGTTGGGCCAAATGGCAAATGGCACACCACCAGGCCATCTGTAAATATATAAGAACAAACAAAACTAAGCAAAATAACAAATATTATGGTCAATACTGAGAGTTAAACAAAAACCCAAAACACTCCATTATAAATTTTAAAAGTGCAGAGTTTTCATATTGGTAAAGAAACTGTGTTTGTTTCTCTAGTGTTGACCTAACGTGAAGACTATAGGGCAGCTAGAATGAAGAAAAAAAAAAAAACCAGCAATGCACATGTGCAATGGATGTATGAACAAGCTGTACAATGTGGTCTGAAACCACCAACCAGTTTTAGCACTGTTGGTGGATGTTGTGCATACAGAACACAAAACTACATAGTCCTTTATACCCCATGAAAGCTGAGTGGGAGTAACCATTAAAGCTCTTCTGAACTGAATGTTTCTGTCATATTTGAGCCTGCCTGTAGAGCAAAATGACTGAGTGTGGGGTTAATGAGGGTGGACTTTGCAGCAAAATGAATAAGTGAATAAAGCAAGTATACCTGGCTGTCCTCTTGTCTCATGCACGATGACGAGGTCGGTAACACTGTTAGCTTTGCAGGCTTGTACCAATGCAGGGATCTCATGATTTCCTCTGTTCATTCGCTGGGCCCCAGGGAACATCAACTTTACCTCCTGGAATCACATACAAGATGGGATTCGTGTATTATTGTCAACTCAATTTTTAATGGTCATGGTCTACACTGCTTTTTTTTTTTAAATATATAAAACCCGAACCCCAGGTTGTTATCAATAGCTGGGGCAGCGCCTTATACAGCATCACTGTCTGTATTTGTGCAGCTAAAAGAGAGCAAAAACTTCAGAAGACAGAAGAGTTTACCACCGACCACAAGCCTCAAGAAAAACTCAGAACTACAGCAAGGCATGCAATATGTGGCCAAATTAGGAAAAGCAGCGCAGAAGAGGTGTGTGCATGTCAGGGAGCAGTGACAAAGTGTAAAAAGTCACACATCTGCACAGATCACAAACTCACTAAGGCTACATCTACACCGGATGAATTTGAAAACTGTGTTTTCGTCTAAAAACGCTCCGCATCCACACTATGGTTTTCACAGAGTTGTTTATCCACACTGAAACAACCTAAAATGCTTACATTCCAGTACTGCGCATGTGTGTAAAGTAAGATGATTCGACCTGTGTCATTTCTGTCTGCCATTTATTTACTTTCCAGCCCTTTGAAACATTGTGGCAAAATGTCGAGGAAAAGCACCAAGTTTTTTTAAATGGACTGACAATGAGGTGGAGTTGTTGCTGTGAGTAACACGAGAGTACAAAGTTGCAAAAGCGAGTGAGAATTAAAGAATTTGAAGAAAAGCTATCTGAAGCATGTACAAACTGATATTAATCTTTAATAGGGCTGTCAAAATTGAGAGCAAACAAAACAACTGCTGTATAATTAAGATAGGCCACCACTATTTTAGTTTAATTGGTCATCATATGACTAAAATGTGTCGCTTTGGAGAGCATTTTCAAAAAGCTCAGTTTTCCTTGACCAAAAACGCCATCTGTGGACGGACGGCCAAAACGGAGAGAAAAAGATGCGTTTTCAAACGAAAACGTATTAGTGCGGACATGGCCTAAAGCACATAATACAAATCACTATGGGGTCTGACAAACTACCCAAATCTGTCAGAACTAAAGCCCCTTTTCCATTAGTATCTACTTAGCATGGCTCGCCACAGTTTTCAAGGTTTTCCATTTAGGTCACAGTACCTGGCAGCAGGTACTTTTTTAGTATCTGCTTGCCCTGGGTTCCAAACGATCTGAGCAGGTACTAAAATGTGATGTCGTCAGGCTGCATGCCACCGATTGGCTGGTCAGTAGTGTCACTTGATGAGTCATGACAGTATCTCATTCACGAACATCAGAACCGCCACTTTGGAATCCCAGTAACAAGGGAAATAACTACAAAAAACAACACTGTGGTCCCCTGAGACTGGCGAAAAGTCACAGACCGAGCAGTGGGTATGTTCTTGCCTCGGTGTACACCTTTGCTGTAGCGTCCGTGTCACATAGTAATTACTTTGTGGGACGCTTGGATGCTTTGCTATGACGACAGCCATGCATAACAGGTACTATCCGAATGTAATGGAAAACCAGTCAATCCGAGTCGAGTCGTGGCGAGTCGATCCGAGTAGGTGCTAATGGGAACGGGGCTTATGAGTCCAACTAGCACCATGTAGCCACTTACAGGAGGCAGCTGTCATTTCAATTTTATTAATATATCACACTTGCTGTTTCATGCCATCTATTACTTTTTATTACAATATGTTTTTGCTATTTCTACAATATCTGCATATGATACTGTGGTCAACAAGAACCTATTAATCTGAACAATCCACCTTTTTTCCTTAACCTCCTAAGACCCGAACTCTTTCATGGCATGCATTTTTTCTCTTTGCTATTGTGAGTCACAATTAAGTAATGATGTGCAAAACTCTTTATTTGGTGTCTGAACACAGCAGCATTTTTCTTGAGTACAAAAACAAAATGAGAAACAACAACTGTGCCACTGTATGGCTAATTTGAAAGAGCAAAATTTTGTATTGTGGTCTAACCCAAAATGTGATGTCCACATATGTGGACGCCAGGTCCTAGGAGGTTAAGGCCTAGCTTTACTACGCGTTTTCACATGTTAAATGGCTCACTTGTCTCTCCTTTTCACTCAAACAAACAACAGACTAATGGAAACACACACACACGTTCAAATCAAGCCGACAGACAGAAGCACCCTTCATCCTTTTTTCTCTTTTTGAGTGTAGCTGCTCCCTACACAGACAATCATTTCAGAAGGGGGCAGATATTCAATTTAATTTCAATCAATTTTTATATATATTACTGTAAGGTAAATATAGCTCCTACAATAATACAGAGAAATCCAAAACAATCAAATAATCCCTTATGAGCAAAAACTTGGCGAAAGTGGGAAGGAAAAACTTCCTTTATACAAGAAGAAACCTGTGGCAGGACCAGGCTCAAGGAGGGGCTAGAGAATTGTTGGATTAAAAATTAGTTGTATCCTTCAAAGAGTTTTGAAGCCTGTCAATAAGCCTGCATATCAGTATTTTTTACATTTTAATGCAAATGTCAACAAAAGCACCATGTAACACCATATTTCTAAGTTAGCACTATCTGTGCTATTTATCTTTTCATTCACAGAACTCCATTTAAATTCTTTAATACTGGACCTCCCTTGGTTTTAGACCAGGGCTCGCAAAATTTCAAATCCCTGGTAGCCCTTCGGGCAGGGACTCTTCAGTTTTTGGTAGCCCAAAATAAATTTAAGTAGCCCGAATAAAAAAGAGAGCAATTTTTTGATTGATGTTTTGTTTCCTGTTTTGTTCTGTTACAATATTACAATTATACATTAAAGTATAATATTGTAACGGAAACAAAACATTAATCAAAAAATTGTTGAAACACAAATTACAACATTGTATAAAAATTACAAACATCAGCTTAAATACTTGGTTCTAATTGAACAGAAATTTCTATGAACTTGTAAGAACTGTGTAGGACATGAATCAGTCTGTGTCAGATCCTGAATTTGAAATTTCCACTGAAAAACTGGTCCCAGTGACAAAGGCACTTGTCGACTCAGAAATCGAGGGAAAACCAACGACACACCCGGCAGAACATTATGTTATTTACACGGGTGCACATATGTGGTCCGCATGTGCGCATTCGCTATCAAAATAAAAGACGCGCACCAGATTAGAAGTTGCAACGCGTGTTTGCGTCCATATAAAAGCACTGTTTTTGTCCGCTAGAGTGGGATTTTCACGGCACATTCTGCTCCACATCTCTGTGCGTTCATCATTTGTTTGAAGCCAGCTCACCTCCTGCAACTACTTTTCCGAGAATACGTGCTTCTTTTGTGGTTCGGACTCCTTCTGACATTTGTTTGGAGGTGGAGGAACACCAAAGTAATTGCTTAAAGGAGCTTGCTTCTTCGACATCTTTAAGAGTTCTAAACAAATGTCTGTCCTCCTCCAGAAAATCTTATGTACGCAAACACGCGTTGCAACTTCTTATCTTGTGCGCGTTTTTTATTTTGACAGCGAATGCGCACCTGCGGACCACTTATGTGCAGCCCTGGTTATTTAGCTCGTCATATTGCAGCCACAGAAATTCTTTGTCCATGAAACCATAAAGCTGCACTTTATTTTTGCCTTATAGTCTGATTTGTCATAACTTCTCCGTTTTGCAGTAAGCTTTTCTTTGGCTGTCACTTCTTCACCCTGACCTGTCTTATTTGGCTCAGCAGAACTGAAATGCTTTTACACATGCACTCACATAACGCTCAGCGATTCTCTGCGCGATCAACCTCTCACATGTTTGAGCTTGCTGCGGGAGAGTTCACTTGTCATGTTTGCATAGTAAGCTAACGATTGATAAGACGATGTCAGAGGAATTGGTGCACAAATTATCATCAATCACAGATCAGTGCTGTCGCTCTCTATACACAGTTCGCGCGATTGCAAAGTGAAAGCAAAAAACAAGCGCAAATTCAAACGCGATTTCAATATGTCACATATTGACAGTGGCTCACCGATGCCAATGACATAATTACCCAGCTACATTTCCGAAAGAATGCAAAAGCATTGACATATATTTTTCCTTTCTATGATAGCCCGACGGGCAGGGCAGAGATAGATTTTGGTAGCCCGACTGGCAAGATCGCTAGCCCCGGGACGTCGGGCTAGCGATTTTGCGAGCCCTGTAGACGTTGTTCTATATTTGGAAATTATAAAACATCTCTTTCAATTTTTCATGCGTTTCCATTTTTCATCTGTAATATACAGAAACATCTCTGAAAACTATGAAGAACCAGGGTTGAAATAACTGCACATGCCATTAAATATGTGCTGTAGTAAATGTTTTGTGTTAATTCTGTCATTGAGGTTTTAGATGCCTCTACGTGCTTGTGCTCAGAAAGTGATCTAACCTTGGCAAACATTTTGAGCCTGGAGCTTGGGTCTCTGGATGTAGTGACCATGACTTTAGGATCTTCTACTCCAGCCCATTTATACTCATCATCCACATGAGAGCTGACACCTGCGCGCACAAGAAAACACCAAAATTTATGAGTGAACAAAATGTGAGGAAAACTGACAAAATGCTGCTGATAGTAAGAATTCACGACACTTGCCTTCTGCCCCTTCGTCGTCATACTCCACTAGTTTCTGTAGCTCAAGAGCTTCTTTGCGTATCTCAGTGGGAAGGAGATGATTTTCTGCAGAGAAGTAAAAGATGTTTTACTTCTGTGTGGTCAGAGCATTTTGGTGCCAACTCTGGTCAAGCAAAATGTAGTTGGAAAAAGGATCTTAATGATCACGCCAACCTACCGTCGAGGGCACCCTTCAGCTTCTGCTTTTTCTCCTCTATTGTTCGGAGCCTGTCCTCCTGTGCCTTCCTGTACAGGTACTCCCGCCTCAGTCTCACCTCTCGACGCAGCTACGCAAACATTACACCAAATTACTCCAAAGACAGGCCTCTTAACATAATGACATTACCTTGCAAAATGACATTTGCCACAATATCTGAACATGTCTACACATCTCACACAACTTAGGAAAAATGGGTAAGGGACTTTGTCGAAAGTTAGTGAGAAAACAAGACGAAATTAGAAATAACTTATAATCGTAAAAACTTAATACATAATGGCAGACACATAAGTAGAAAGACTGAACATATCTGAACAGGTCTATGCTTAAATCTTCCTACAGTAAAAATTTTACTTAAGTAAAAAAAAGATAATTTAAATTGAATTAAGGTCACTTTGGACTGGTTCTTATATAACACTAGTTAACTTGAGCACTTAAAGTGTTTCATAACTCGAGCTTCAGCATCTTGCCCAAGGATACGTTGTCTGGACTGGAGCCAGGGATCAAACCGGCAACCTTCTGATTTGTAGAAGACCTGCTCTACTTCCTGAGCCACAGCCACCCCATATAATTAAGGATCTAAAAGCAGTTACTCTAACTTGGAGAAATTTTAAAATGAGGAAGCCACTAACAATTCACTCAGCTCATTAACCTGGATTAAAAGGAATGAAAAGTAGCGCAATAATAGCAGCAACTTCATATAACCCCCCGGAGTTGGGAGTTAAACCCAAGACACTCTTTTTGGAATTAAAAAACAAAACAAAAACAGATGCTGATTTTACGACGACTAAAAGTGCATTGTGATTGTTACTGTTCTAATTTTAACATTCAATCCAGTCCCTTTCTCCGTAGACTTACCCAGTAATTTATTTATACAAATGACTTCAAATGACACTGATGAACAGACTCCTTAAACT
The DNA here is from genome assembly GCF_963969265.1 of Rhamphochromis sp. 'chilingali'. Classification (NCBI taxonomy): domain Eukaryota; kingdom Metazoa; phylum Chordata; class Actinopteri; order Cichliformes; family Cichlidae; genus Rhamphochromis; species Rhamphochromis sp. 'chilingali'. The sequence goes on along the minus strand of NC_137937.1, from coordinate 10,070,910 downwards.
GAGAAGAACAGAAGAGTCTGTGGATTTATTTCATTAAACTCTGTGACATAAATGATTAAACAATTCTCAAAAACCCTGGCATTTGAACATAAACCCCACTTTATCTATGTTCTATTTTCAAGGTACACAGACATAAAAGTTCAGTTACAAAAAAAAAAAAGCACATACAGTGTCCCGTTAATTCACATTTAATAACCTACAGGGGTTCTCCCTTCACTGTTCTGTGTCTGGCAATCAAGATTGTATCTTCATCAGTCACATTTTAATGACACATTTGTGAGAATTCACTAAAGGTTACACGTAATTCTCAATTATTTCTTTCTGACACTCCTAAAGTGAGCACAAAATGTCATATTTCTGAGAGCTGCTATCTTTGTTTTGATTAGAAAACTCACGCTTCTTGACCAACGAGCAATTTTTTTTTTCACTCATTACATAGGCTTCGTGGGTTTATTTTTCCCAGTTATACACCAGCCTGTGACGATACAGAAAACGCAGTTGGAACGAAATAAAGCGTTTAAACAGTACTCTAGTATTTCAACATTACCAGTTACAGAACTTTACTGCTGTGCTCTATGGCTCTATGTGAATGCGTGCTAACACTCGGATGGGGAAATGCGCTCGGTACATCCGCCTTGAGCCTGGCTTCTGTGTCAGCTTCGACCTCTACAATCTCCTTTTGGTATCAAACTAAAACACAAATTAACGCTCGCACAAACCTTACAATTTTTTAACTTACCATGATGTGTTTATTGCTAGTAGCTAACCCACGCTACTCACGTGGACACGGAGAGAGAGACGAGCCTACAAAAGTTTGCGCCATTGGCTGAAAGAAGGACCAATGGCAAACGTCGATACTGACTTGTACTGTACTGTACTGACTCATTTTTCAAATTAAAAGCCAAATAATTATTTTTCTTCTTTCTCTTTTTTGTCTTTCTTTCTTTCTTTTTTTTTTTTTACCGACAAACTTGTGAATAAACAGACACATAAATCCACCAGGTTGTAGTTAGAACGAAGTTTTTCTCTTGAGGATTAAAGATAAGATAAGATAAAACTTTATTAATCCCTCGGGTGGGTTCCTCTGGGAAATTCGGTTTCCAAAAGCACAGCACCGACAGAAGTTACAGAGTTACAGAATATAATATTTTATATATATATATATATATATATATATATATATATATATATATATATATATATATATATATATATACACACACACACACACACACACACACATATATATAAATAAAATATACGAAGGGGATAAATAGAATAAATAGGAATAAAAATAAAAATACAAGTGAATTGCACATTTCAAGTATCAAGTAAATCATCCCCTCACCATGAAAGGCAGGCAACATCTCTGTGGCCAAATATTTCCTGTCAGTTGCCATTAAAAGCACCTCTTCCTGTTTAATAAATTAGACTTGAGTATAATCAGATTCGGTGTTTGGATCATGCATATTCTGATTTCAGTATTTCTTTTGGCAACAGGTAAGCGTACACATCATCATTACAGAGAACTTGAAATCATATCTTAGAGCTTAAATATTTGTTTTTGTAGATTATTATAGTGCCTGTCTGAGCCACTAACGGAAGTAGATTAAACTATGCATCAGTGCCATTCGGTATATGATGAAGGAAAATTATCTTCTATCATTTAGAGGTACACAATTTATTTTGCATAATTACATTTAGTGATATTATTATTATTTAAAACTGTGAGAAAGAATAAACATAAACTATCAACTTGTACTTTATCTTGTAATCTGTTTATGTGGGCTTTTAGAGTATTGTTATTGTATTACTTAGTACTGGCTATTACTAATATATCTTAGTACATGAGTATTAACAGGTCAGTATGAAACAGTATGGCTTAACAAAACAAAAAAAAACCCCATTCCTATTCAAATGAATATCTACAAGTACTGGAATGAAACTGAGTGAAAAACAACCAACATCAAGAGGAAAACTTTAGTGGAGCCCCAGAAAAAATTTAAAAATTATTTCCACACCTAAACAATGTCACTGTGCAGGTACCTGTGAGGCATTGTTTTGGCAGAAGCTGACATGTCCTTATGAAGTGAAGTACAAGAGCCTTCTGAGGGTTTGGTGTCAGCAGAACTCTGCCGAGTGCTGCACCGGCCTCACCTTCAGTCACAGTGAACGCTTGGTGGATGGAGGGAAACTGAAGGTGACCCAGGATGTGAGCTCCTTCACTGTGGAAGTGTTGGAGCCAAACCACAAACAAGGAGTGTACTGGTGTGGTTTGCTGAGCAGGAATGGCACCATCATCAAGCTGGCTGAAGGCTACATCCACAACTGTAAGCATAAGATGATATTTCAATGTTATGTGCATGTTAAGCTTTCATAATTTAAAAAATTACAAAAGGTGATGTTCTAATATGAGTATTTATGGGAGTCATAGTTTTCTATGATTGTAAGCCCAGTTAAGATTTGGGACTGTTGCTCAGCACTTTGTGTTAACTAGGATTTCTGGGATTAGTTCCTAATTTTGCACACCCCAAATTTTGTTTGGTTAGATTAGCATAAATTAATAATAGGCCAGGTGGTAAACATAACTAGCCATATATTAATCTCTGGAGATGGTGGAGACCAAAGTGGAGTTAGTAACATAGTGTTTGTGTTGCAGTGTGTCAGCTGGATGTGCAAACAGATATTAAAACACTGACAAGTCAGTAGTTTCCCTGTTCTAGTGCCAAAAATGTGGATAAGCAAGTAAATGTCATTATAGTGCTCATGGGCTTCACAACATGTATACAAACCACATGCTTTTTCTGAAACCCCCTGCAGCTACTGCTTCATATATCTGGAGCTTAATTCGCTGGATTCTGCTCCCTCTGCTGCCCATAGTGACCACACTTACCCGCATGTACCTGAAAAGTAAGATATTTTTATACCTCACCACAACAGACACACAGTTATTGCACTGAAGCTAAAGTTAGAAAAATTGTGCTGTGTGACACAACTACATGAAGTATAAAACTTAGAAAACATCTATCTATCCATCCATCCTGTTCTCATTCCTTTCAGATTATAATTCAATTTTATTTATTCAGCACCAAATCACAACAACAGTGGCTTCAATGTGCTTTATATTGTAAGATAGACCCTACAATAATACATACAGAGAAAAACCCAACAATCACATGACCCCCTATGAGCAAGCACTTTGGCGACTGCAGGAAGGAAAAAAGTCGCCTTTAACAGGAAGAAACCTCCTGCAGAATCGGGCTCAGGGAGGGGCGGGCATCTGCCTTGACCAGTTGGGAAGAGGGAAGGAAGACAGGAGCACAACAACAACAACACAGCAATTTATTGGATTTTGAGAGTTAAAAGATTTATACATGTTAACTTTTAGTGGAGCTTAGAGCTGTTGATATATTAAAAACAAAGAAAACAAAAAGAACAGTTTTACAATATTATCATTCATGTATACATCATATTTTTAAGAATCACTTTAATTTTGGCACCTCTGCAAATTATGTGGGATGAGAGCTTTTAAAAGATGCAAATGTGTCTTAAATGCCTAAACGGGGCTGGGATAGGCTCCAGCACCCCCGCGACCCTGAAAAGGATAAGCGGAAGCGAATGGATGGATGGGGTGGATGTAAGTCAGAAGGAAGGTTGGTGGTTCTCTGGCTGTTACAGTCTGCATGCCAAAGCATCCTTGGGCAAGACACTAAACCACAAGTTACTTTCCAGTGTATGAATGTTAATGAAAGTACTCAGTTATAGAAAAAAAGTGCGTGTTAATATAAAGTGCTCAAGTAGAGAAACGCCATGTAAGAACCAGCAGTTACACTGATAATGTTCAGCACAAACATCTGTTTCTGGTGGTGGTCTTCTTATGTTTGGTTGATGTCATTAAAATGCTGTCTGAAGCAGGTAGGACCCAAAATGCAGCACTCCCAGGTGGAACTAAACTCAGAAACACAGCTTTATTGCTGGAATTACAGTAGACATTAATCTGGAGAATGGAGACAGCCAGCACAACGTGGAACGGAGGAGAACACAGGGAATATATACACAAGGGCTGTGTCCCAATTAAGAGACCGCACGCTTGGAATACGTGCAGTATGCATACTACATACGGTGCGTACTATAAGTACGGGAAGTGCGGAAGTGAGAGGCTTGTGAAATGGTACGGTCTAGCCTTCGTCGTGCTGCTCAGGTTGCCTCGCAACCATGATACTAACTGCGAGAAACGTTTCATACAGCATTGTTTGACAGAAATGAAGGAGAAAAAGTGTTTTTTTTGGTCATTAATTTTTTTCATGACATCACTTTGATCAGTTGAGTATCTGAGGCTGAGACCACAGGACTGTAAAACCTGATTGTTGGGCTTCATTTCTCTACTAAACAGTCATTTCAAGATTAGTTAGTAAATAACAATTAGCTAATGTTGTGCATGAGACTAAAGTCATCTCACTGTGGTAATGTAAATATAATATGGCCAATATTATATTTATTGTCAGATTATTATGATATATATATATATTACAGGATATATTACAGCAGTGAGCTTGAACTCTGTGTCAAAGATTCAAGTTGCAGTTATTTATGTCCTATCACCTTAAATCTTCACTCAAAGACAAGTATCTCTGACAGTGTATATATAGATGTATTATATATAAGAGACAAATATTGTTTGTTTAATATGTTGGCATTATTACATTTGGCTCAATGCTTACATATATGTGTAAAAAGAAAATGTACGAGCTGTGATAACTGTTTCTGATAGAATGAAGAGTAGGCTGATATATTAAATATCCCTTTATTGGGTGAGAAAATCAGACCATGTCATAACTGCTTTAGGTCATACAGAATAGATATCAGAGCCTTAAACAGGCTGGCTTCTGCTAAATGGGTCAAACTGGGCAGAAAGTATACAAACACATAACATCCTTATAGAATACCTCAGAATATATAAAGCATATAAACAATTACAGCAATATGATGCAACAAACACAGCAGTGCTACAAAATACTCAAAGCTTCATAGAACTGAAACAAACATTTATTTTTAGCTCCATTCTGCTGCTGATACATACTTTAGGTTTCTGAACATTAAACTTGTTGCTGCCTTTCATAGTGTTCAACTTGAAGGCCCTGAGTACTTTCTCCCACACTGAAAACACTGGAATGATAAAATTATTTGAACATTACCTAATAAGACTGATTCAGGACTGACAATTAGTTATTTTAAACTTTCCTAGCAGTCCTTCACAAACAGGGAACAGTCTGTCTATTCTCTCCATCTGTCACCTGCTGCTGGCTCTTCCTCCTCCTCTTCCTCACACACTGCTGAGTTTGTCCTGGTGGCTCATCAGGGGTGCAAAGCCTCACAGATGATGTGCAGCAGTGGGTCCCTCAGTCTGTCCTCACTCTGGACACTTGCAGTTGTCACACATGGAAATCAAATGTGTGATAAGCTGCAGGATTCAAACACAAGTGTAACTTATAAATACATGTTCATACTTTTATTCCACAATCAGAGAGAAAGAAAAGGGGAGAGAGTGCAGGACAGACAGACAGGTGGCAGTCTCAGGTGTATACACTACAAAACAGCACCAGAGAAGGACGATTTAGTGTTTGTGTTATTACGAAACAAGAAGAGTTCCCAGATGGTGCAGGGGACACATGTGTGACTCCTGTGATTAAAGCATCTTTCTTTCAGCTTAACGAGTGAACCGTCAGCTCGTTCAAACACACGTTAAAGTCCGTTTGGCTCGACACCACCGAACAGAGGCAGCAATATAACATAGCTAACATTAACAGTGCAGTGAATCCTGCTTGTGCCGTGATTCAGGACTGCAAACTGAGCAGCATCACTGACTTTCAGCTTGTTGTGTTTGTGGATATATGACTGACTTTAATTATCCATAAAATCATCACATTCTCTGTAGGATTAAGGTCAACTGTTGAACGGTGTATATTTTAAAGTAAAGGCTCTAAACCAAGTTAACGCTGAAAGTACAAACATCGCTAATGTCACATAACTTTGCCGACATGTGGCCAACAGTAATGTTTTGATGTTCTTCATTATTAAACATTCGCACATAAATAAGTGACATGATATTCACTCTTCGGCCGCTCCGCTTCTGCCGTCTGCCGTGTTTTGCGGCAAAACTATCCACACCCACCGCCGCTCTATGAATTGTGGGATATATGGGACCACGAAGCGTGCACCGGACGACGCTTGATGTTTGGGGAAATCGACGGCACATTTGGAGTCTCAAAATGCATACTCCATGCATGCGGTCTCTGAATTGGGACACAGCCAATGAGGATAACCAGGGAGACGGGCCACAGGCGGGAACACAGCTGTCACTAATCTGAGTGATGAGACAGGCGAAGCAAAACTGAAAATAATACACATGAAACAGAAGACTATCAAAATAAAACAGGAAATAACAAACTTGACAGAGCAACAGGAGAATAAACACACAAAGACAGGACTGACTAGGGAGGAAAGAAAGGAAACACAAAAGATGATAACTAAACATTGCCTAACCTAATAAGGAACACAGAATGGAAATAAAGGGAAACTAAGTTAACCAAACAAGAAACCAAAAATAGAGATAATGAAACTCAGAGGCACAGGAAAAAAGAAAAGAAGGAGACTATGGAGATCCAACCCAAATCTCATCTTAACCTAGGATGAACCAAAAAAAAAAAACCTATAGAACAGGACAACAGAATTATAATACAAAGATATGGAAAAAGAAATGAGAACAAACCCCAAGACCTCCCAAATTCAAAACTTGGGGTCAACGACCTAGACCATGACAGCTGAAAATGAAATTAAGAATATCATGTTTGATGAAATTAGTCAGATGAAATCTTTGTTTGCACATTCTGGATTCAGGTTCTTCACCATCAGCTGTAGAGACAGGCCTTCATTTATTCATTTATGTTCTTCACTTCTAATGAGTCCTTCAGATAATAAATGATGGTAAGGGAAGATATTTGTGCTGCGTGAGATGAACCATTTTGCAATGTAAGAATTTTAGCGCTTGTTTTAATATTTCATGAATAATAAACAATGGTCACTGCATCGTGTTGTAGCATGTAACCATGGTGGGTTCACTAAACTCTCTGACTTTTCTTTCATAGCAACAAAAAAACACCTTTTTAAGGTAAACTTAAACTTTCCATATCTTGAAACATTTCAACAGCATGAAGAGTTACAGGTGTTACATCTTTTTCTGGTCTTCCCTCAGAAAGCAGATGGACTTTATGACGACGTGGGCAGAGCTGTGACTGAGCAGGAGTATGAAAATGCAGAATCTCTGCTGTGAAATGCTGGCACGAGGAGCGTTGGCAGAGTCTTTACATGTAATGGAATAACTGAATTATTCAATCTGAAATTCTAATCAATTACTGAGAAAAAACAACAGTTAAATTACAATTGCCAATGAAAATGTTCAATTCAAATCATTTTTTTTAAATAGAGCAACAATTCACAGCAGGAGTGGCTTCACAGTTCTGTATATTGTTAGCCAATGACCCTACATATGGTTTTCACAAAATGTCCAACTGTAAGCTGGCTAATGTGAAGCATAAAGTTTCTTTGCACTGTTTTGAAGCCACCAGGGGTTGATACCTGTGGTTGTTAAAAGACATTCTTTGGAGGTCTGTGGGGAAATGGTCCTCGGACTTATATACTGTTGGCACTTTTCTGATTAGTCTGTAGACTCAGCCATTCATTTCGAGTCATGCTGAATAAAACTTCATTTTTCTCCCAAATTACAGATTCTGATTCATGTTGATGGTAATATATTTTAAAAAGTATTTTATATATGAAGATAGAAGTTTGCAGTCATTATATATGCTCAAATCTTGGACCATGAAGTTTTTTTAAAATGGAAAATGGAGGTAGTTAAGCAAGAAATGTTCTAAAAATATGCTGTTTTGAGACGGAATGACCAAAGAGTGTCAGCGACCTCTTCTTTAATATTTTTGTAAGTTTTCTCATACATTTTCACTTTAACTTTGGAGAACATTCACAGATTGTTTACAAAAGATTTCGGCATGCATGTTACTCATTGGTTTGTGAAGCAGTATGTTATAAAAACCTGAGCTGAGCTTTTTCACCATCACCTTGGATTTTGAAAGTGGATATAGCGAATGAGGAATGGATATGACAATACTATCAAAGACATTACATATTTATTGCTTGTCAACTTGTACTCTAATAATAATAGGGGTGGGTTTTTATAATCGATTTATCGATTAAAAACGATTCTGGCTTGGATAACGTAAAATCGATTCATTAAAATCCTGAATCGCTTTTTTAATATAAATTTATTTTGCCCGAAATGCCAGAATCTCTGGTGAAATCCCCCAAATTTCAACAACCACCAAACAGCTAAGACAGTAAATGAGAGCAGGAACACGGATTCTGCACATAGACTTAAACACACAGCGCAACCTGCGGATCAGAATCAGTTAGATATCGCCTTTCTCACAGTCGGGGCTGAAAGCCGACAGCTCGCTGATTCTGATCTGTCGGCTGGTCCACGCTTTGTGTTCACGCCCTTTATGCGCTGATTCTAAAGCTGTTAGTTTGATCTCTCTCCAAACAATATTGACCGAACCAGCAGCAAAAGAAGATCCAAACTACGCTTAAACATCGTCATGTATTCACTCTGACTTTTGCTGTTTTGCTTCGACCACGATGCACAGCTCTCTGTACTTCAACAACAGTTTCCCGTCTAAAAATCTGTTTTCTTCATTATTCGCTTGCTTGTTACTAGAGATGGACCGATCTGATATTACGTATCGGTATCGGTCCGATACTGACCTAAATTACTGGATCGGATATCGGAGAAAAATAAAAAATGTAATCCGATCCATTAAATATCACGAAAGCACCTCACAAAACTTGCAACACACCATAACTCACCTCAGAACGTTAGCACGTCGGAGCAGTATGCATCACGTGATAGAGCGGCTGTGGCATGCGGGACCTGTTGGTGGTCTGGATAGCATTTGGAGCTTCGCTAGCAACCCGGCATTTCATCTCCGACAAAGTTATCCCAAGAGAAGTAAAGCAAGTGTTTAAGTCCATCTCTGAATGTTTGTAAAGCATTCCTGTGTTAAGCTTAACAAGTGATATATGGAGCGACTGCCTCTTCTTGCTGCTACTTCAATCATGAAACTGCTTAACGATCAGCTGATCGGCTTTTCTGTCGCGAGTCCGTGTCTCTAGTTTGCTTTTGGCCCACTTTGCACCAGAAAGAGGAAACCAGCGGATAAACAACAGCAGCACGTTTAAGCTTGATCAGCTGTTGTTAGAATTTATTTAATATTACTTTCTACTCGAGGATCTTTTTCTAGTAGCTGATGCTGGTAACTGTGCAGGGGCGGATCTAGCAAAGTTTAGCCAGGGGGGCCGATAGGGCATTAACAGGGAAAAGGGGGCACAAAGACATACTTTTCTTTCTTATTCTCATTTAAAATGTCTAGCTTTTAATAAATAATTATCTTACACCCAAAGTTTTAATTTGATGTAAAATGAATAGAAGTCAATTACTGTATATAGTGACTATTAAGTCTAATATATATACCCTAGTAAGCTATAGTACTTTTTCCTTTGGGAAGGTACCATCTGTGCAGTCTGCAATTTTGTTGAAGAAAGATGTTGAATCTATTTAATATTTCTTGAAAAATAATTGATTTCTGTGCATTTTTTTTCACACTGCATCAAATTAAGGTTGATTACGTCGATTAAGCATCATGAGGTGGAGCGTGAGGGGTGGTTCCCTATTTTTTATTTATTTATTTTTGTTGTTGCTGGGAGTTGGAACCCTATTAGTTAGGTTGCTTAATATTTATGCTAAGTACTCTTTAAAATACCAGAATAGGGAGGATGGTGTAGGTTTAAGTTTATTAGATTGATCAGTATTGCTGTACTATGAAATTTTTTTTTTTTGCATACAGGTATAACAGAATAGCTTTAGTGTAGTTGTTGTTTTAAACTTGAGTATGAACTTATACAAAATGCAGCAAGATATTTAAAAAACAGTTTTGTTTATTAAAAAACACTATATCGGATTCATATCGGTATCGGCAGATATCCAAATTTATGATATCGGTATCGGTATCGGACATAAAAAAGTGGTATCGTGCCATCTCTACTTGTTACGCACAGGTCTACCGTTGTTTACAGCGCTGTCGGCCGACGTTTTTTTTTTTTTCGTTTTATATACTTCCGAAAAGAAAACCTAATTTCTGCCGTTCAATACTGAACAAATTTAAACTTTTTAAAATTATGCAAAATGCAAAACTCTTAGCCGTGTCTCTACGAAAACCGCTGGAACTTCAGAGGTAATGTTCATGTGTTGATTAATGGTTTTCTTTCGTTTTTGATGTACTGCAGAATATTTTTATAAAATCCCAGGCCAGGAAAATCACCTTCATGTTTTTCTGTGTTTTATCTTCAGCTACTTTGACACAAAGGCATCTGCTGTGATGCTCGCACCTTTGATAAAGTCTTGCGTGTGTCAGCTTCCTTTTTATAGATACAAAAATATGTAAATGTACTGATCTGAATTATGATATATCTGACTGTCAAAATTTCCTAGAATCAAATCGAATTGAATCGAATCGAATTAAATCGAATCGTGGATCGAATCGATTCGGGACCTTGTGAATCGGAATTGAATCGATTCTAGAAATCAGTGACGATACCCAGCCCTAAATAATAACCATAATTTACAAACTGAAATTTTGTTTTATTCAAAATGACCTGAAACTGATGACTGAGCACATAATGTCATCAGGAATGTTTTTCTGATGACGCATAGCATAACAGACTTCCATAATATCAATAGCCACATTGCATTAATAATGTACACTTTAGTCCCAGAAGTGTCATCTAACCTATACTTGTAACAACAGCCAGCTTCACGCATTACATAATAACTTTGCTAAAATCCTATGTAGGGTATCTACCTTATAATGTGAAGCAGCATAGTGAGAACACAGTTGCTGTACTATAATGTCATGTTAAAGTACATAACCGTCCCAGTCATGGTGTTTGTTTCCCCTCATTGTTTGGAATTCAAAGTCAAAAGTCAAAGTCAACTTTATTTGTCAATTCTGCCACATGTACAGGACATACAGAGAATAGAAATTTCGTTACTCTCAAACCCTAGATGAAATAGCAAATGAACATTTAAATATGAACATTTAAATATAAGAGAGTGATTAAAAAATGCAAATAAAATAATTAAAAAGTAAAAATTTTAATAAATACAATACAATTTAACAAGAAAGCTATGCAATATACAATATTCAGGTAAGGGTAAATGACATTGAGTGTAAACCAGGCAGAGTAGTGCAAATAAGCAAATAGTGCAAATGGAGATTTAGTAATATACGGTAAGAGATAGTATAACAACAAAGTCTTATGAGGTAATGGCAGTCCAATGCTCCACAAAGTGACTCGTAACTGGTGCAGGCCAGTGAGTGAGTCAGAGAGAGTGTGTGTGTGTGTGTGTGTGTGTGTGTGTGTGTGTGTGTGTGTGTGACAGAGTTCAGTGAGACCATGGAGGAGAAGAGGGGAGAGGGGGCAGAATCGGGAGGGAGTTAAGCTTCCTGACAGCCTGATGGATGAAGCTGTCCTTCAGTCTGCTGGTCCTGGCCTGGAGACTCCGCAGTCTCCTCCCTGACGGCAGCAGCTTGAAGAAGCTTTGCATTGGGTGCGTGGGATCAGCCGCTATGCAAAGGGCTTTTTTAGTGAGACGGGTGCTGTAAATGTCCTGGAGGGAGGGGAGAGAGACACCAATGATCCTCTCTGCAGCTCTCACTATGCGTTGGAGGGTTCTATGACAGGACGCATTGCAGGCTCCAAACCACACAGTGATGCAGCTTGACAGGATGCTCTCGATGGTGCCTCTGTAGAAAGTGTACATGGGCTGGTGCTCCTGCTCTTCTTAGTTTGCGGAGAAAGAAGAGACGCTGCTGTGATTTCTTGGCCAGTACTGTGGTGTTGTACGTCCAGGAGAGATCCTCTGTGATGTGCACACCCAAGAACTTGGTGCTGCTCACTCTCTCCACAGACGCTCCGTCAATGGTCAGAGGAGCATGTTGGGTGTGCATTCTCCTGAAGTCCACAACAATCTCCTTCGTCTTCTCCACATTCAGAGAGAGATTGTTGTCAACACACCACGTGGCCAGGCGTCTCACCTCACTTCTGTAGTCGGTCTCATCCCTGTTGCTAATGAGACCCACCACCGTTGTGTCGTCCACAAACTTGATGAAGAGGTTGGAGCTGTATGATGGAGTGCAGTCATGGGTCAGCAGAGTGAAGAGGAGGGGGCTCAGCACACATCCCTGCGGGGCCCCCGTGTTTAAAATGATGGTGCTGGATGTATTACTGCCGACCCGTACTGCTTGAGGTCTTCCGGTGAGGAAATCCAACAGCCAGTTGCACAGTGAGGTGTTGAGCCCCAGCTGGACCAGTTTTTGAGTGAGCTGTTGGGGGATTATAGTGTTGAATGCTGAACTGAAATCTATGAACAGCATTCGAACATATGAGTCATTTTTGTCCAGGTGTGTGAGTGCTGAGTGGAGTGCAGTGGAGATGGCATCATCGGTTGAGCCGATACGCAAACTGGAAGGGATCCAGGGAGGGGGGCAGGACAGTCTTGATGTGTTTCATGACTAGTCGTTCGAAGCACTTCATCAGGATGGGAGTAAGTGCAACAGGACGGTAGTCATTAAAGCAGGAGGGAGATGACTTTTTTGGAACTGGAATGATTGTGGTGGCTTTAAAACATGTGGGGACGACAGCCTGGATGAGTGATATGTTGAAGATGTCTGTGAAGACATCAGTGAGTTCCACTGCACAGTCTCTCAGTACACGACCAGGAATGTTGTCAGGACCCGGAGCTTTACGTGCATTGATCCTGCTGAGGGATCTCCTCACGCTGTCCGGGGACAGAGTCATCACCTGGTCACCAGGAGGGGGTGGGGTCTTCTGTGCAGTGGTGCTGTTTTGGACTTCAAAGCGAGCAAAGAAAGTATTCAGCTCGTTCAGCAGGGGGATAGTGCTATCACAGGTCTGTGGTGGGGGCTTGTAATCTGTGATGGTCTGAATGCCCCGCCACAGGCTCCGTGAGTCTCTGCTGTCTTTGAAGTGATGAGATATTTTCCTGGAGTACTGTCTCTTAGCCTCTCTGATGCCACGGGAAAGGTTGGCCCTAGCTGTCCTCAGGCTCGCCTCGTCACCATCTCTGAAGGCAACATTCCGAGCTTTCAGCAGCCTGTAGACCTCTCCTGTCATCCATGGTTTTTGATTTGCCCGGACAGTTATGGTTTTCGTGACTGTTACATCCTCAATACACTTGTTGATGTAGGCAGTAACAGTCTCTGCGTACTCCTGGAGGTCAGTGGTGTTGTTATAGGTGGCAGCCTGCTTAAACATGTTCCAGTCTGTGGTGTTAAAGCAGTCCTGTAAAGCCTCCGAAGACCCTTCTGGCCACACTTGTATCCGCTTACGAACCGGTTTGGTGGTTTTAACGAGCGGTCTGTAAGCAGGCATTAGCATGACAGTGATATGGTCTGAGGCGCCGAGGTGGGGGAGGGGAAAAGCTTTGTAGGCTCCTCTCTGAATTGAATTGAACATTCGGTCTTTTTATTTACATAGTTCCAAATCACAACAGCAATTGCTTCAAGGGGCTTCAATATGTTCATATGACGAGACACACACATCTTTTTTATGAAGAAATAAGTTTGCATTTATTGGACAAACCAAACATAAGCAAACTCACACATAGTGTAAAGATGGACCATGTCATGGGGTGACAAATGAAGGGTTTCATTCCAAAATGCTGTACAACCATTAGGAGGAAAAAACAAACAAACAAACAAACAAAAAAAAAACCCAGTATTTTAAAGAGCACATCATTCATTCAGAAATCTTATTACTTTAGTCACAACAACCCCCTAATGAAGCTGTATTTATTTCATGGAGATGACATTATTCCCACATGCTGTACATTTCATTTTGGAACAAAGCTCTTCAAATATATCTTTTTATTTTTACACTTTTTACATTCTTTTCTTGCTGTACATTTTAAGTCTCATGCTTTGCTTGAAACTGTGGTGTCAGCATTTATCCTCAATCACATGACGAGAGACAATAAAAAGAAGAGCATACAGTATTCAGGATCAATGCTGCATAGTTTCAACTTTGGAATAACACAATTACCTTTTTGTAAACTGTGTGTATATGTGATGGAAAACCATATTAAAGCTGTCAAAAGAATACATGCGATGTATCTTGGAAGCTTCACTTCTTTGAAAAATTTCAGTATTGGGAGACGATGCATGTCATCACGAGTCCATCAAGAGCAGCTGAAATAAACAAAGGTGGAGCAGTTCATACCATCGCAGAGTTTCTTAAGAAGCTCTGGCAGTAAACCACAGCATGATGGATAACAGGAAATGGATGACAAATATCAACAGATGTAACTCGAAAGAAAACAACAACTAAAACAAGCAAACAAACAAAAAAACCTGCATGAGTTTTTAGCAAAGTCTGGGCACAAAACATGCAAAGAAAACAACAAAATGGAAGCAATAAATAAAGTAAAAGTCCTGGGAATGTTAACAAAACTCCACTGAGAGTGACACCAAAGCAAACAACCAAGTCACTGCAATCTTTTAAACAGAATTTAAAGATGATACAGATCCACCTATAACAAAAGGCTAGGACAACATTCTTAACCTGACCGAGCTAGCCAACAGATTACAGTAAGAACACTTGAAATGGTTCACGAGGACAGCTGCACATCATTCCCTTGTAGTAAACCTCCGTTAAGGCAATCGGAAAACAGGAAGAGAATTTAGCACTGGAATCACACATAGCTTTTATGTGGGGAAAAAAAAAAACAAAAAAAAAAAAACAAAAAAACAAAAAACATGGACTGTGAGGGTCATGGACGCCTCAAAGCAGATTCGTATGTAATTCAAATGTATTGAGATTTAACCCTGCGGAAACTTTGCGTTCCTGTTTGGTGGTGATGTCTTGATAACATCAGTCACTTGCAAATACTTTTCTGGATGTTTCCAGTTAGTGGGATGTTTCAAATCAGTATGCAGAAGTGGCAGTGAGGCTTCAGACTGCTTTAAATGCTCCATTTCAGACATTTTTTCTACTCTTTGTCCGATATCATGTCCAAAAAAAAATAGCCACAGCTCTGGCCCTGCTTGACCTTCTGTCCGTATGAGATCACTAAGGAGAAGATGTACACTGTGTACAAGATTTACAAGTCTAAAGAGCCAGTCAACAGTTGAAATGAGAAACACTTTAGCCAATCATGTTGTTGCACTGACACATGCACACAGTAGAGGTTAGTAACAGCTTCCTTTGCTATGCTGTAGGCGTGAGTAGTAGCAGAGTCGCGGCTCTCTCCCCAGTCTCAAAGCGGTTTTTAAATAAGCCCCCAGATCCGATTCAAGATGGCTGCTGAATTGAGAGATTTGCTTATTGAAGGCCTTTGTTAACAGCTGCTTCTAAAATACATACAGCTAAGAACACAGATTAGAAGGTGTCCTGCTTTCAAAATAACCATCAACTTACTCCTGCTGTTCAGGGAGAAGGAGCTAAAGCCGCTGTTAAAGGAAGCTCCAGAAAACAGTCGCTGCTGTTCTTACTCTCACAGAAGAAAAATCTGGAAGCAAGACGGCACCAGAAACCTACCAAACAGATCCCACTGAGATGATCTTGCTTAATAATAATAATTTAATAATAACACAAGCACAAAGAGCCTAATGTTGAGTTAAACACAGAAGGCCATGAGAAAGAAAAATATCCAGTTTCAGATTCAGCCAACTTTGCAAGGATGATGAACTTTAGGAGTGTGAAAAAACAGGAAGGCCTTCTTAAATCATCTAAATTCTCCTCCAGTGTTCATATTTAGACACAAGACTAAAATTACCATTAACCATTAAGCTCAAGAAACAAAGAGAAAGAACACAATGGATTCTTTAAGAAGTCACTTCTCACTCTGAGCATGCTCTCAGTTATTACACCAACCACACCAACATTCAGACTAAATGGTTAAGCTTTATTTACAGCAGCTGGTTCGTGGAGTGGATGATGTCAAATAAAACCTTATTCCAACATATTTAAATGCGTCAGAGTACAAAGAGCTGAGCTGCGGCCACCTTGATCATCGTATTTCTGTTACCACTCACTACAGTACATGTGGGTGTCCCAGCCTGTTCTTAGTGGTTGGAACGGAAGTGACAGCACAGGCGCAGATGGGAAAAACAAACGTAACAAACGTAATATACAGGTCAAACATAGCAGAGTCCTGGCTTATTTTACCTGGGTGCTGTTAGCCTTGTATACAGTGTATGGCTTGGATATGCTGCTTTATGCACATACAAACCACCAACAACCCTGTGCCCTGGCACCCTTCTGCAGGAGCTCTTATAGCTCTTCATAATCGCCATCATCTCTTTTGATTGATGCTGCCCCACCGCCCAGAAAGTCCTCCAGCTCATCCACTTCGGTTTTCTTGGTCCTGGATTTTTTTTTCTTTTTCTCCTTCTCATCGGGCACTGCAGCTTCATCCTTTTCCCTTTTCTTGTGTTTGTGTTTCTTCTTGCTCTTTTCATCCTCCTGTAAGTGACGGCACACAGTTTACTGTAGGACTCGCCGGCAGAACCTCAGAGGCTGTTCACGACATAAAAAGCTGAACTTTTCTATTTCTGTTCACGTTCATAGCAAAACAACAGAATCCTTTTAATAAAGGAAAAAAAAAACTCTGCGGTTTGCAGACTTGCAGTTAAAGACTTAAATCAAGTTTGAAGTCTGAAGCGTCTGACCCCTCACTGGTGAGTGTGTTAGATAAGAATGTCCACTCATTATGTCTTTGAATTTTCATTCAAATCTTTACAAATAATCATTTAACATTTTACATACACCTTTGTAGCAGCAATGTCTCCAAACTATCCTCTTGCTCACCGACCGTCACCACAGCTCAGTACCAGGCATTCAATTTCTAATACCGGTAGATACTATACACTCGATGGTCAATGAGAAAAACTGTTTTATTTCTCTTCTTTAGACACAAAGTCCTTACAGTATGTAATATCAACAAAAAGTTTACCTCTTTGCTCTTCTTCTTCTTTTTCTTCTTTTCCTTGGAGGAGTGCTTGCTTTCTTTCTCTGAAAGAGGAGCACATGCATACAGCACTCTCACAAGTGGTGAACATCTGATGGAGTCATTTTAAATACGTTTTATGTTAAAGTTCAGTTTCTTAACAAAACCAGCAGAACAGACCATTTCAAAAAAGGACAATTGTTTTAACCACTTAATAACATGAAACAATTACATCCTTGCTTCTAAATTGAGATAAAATTGACGTTACTGTAATCAGCCCTAAAAATCTTAGAATATGGTGTCTAGACCAATACTCTGGATGGCATTACCCTGGTCTCAGTTAACACTGAGTAATGGAGTTGTTTTTGACCAAGATATTTCCTTCAATATACATATTAAATAAATACGTGAGGCTGTCTTACTTTGTAAAATTAAAAAACCTGCTGTCTCAGAGTGACTCTGAAAAACTAGTTCATGCATTTATTACTTCTAGGCTGGATTATTGTAATTATTCATTATCAGGATGTCCTAAAAACTCCCTGAAAATCCTTCGGTTGATCCAAAATGCTGAAGCAAGAGTACTGACAGGAACTAGAAAGAGCATATTTCTCCCATACTGGCTTCTTTTGATTGGCTCCCTTAAATCCAGAATGAAATTTTAAAATCCTTCTCATCACGTACAACGTTTCGCATAATTAGGCCACCCCATCAGAGCACTTTGCTCTCAGACAGCTGGGTTAGTTGTTGTTCCTAGAGTATTTAAAAGTAGAATTGGGAGGCAGAGCCCTCGGTTTTCAGGCCCCTCTTCTATGAAACCAGCTTCCAGTTTGGATTTGAGAGACAGACACTATCTCTACTTTTAAGATTAAACTTAAAACTTTCCTTTTTGCTAAAGCATGTACCCTGAATCCTCCTTTAGTTATACTGCAATAGGTGTAGGCTGCTGGGGGATTCCCATGATGCATTAAGTATTTCTTCTTCAGTTACCTTTCTCCCTCAGTATGTGCTTACACACCTCTCTGCATTTAACAATTAGTTAATATTAAACTCTGGGTCTCTTCCATGATGCATCTTTTGTCTGACTGTTGGGGTTTTCTCTCTGTTATTGTGGGGTCTTTACATAACAATATCAAGCACCTTGAAGTCACTGTGCAATATCAATTGAATCTAAAGGGTTCTGTTGACCTAATCTGCCTGCTCATCAGCTAATCAAATGTGGAGTTACATCGACAAGTATTTAAGGACTTGCCTTCCTGATCCTCGCTGCTTTCCTTGGCTGCAGGAGGCTCTTCTTGGATCCCGAGACCAAACAGGTCAGTGTCGTCCTTGGGTTTGAAGGTGATCACAGTGGGTTTTAGGGGTTCTGGCACCTTGGCTAACTGCATGTCATCATCAGAGAGGTCAGACAGAAGCTCATCCCTGACTGGAAATGTATCCTGCATTCAAAAGGGATGCAAATGTATATTCATTAAAGAAGCAGAACAGAAAAGTTTTAATTGACTTTTCATCTATTTAATTTCTGTTGCAGATTTTGCTTTCCAGATCTGTGACCTGAACTGGCCTCATAGTGGAAGTATCTTTGTTTACCTTTGCAATTTTAGGTGTGTCTGATGCTTCAGAGTCAAAGTCAGGGTCATCCATCACAAACGAGAGCATTTGCTGAGCCACAGGAGCCTCAGGGTCTGTGTCAGAGTCCTCCACTTTGGGCGTGCTTCCCTTCTTCTTGCCTTGGTGTCGGGCTGGCTGCTCTACTGCGGGAGTTAAAGTGAGGGAGATGGGTGGTGTGGTTTGGCCCTGGGGATCCGGAGCTTTAGATGTCACCTTTGGTTTTGTGATTATAGGCCTGATTCAAGGAACACGTAAAAAAACAAAACAAAAAACATATCAGATCACAATGGGGGAAAGGGGGGGGGAGATAGGCTGCATATCTACACTGATATGTACTGGGTCATGCGTTAGGGATGCCACATCGTTTACACATCAACCTACAGTGACACCTCAAAACTCAAAGTGAAGAAGTGATGCAGCAGGATAATCCATTTTGTCAAAATTTCATTGCAAAAATGGTACTCAGTGGTTTGTATGGCTGTATGTTTGTATGTGCTTGTATGTATGTGTGACAACGTCGGTGCATGCTCCTAATGAGATGACAGCTGATGTCTCAGGACCCACTGCACCAGTGTAGGGTCTGACAGTGGGCCCGGGAATTTCAACGTGATACCTAGCGTCACTCAGGGTGCTGCTGGCTAGCCCTATAGCGGTCTGTGTGTCCCTCCATTGATATGTCCCTCTCTGACACTACCAAACCAGTCAAGTTTAACGATGTTACAGACAGAATAACGTTCTCCATGGCTTCTTCAGACTGTTTCACATCTGTCACATGTGCTCAGGGTGAACCTGCTCTTGTCTCTGAAAAGCACAGGGTGCTAGTGGTGCCAATTCTGGTATTCTATGGCAAATGCCAATCGAGCTACATGGTGTTGGGCAGTGAACACAGGACCCTACTAAAGGATGTTGAGCCCTCAGGCCACCCTCATGAAGTCTGTTTCTGATGATTTGTTCAGAGACACTGACATCAGTGGCCTGCTGGAGGTCATTTTGTAGCTCTGGCAGAGCTCACCCTGTTCCTTCTGGGACAAAAGAGCAAATACTAGACCTGCCGATGGGTGAAGGACCTTTTGTGACTCTGTCCAGCTCTCACAGAGTAACTGCCTGTCTCCTGTATTCTCCGCTATGTTCCTGAAACTATGCTGGGAGGCACAGCAAACCTTATTGCAAGTGTGCGTATTGATGTGCCATTCCGCAGGAGTTGGACTACCAGTGCAACCTATGCGGGGTCCTGATATAACCTCATGCTACCAGTAGTGACACTGGCCCTAATTAAATGCATACAACTAGAGAAAAACAGTCAGAAAAGATCAGGAGGCAGAAAATACCAGTGGCCTCCACCTGTAAAACTATTCCTGCTTTGTTGTCGCATTGTTGCCCTTCTAGGTCACCTCTTGTTAAGTGAACTGATTAACAACCTCCTGTGCTACTTAACTGATAAGATCAATATCCCCGAGGTTTCACTGACTTAATGCTAAACTCAGATTAAAAAGTGTTTCTTTAATTTTTTGAGCAGTATATCACTTGTGTCACTAATGAAATTTCTTGACTTACGCTTTGAGCTCAGGTTTACTTTCCAGGTCTTGATCCTGTGAGATTACAAGCGCTGTTGGTATTCCCTCCTCCTCGTCACTGCTCAGAGTGATATCTTTAATGGGGGGGAGGGCCTTAGAGTTGGAAAGGCTTGGCTCAGTATCATCAGGGTCAAGCTCATCCTGGAAACTGGACACCATGGGGTTTCCTCTATCCTCACCATCACTGGGTTGAAGCAAGAACACGAAAAGTTGGTTCAAAGAGGCTTGAAGAGGTGACCGAAAGCAGACACTTAGTGACTAACAATGTAGTAAAACATTTAAAAATTTAATTCAACCTCTTCTAAATGTTGAATAAAGAAGGTAAAATGTAAAACATTGACAAAGAGTATTTTCTAAAAGTAAAAACAGGCCAAGTCAGAAGTATTTGTGAAAATTTTCACCTGTCACTGTCCACAGTGGGAGCTGCTGCAGGTCGGGGCACCTTGGTCTTGGAGGGCAGGCTGTCCTCCAAGAAACTCTTGTCCAGTCTCTCATCTGGCACAAAATCATCCACACTCTGCACCTTAGCAGGACACACTGGTACAGGAGGCTCCTCTGAGGAAAACATTGAGAAAATTTTTGACTGAGAGCAAAATGACTCAGAACAAAAATCTACGCTTTAAAGTTCAAAAGCTCCAAAGCAGAAACACTGTGTGTTTGCTTTTAGCTAATTATACAGAAACTGCAGGGAAAGACTGAAATCACATGACATTCCAACACCAGCCAGTCTTTTGATCCTTTTAAATGCTCCGCATTTCTCAACTCCCAAGTCTCAAACCTTGTGACTACTTACTATGGACCTGGCAGTTTCAGTTACGGTCAACAAATATATTCTAAAGCTGGTCTGGATACTCTCAGTGCCCGGAGGACAAAGAAAACTCAAAGTGAACTCTTTATTCAGTAACTGATATAACAATCTCCATTGAATGTGTTCATTAGCTTACTACATTCTAGTTTATCAAGATTTGACGGATGTGACTGAACAGCTTTCTTAACCCTTAGATGATTCTTTAAAATCCTCACTCTTCTCGTCTTTGACTCTTTCTAAAGACAAAACAGTGGAGCTTCTCAAAAAGTGCTGTAAAAATATTATATAGTAATATTTGTTCCACTTTAAATGACTCAGTCAACTACTTTGGTCTGAACTTTTAATATCCAATATTAATAATATTTAATGGATTTTAATGATTTGAAGGCCAGTATGTTTATATAGCTCCACTGATTTTTATCAAAAAAACAAAAACAAAAAAAAAAAACCCCAAAGAAGAACAACAATTTCCATGAAATACATTTCAAGGAATATTTGATTATTTTCAATAGGCCCTAAAATGAGACTGATTGGCAGAAACATTGGTGTTCATTATTATTATTTTTTTTTTGCAGTGTCATAGTCACCTCTCTTTGCAACAAAAACAAGAAACTGTCACACTCAATGCCCTAAGGACAAAAAAGTGGCAGCTTTGCAAAAACTCCTGCAAAAATATTATAAAGTAATATTTTTTTCCACTTTAAATGATGGAATCTTTCAAAAATACTTCATCCTGAAATATAAATATTAATCACGTTTTTTTATTTTAACCCCTCAAGAAGAGGGACTCCAGCTGAGGTGGAGCAGAAGCTGTAAATGGACAGACTGATCTTTGCATGCAAGCTTCCCACGTTGTGCTGCCAGCTGTTCTCTTCCTGTCCATGGAAAAGTCACTCCGCCCTTACATTTGCTGATGAGAGGGGCTTGCAGCAGTACCCTGCAGATTTAAACTGATTAATTTTTTTGACCTGTAAACAGCATCCAAAAATGAGCATCTCTATATACGCCTGCAGTTCCTCTGTGTCTACATAAGCCACTGAGTGATTCATATGCAGGTTTGTCATGGCCACAATTTGCTTCAACCAGCAGCAGTGCATGGTCATGTCATGGTGTGTATGTCCTGGGATCAAACCTCTGGTTGCTACTCATGATTTACTGTTATTGAATTCATTTATAATTGAGAGTGTTGGTCCACTTAACCTGAGTGCAAAATTGCAGTGTTGGACTGTAATGCTACGTGGACGAATGTGCTAATGGCTGTGAATAGACAGAAATATTGTCACAGATGGCTGGTGTAGAGACTACATGGAGCACTCTGCTGTGCGAGTGCTGTGTAGGACTGACCTGGTGCTGAGGCAGAAGCCTCGGTGGCTGGGGATGAGCCAAACCATCGGGAGATGAAGCTGCGTTTCTGTGGGCCCGACGCTCCTGCAGCTGGTGACTGAAGGTGTTCGGGTGACTGGGCCAATGATTTTACCTCAGCAGCAGGTGAAGCTGCCCCGCCAGCTGCTGCTGCTGTGGGAGGCGGAGGAGAGGTTGTGGACACAGATGGTGACTGTGGGAGTGGCTGGGAAGGGATTGGTGGCTGTGGAGTGCTGGGACTGGAGCTGCCGGTGGAGGCCCCACTGGGAGGGACAATGGGGGACTGAGAGCCTGATGAGGGACTCTGACCGTTGGCTGGACCAGGGGAACCATAGCCCTTACTGCGAGACTCCAAGTTCTCCAGGAAACTGCAGATATCACAACAGGACTTTTAAGAGACTTTGAATAACATCTGAGGCCATCAATACAGTTTAGAAACTAGAGTAAGGAAAACCCAGTAGAAGGAAATGTACACAGATGTGTAGTTCATTTTACAAATCTGTTAAATTCAACTGCTAGAAGATGGAGGTAGTAGTGTGCACCCAGCTCACTAGTTTAAGCCCAGCAGTGGACATGAGAGCACCTAATGCATAAAAAGTGAGGACACATATTTTACATAGAGTGGGGGAGAATTTTGGGAAATAAAGCTTTTGATCTAGTCCCTCTAGTGGCTCAGTAACAGCAGTGCACAGGCTGTCAGAGAGAATAAAGATGAGCATACATCTCATAGTTCTGATCTTCAGTCTCCTGCTGGACACAGAGCTCCTCCAGTGTCGCATCCATGTCCAACTGGTTGGTCTCCAGCTGCCTCAGGAGGGTCTCCCTCTGCACACAAACACATGGCATGATTACCTGGGCACGTGCTGAGATGAAATAGGTGTGCTTTGTCTTCCATTACAATAAATAAATCATAATAAAAAATTATAGCGTTTGAAAACCTGATATTATAAATAAAAATAAATCAAATATTCAGCACATAAAACAAAACAATAACCTGCAGCTGTAGGAACGGGATGTTGAAAAACTTGTGCAGATATTTCAAGCCAAAGCCATTCTTCATAGAGGACTCGGCATAGTGGATGTAAGATGATCCCATAGGTCTGTAAAAGGAAAGCATTAGTAGTAAACTCAAGTTTCTGAATATATACCCTATATTTACATGCCTCATTGATGTCCAAGTGTTATTTAATAAAAAAAACAAACAAACAAAAAAAAAAAAAAAAACGGAAAGAGGTGTAGCTGCATTTACCACCTCAAGGGCACAAAAACATCAGACACATCATCAGCTTGTTAAGTTGTTAAACTGACAGTGGATAACACCTTCCCTTTGACACTAGACAGCTTTCAGTGGTAAAATATCCATTTGTATTATACTGGTTAGTTACCAACCAGCCAAATAAATATAAGTCACGTTCCCCAGGGTAGCTGTGGCTACAACCGTAGCTTGCCTCCACCAGTGTTTGTGAATGCGAGAGTGAATGAATAGTGGCATTGTAAAGCGCTTTGGGTGCCTTGAAAAGCGCTATATAAATCCAATCCATCATCATCATCACTTTTGAACACTATTATGCGAGTTATCTTCTATCCACGGTCTACTGTTCAGCGTAGTTTCTACCGCTGTTTTCACTGCAGAGTCTATATAAAAATTGTAGGTAACAATCTTCAAGTCCCTCATTGGTTAGTGATATTCTGTTTTAACGCTACAAGTTTAGCGTTTTTGTTGTGACCATCTCAGCTTTTTGAAACTAATGCCACATTGATGTGCTCAATGGATAACAAACTGTAAATGAAAACATTTTGTATTATGAGCACATACAGTTTTATCCTCCCTTTTGACTTTGGCGAACCATCATTTACAAAACAATCATATTGTATTTATTAAGAATAAAATCTAGGAAGGAAAGTTTCCTGAAGTCAAAGATCAAGGGAGCTGAAAATTGTTTTTCCAGAGACTTTTATAGAATCAGACATCTTTTCTGTTAGAGAGAATTCAGGTTTAAGGCACTTCCACACTGGCAGGTAGCAGGAGTTTCGGTTTAAAATCCCCGGGAAGTACCATGTTTTCACAGATTATTTTACTTGCAGCATGTTTTGTGCAAATATGTTTTAAATGTGCAAGATGCTAAGCTGTACCTTACGTCTCTGATTGGAGTGGTGGCACTCATAGGGATCATTTTGTGGGGAAGAAGAGTCGGATGACCCACAAAATTACCATTTTTACACAACTGTGCATTGAGCCTGAAGCAGACAGCCCACTAGAGAAAGTTGATGGCCACTGTTGTGATACCTGTTATCTACTACTGGGGTTTTAAGTTTTGCAGAGCCAGTCCCTCTGGTGAGGTGTAAGCTCAAATCTGGGTAAGAAAACAAAATTAACCAAAAAAAAAAAGCTTCTTCCTGTTTTGGTTGTGTCACTGAGCCCTCAGTTCCCTGGATGTCTGGTTTGTGGCTGCAGACACAGACACAGTGAAAGAACACTAATCTAGTTGTTGATTATGTAATTTTTTTTAAAGTTAAAACCAAAAATTAAAGTCCTTAGAGAATTATATTGTTCCCGGTTCTGTTTTCTTCCAACACTTCCTGTTTATTCCTGGTACTGTTTCCTGTATTTTTGCTATCTGTGACTGAACACAGTGATATATGGTGCAGTATTCTGAGTCCCTATAAGCAGGTCCTGCAACTTGGCACCATCCTGGTAATTTGCTCATGCAGTTGTTGTGGAAAAACAAAACAGTCCCTGTATAAATACAGAGGTACACGGACAAACGTTGGTGAACTTTTGGCTTAAAAATAAGATTTTAAAACTTTTTTACTTCTATGTGTGTGCAAGGTTTGATGACATTATGGCTTTATTAAAAGCTCAGAGTGTAGACACAAAAAAGGTCTGTGTAGCTTATCCCAGAGTATTGAGCAAATGCGATGCTCATTGAAATGTTCAAATTTGAAAACATTTTCCACAGCTATATCAGGTAACAAGATTTACTTTTTACAGAGAAAACTACTTTTATTATTATCACACTTTTTATTTCAACTGTATACATTCAATTATTATCTATATCTACCTGTTCAATCCAGCAATTAGGTCCCTTATATCATCAGGGAGGATGACACGATGCTCGCCCATGTCCCTGTAGTTTCCCAACACACACACCGGCACATGGGTGGGTACTTTGGGCAGCTCCCTCAGGATGTAATTAAAAGTCCTGCAATTGATAGGATCACAACATTTATCTGGGAGTATCAATATTCACTGGAAACTGACTATTCTTCAAATATCGCTTCCCCAACTCTGCTTACAAATGACGGTACACAGTTTTCTAAAATACTTGTGCTTTCCTGTTTTTATGACTGGTAACCCTGAAGTTCAGTATTTGGCTTTAAAATGTAGAGAATTAAGCAGGGACACAAAACAGTAATGTATAAATGTTTTAAAACATAGACACATTTTTTGATTTTTGTGTAATTTAATGACAGCCAGAAAATAATGACCTACCCACAGAGGTGTCTGTGAAAATTATACACCTGCAAGGGCATATTTTCTGTTCAATTTTATTTATACAGTGGCAAACCACAACAACAGTTGCCTCAAGGCGCTTAGTAGTGTAAGGTACACCCTGCAATAATACATAAAGAGAAAAACCCATCAATCAAATGATCCCCTATGAGCAAGCACTTTGGTGACAGTGGGAAGGAAAAACTCCCTCTTAACAGGAAGAAACCTCCGGCAGAACCAGACTCAGGGAGGAGCGGCCATCTGCTGCAACCGCTTGGGGAGTCACACCATGACAGGAACACTAATATGGATCCTAGACAGCTAGCTAGTCTTGCCCAACCAAGACTGGCTTTACAGTCAGAAAGTTAGTCTGAGCCTAAGCCTCTTCCAGAGGACCCTTTGTCCCCAACGGCCACCTTCACCTAAAACAGTTTACTTATTTCCTTTACATCTGAATTTGAATTATATTTGAAATGTGAGTAAATCCCCTTGTTAAAGATGATTAAATGCATGATGAAAAACAGTATTTAATAATGGAGATTAGACTACAGCATTAACCAAAGTAAACGTGATTATAATTTTTGCTACACTTAAGCATACCTATCATTTACTGTGCTTAGTCACTGTAGCACCTAGAACAACAGTGAGGCTCACTCATGTGTTTTTAATTGTGGCTGAATAACAAAAGAGCTCTACAGCACAGAGACATAAGATACACCAGATCCTACTTTACATGAAACCCCACTGAAAAACCTACAGTTATATCATTTGCCATGCTAATATATACATAAAAAAAAAATTCTCCCTTGGGATGCCCAAAATAGCAATAGTGGAATGTATTTTAAGGATTGTGCATCTAGAGCTGAACACAATCCAGCAGTGGAAGCTTCATAGCCACAGACAGACACAATGAAACTTTATCTGCTCATGCATATTAAAGAAATAGACTTGCCTGATGAGACAACAACACACACAAAGCTCTCTTACCACTGCTTGGTGATGTCAAACATCATGATCACTCCATTGCAGTTCTTGTACACATCCAGGAATTCTGCATCCAGGGCCACCTCATCTGACTATAACACAAACAAATTAATATTTAAGAACAATTGGAGGAAAATATTCTGCTGAGATCATATGCTTCTTTTCCTTTTTTCCCCCTTTACAATTTCCTCCTTATAAGACATCTTTCTCTGATTAAAATCTGCAACCCACATACTAGAAGTGAGCCTTTCTTCCAAAACACATGACAGCCATGTGATAGTCACCTCTTGGGGCTCATTCTCCAGTTTCAAATTGTCACCGCGCCTTTTTCCTTTGCCTGAAAGAACAATTGGTCACAAATGGTAATATCAGACAAGCTGACACACAGTGAAATCCTGATCTACAGTTTGGTTTTTGCTTTAAGTTAGTATAAAGGTATAGAGCAAGCAGAGCAGCAGCACAACTGCTTTTCTAACAGAAAAGCATCTCGCAGCCTACTTTGATCACACAGTGCCCTTTAAATACACGCTGCAGATGCTCACGCTCCAACTGGGTGCAGCAGTAGCAAAAAACAAAAAACAAATAAACAAAACAATAAAAAGGAAAGAAAACCCTCAAACAAAACAGCCAAACTCTGAGACATAGCTAGGCAGCAACCCTGAGCCATACTCTGACAATATTGACATTCAGATAAGAGTGGGGATAGGCAGGGCAAACCCACAGCACACAAGAGTTTAGTATCTACATACTGTAGCAGCGCTCACCTACACCTTCAGGAAGAGGATATTTTTGGCCTGAGATGAGTGTAAGAGAGGTGCCCCAAAAAAAAGACAACATCAACACTGAGGACAGAACAGACAAGCAACAAGCATCTCTATTGGATGTGTTGATATAATGCAAGAGGTCAGCCTCAGAGGAAATTTGACTGGCATGTGTGTCAACACTCACCTTTGTCCACCACGTCCCACACCTCTACCTTCACCACATCATCAGTAGCTGAGGCAAGCACAGAGGACACATTCATTATTCATGTTCTGAGACTACAGAGAGAAGAGTTCAAATCTATTGACTGTTAAATGACTAATGTGGATCTACTCGCGCTAAGTAGTGTAGTGTTTTCTCACTAGTATGGAAGCACTGACACAAATACAGGACGTCTCCTCTAACAATCAGTTAGCTCAAACTACAGCTAAATTTTTTCTTTTTACCTTGATATGGTGCCACTGGAATAAATTATGAGGCACAAACAGCAGATGTCAAACCAAAACAGAAACATAACTAAAGCAGTGGTGACAAGCAGGGCTGGGTGACATGAACCAAAAGAATCCTCTCAGTATTTAAAAGCTCCTTTTGGCTGATTCACTAATATGTATGCATGTATGCATGTATGTATATTTAACAAAAACAACATGTGATGTGTCACAGACACTTTTATTAAAGCAGACATCTAATTTTATTGGTCCTAATTAAAGGTAGTTGGGCTGTCAGTCAGGACAGGAAGTGAATTGCAAAGGAAGTGAATTGCAGTTAGTTCCATATTAAGTCAGTTTTGTGTAGTTCAGTGTACTTGAAGAGGGTGGAAGTAATGTAAATTTCATCATCAGACAGTAAGCACGAGGCTTTGTGCAGATGTTCACGTGCACACCAGTTTTTTTGTGAACATGCACTCATTTACAGAACTGTACTATAGAGTAGCAACTATCCAACCTTCAAGCAGGCTTCGACCAAACTAGGAAAAAAGTCTGTGTGTACATGAACAACACAGTCTACTTCACCTAAAGGTGCAGTGGCAGAATAAGTGTATAAGTTGGTAACGCAACATTGGACTACATTGATATAAATTAAATGGCTAATTCTAAAACACTGTAATGATATATATATATATATATATATATATATATATATATATATATATGCATAGCAGCTGGATAGCGTAGTGGTTAGACTACACGCCTGTGGAACAGAGGATCGCAAGTTCGATTCCTGCCTGGGGCGTCTGTATCCAGTAAGGGTCCTAAGGCTAGACCCCCTATGCTAAGCAAGCCTACCGCAGACATGAGCGAGACAGATAAATATGAAGGCATGCCGGCTCGGACGTCGCCCGGATCAACAAGGTCCGCGTCAGGTGTTGAGGAACCAGGGCACCCTGACGAAAAGTGGGCTACTGGAACAAGAAGGCATCGGTGGGCAAGAGACGAAAACAGGGCGTTGTTGGAATGCTACTATGCAAGTAACCCCGGCGGAAGGGGCTACATGAATAGGATGACGGACCTATGGATTCTTCGATACCCAACATCCACAATGACGGCGAAACAACTAGTAGCTCAGTGTTCCAACATTCGAAAAAAGGGACTGCTCTCACAGCTAGAGATTGACGAGGTACAACACAAATGCTACGGCAAGGAGGAGTCAGGACGCCAGGTCAGGGGGGAGATATCATCACCCCCACCCGAGATTGGGTACATAGCCCCAAGTGCGATAGGAGAGTTGAGTGCGAGAGGAACTGACCTGAAAAATAGGATCATGGCCAAGCTTGAAACCTGGATCCCCCGTAGCCGGTTACCAAGATTACGTGAAGTTCCCTCAGAAGGTCTGCTAGATGATGTTAATGCAGCACTACGGACAATACCTACAACCACGATTACCGACACTAACAAGCTGATCTACAATACGGCAACAGTGATCAGTGAGATGCTTGGCTACAAGTTGAACAGCGACAAGGGGCAGTACCCTCCATGGAGAAGGAGGCTAGAGGGCAAGATCAAAGTAGCACGGAGGGAGGTTAGCCAACTAACGGAGTTGCAGAAAGGTGCGACAAATAAGGTGCCTAAGAAATACAGCAAGCTGTCCATACCTGAGGCCTTGGAAACTGCCAAGCAAAGACTCACAGCCTTGGCCAGCCGCTTGAGGAGGTACACCAGAGAGATAGAAGGCAGGAGAATAAACCAGCTGTTCTCCACAGAACCAGCAAAGGTGTACTCTCAGTGGCAAGGGAACAATAAGAGAACAGCACCACCAAGGCTGGAGACGGAGCAATACTGGAAGAGCATATGGGAGAAGGATGCAACCCATAACGGCAATGCTCAGTGGCTAGAGGATCTGAGGGCTGACCACAGCGACCTCCCTGAACAGGGTCCAGTAACCATCACAGTGGCAGATATCCAAGAAAGGGTCTCCAGTATGAAGAGTTGGACAGCACCAGGGCCCGACATGGTTCACGCCTACTGGCTGAAGAAGCTGACTGCACTCCACGAGCGTCTGGCAGCACAAATGAACCAGCTGCTAGTTAACGAGAGACACCCGGAATGGCTAACCGAAGGCCGGACGGTCCTGATCCCCAAGGACCCCAAGAAGGGACCGGTCCCCTCCAACTACCGACCAATAACCTGCCTCAGTACTACATGGAAGCTCCTGTCAGGCATCATATCGGCTAAGATGAACAGGCACATGGGTCAATACATGAGCGGGACACAGAAAGGAATTGGCAAGAATACCAGAGGCGCAAAACACCAGCTACTGGTAGACAGAACAATCAGCCGAGACTGCAAGACCAGACTGACCAACCTGTGCACTGCCTGGATTGATTACAAGAAGGCCTATGACTCAATGCCCCACAGCTGGATACTGGAATGCCTAGAATTGTACAAGATCAATGGGACCCTAAGAGCCTTCATCAGGAACTCAATGGGGATGTGGCGTACAACACTAGAGGCCAACTCCAAGCCCATAGCACAAGTCACCATCAAGTGCGGGATCTACCAAGGAGATGCTCTGTCCCCACTGCTGTTCTGCATAGGCCTGAACCCCCTCAGTGAGATCATTAACAAGACTGGCTACGGATACCGACTACAGAATGGAGCAGTTGTCAGCCACCTCCTGTACATGGATGACATCAAGCTGTATGCCAAGAGTGAACGAGACATCGATTCACTGATCCACACTACCAGGCTATACAGCAATGACATTGGAATGTCGTTCGGACTGGAGAAGTGTAGTCGGATGGTAACAAAGAGAGGGAAGGTAGTCAGAACTGAGGGGATTGAACTACCAGAAGGCAACATTGCAGACATAGAGGACAGTTACAAGTACTTGGGGATCCCACAGGCGAATGGGAACCATGAAGAGGCCGCTAGAAAGGCTGCAACCACCAAGTACCTGCAGAGGGTCAGGCAAGTCCTGAGGAGTCAGCTGAATGGTAAGAACAAGATCCGGGCCATCAACACGTACGCCCTGCCCGTGATCAGGTACCCTGCTGGGGTAATAGGCTGGCCAAAGGAGGAGATAGAAGCCACTGACATAAAGACAAGAAAGCTCCTTACCATGCACGGAGGGTTTCACCCCAAATCCAGCACCCTGAGGCTGTACGCTAAGCGGAAGGAAGGGGGCCGGGGACTGGTGAGTGTCAGCACCACAGTCCAGGATGAGACAACGAACATCCAAGAATACATTAGGAAGATGGCCCCAACTGACCGAGTGCTCAGTGAATACCTCAGGCAGCAGAAACCCAAGAAAGAGGAGGGAGACGAGGAACCATCATGGAAGGACAGGCCCCTGCACGGTATGTACCACCGGCAGATAGAGGAGGTGGCTGATATCCAGAAATCCTACCAGTGGCTGGACAAAGCTGGACTGAAAGACAGCACAGAGGCACTAATCATGGCAGCACAAGAACAAGCTCTGAGCACAAGATCCATAGAGGCTGGGGTCTATCACACCAGGCAAGACCCCAGGTGCAGGCTGTGTAAAGATGCCCCAGAGACAATCCAGCACATAACAGCAGGGTGCAAGATGCTAGCAGGCAAGGCATACATGGAACGCCATAACCAAGTGGCCGGCATAGTGTACAGGAACATCTGTGCCGAGTATAACCTGGAAGTCCCGAGGTCAAAATGGGAGATGCCCCCAAGGGTGGTGGAGAATGACCGAGCTAAGATCCTGTGGGACTTCCAGATACAGACGGACAAAATGGTGGTGGCTAACCAACCAGACATAGTGGTGGTAGACAAACAGAAGAAGACGGCCGTAGTGATCGATGTAGCGGTTCCGAATGACAGCAATATCAGGAAGAAGGAACACGAGAAGCTGGAGAAATACCAAGGGCTCAGAGAAGAGCTCGAGAGGATGTGGAGGGTGAAGGTAACAGTGGTCCCCGTGGTAATCGGAGCACTAGGTGCGGTGACTCCCAAGCTAGGCGAGTGGCTCCAGCAGATCCCAGGAACAACATCGGAGATCTCTGTCCAGAAGAGCGCAGTCCTGGGAACAGCTAAGATACTGCGCAGGACCCTCAAGCTCCCAGGCCTCTGGTAGAGGACCCGAGCTTGAAGGATAAACCGCCCGCAGGGGCGTGCTGGGTGTTTTATATATATTTTAAATGTATATATCACCCAGCCCTGGTGAGATGATCACATGTGGTCACAGCTATCTTGGCTTACTTTTGTAATTCCAATGGATGCTTGTAGCTTGGATCTCCTGAGTGGGTATATACTCCTCCACAAACTTCTTGCCCTGCAGTCGATGCCATAAAGTACTCTTTCCAGTGTTCCTGTCTCCACGAATCACTATTTTCACTGGAGTAGGAGACATGATGGAGATGCCATAAAACTGAACAAACTAAGACAGAACATGTATTTAGCTGGCTGGATTACTTACTGTTATACTGGACCCCTTTGGCAAAGCGTCTCTGCAAGCTCTGGTTCATGGACTGCAGACCAGCAGGAATGTTCTTCTCCTTGAGCTGGCCAGGCTCAGAGCCCACCAGCTTCTTCAGCGCTGAGAACATCTTGACTGAGCTTCACCAGCTTCACTCTGCAGTAGAGAGGAACTCTGGCTGATGACTCCTTAATGACAACACAAGTAAAAGTGTAGCAGCGTATCTTCACGAGCAAGGAAGTTAAGGATCTATGCTGAGATGCAAATATGATGCCAAATCACTTCGTACCAACTTCAGTGGTTTACTGAATTTAGCGGTGCCTCTTTTAAAGTTGACCAGATGTTTTTCTTTGCCTGTCACAAGTAGAATTTACTACCATGTTGTTTTGAGCATCATCTAAGGGAAAAAAAAACAAAGAAAAACACAGAGACAGAGGTTGGGGATTAAAGACTCTTGTTTAGATGAAATTCTTCTGTTAACATGTAGGTGTGATGAAAAGGACAGGCTTGATATTTTTTGCAAAAAATGAAAATTATATCAAACTATGCTCAAGTGTTAGAACATGAGAAAAACCACAAATCCACTAGTTCCAGCTTCTTGTGCGAGTTTGTCACTCTTATGTGGAAATAAAATAAATGAATGCGAATTGTAAGTTATTCAACTTAAAAAAAATTAAGATATGCTTTATTTATTCAAAAAGTTGGAAAAACTGCTGTGTACAGCTGGAAACTAATTCTCAGTAAAATAAACACAATATAACAAGAAAACAACAACAGCACAGCTAGTATGAACGCCATTAGACCACGACAGTCAAAAGACAGTTTATGTGGAAGTGCATTAAAGGTACAGTATGGAAAATCTCACTGACATGACATCAGCAGATTGTATTCAACTAAAATATGTTTTCTTACCTGCCCCAATTCAAATTTGTCCTACATGGGCCACTGTAGTTGGGACTAGAGCAGGGTGATATGACCAAAAATATTTATCACGATATACATTTGAAAATAGACAAAATACTTTACAGCTCCACAACTTTATTCGTGCAAAAAAAAAAAAAAAAATCAATGCATTTTCACTTAAACAAGCAGCTGTTTTTTTTTAATCTGCATTAAAGTTACATAAAAATTTAACAGTGCAAATGCAAATTCCTTGCTGACTGTTTAACCAAAAGGCATTTCCAGTGGAAATTGGCCGACATATCCTCAGCATAACCATGTATAATATCCACAAAACTTAAAAAGAGGTTATACACATAATACAGTAATATTATGTTGAAGCACAGTACGTAGCACTCCGCGAGGCTCCTACCTACGATAGCCGTAATGCTCCAACAATCCATCAAGCGGTGCGGGTTCCTAGCTTAGCAAAGTCGTACTAAAACATTTGACAGATTTTCCAGTGCCGTGTACGACATAAAATCGTTTCGAGGTCAGTAAACACAACCAGAATTCATACATAAGGCACACGGGATTATAAGGGGCACTGTTGATTTTCAGAAAAATCAAAGGATTGATTTTAAGTGTGCCGTATTTTCCAAAAAACACGGTAATAACGACGGCCCGCTAGCATGCTCTACCAAAAATAATGCTTTGTTGTGTATCTGACGGACGAAAGCTAAACCAGTGCCACACCACTGAAGTTGTAGCATATTTACAAACCAATTCTGGTTCATCCGTTTCATTTAACAATCAGCTTTTGCCCTTCTCATTCTCTGTCGCCGCCATGCTTTTTCCGCCATGTGCGTATGAAAACAAAAGCACTGCACATGCGTGTTTTACCCATATTCTATCGCGATATTTCATTTTCTTATCGTTGCCCGACATTATACCGGTATTACCGTGAACGGTATGATATGACCCAGCCCTAGCTGAGACAGATATGTTTTAGTCAGCCGAGAAAGTAAAAGGAGACCGACACAAGTCTATGAGTAAGTAAGCTGCTTAGCCAGAATTAGTGAAACTTTCTTTGAAGCAGATCTAACAGTGTTGGCCTTGAACACTTATCGAACAACCTCTCATACGATGTGAGAATGTAATCAAACTTTTTATCAGAAGAAAGAGTAATTTTTCCGTCATTCAAGCCTGGGATAAAGTTGGCTTATAACCAGCTTTGTGTTAGAGAAATTAAAAGAGCTAAATGCAACCTATATAAATAAAATGTACTTAAAAGACATAATTAAACATTAATAAATGTATATTTGTGGATGCAATACTCTTTTTTTTTTTTCCTGCTAAATAACCTCAACAAATGACTGACTGACTACTTTTAAGGCTGCTTTCCAGAGCAAGAAGTCTGGAGTTTGACTCCTCCATCTGTTGTGGGGGTTCTCTCCGGGTACTCCGGCTTCCTTCCACAGTCCAAACGCATGCAGTTAGATGAGTAAGGTTCACTGGCAATGCTAAATTGCCCATAGTTGTCAATGTGAGTGCAAATGATTGTCTGTCTCAATGTGTTAGCCCTGCGACAGACTGGCAACCTGTCCCAGGAGTACCCTGCCTCTCACCCTATGGTAACGGGGATAGGCTCCAGCATCCGTGCAACCCTGATAAGGATAAGTAAGTAAGTAAGTAAGTAAACTTTATTTATTAAGTGCTTTTCACAGACAGGCAATCACAAAGCGCTGTACACAAATATTAAAATATTAAAATAAACAATAAAATCAATAGACATTATATACAATGTAAAAGATCAAATGTAAATAATGTAAAAATATATATATATATATATAAAATATGTAGATCAACAAAAGGCTTGTTTGAACAGAAGAGTTTTTAACTGTTTTTTAAAAGAATCCACAGAGTCAAGCAAACGTAATTGTAGTGGTAAACTGTTCCACAGCCTTGGTGCAACAGACTGAAAGGCTCTGTCCCCTTTTGGGGACCGGAAGAGAATGGATGAATGATGTTATCTATCATTATCTACATTTATACTGCCCAATAAATTAAAAAACAAAGAAACAGGAGGAAAAACCTTTTACCACGTTTTGACAACTTCACTGTTGCGCACACGCTTGGAACACCACAAACACAACAATCGGATGATCCAAGCATTGTTAGCTAGAGAGTTAACGAGATAAAAGTAGTTCTAAAACAACTGTCCGTCCATAGAAACTTCTAAATATAGTTTTAGATTGCACTTTCACTTTGATCCATCCCTCTCCTGCCAGTTTCAAAACGCCAGGAAGACAATCACAAAGATACTCATCTGGGGTGATGTCATAGTAGCTTAGTTTATTAAAGCACAGCTTCAATTACAGCTGAAGATGACGGGGTAGAAAGTAGAGCTGGGCGATAGAACGATAACGATATGTATCGCGATATAACTTTTACTCGATAGAGAAATTAAGCTATCGCGATAGACTTCGCCGCTCTTGTCCTCAAAAAAAAAAAAAAAAGGTCAGCCAATCCAAATTAAGTAGCGCAGAGCCGAACCAATCACAGCCGCAGCGTCACGTCGCGTGACTTGTTACGTACAGCACAAGTGCCAAGCCGTGTGTTTGTTTGGGAAGCAGCCAGCGGGTAATGGAGCCAGCGCGTAATGGAGGAAATGAGTGTGCCGACTAGAAAAATCAACCGAGCGTGACCGAAGAGAAAACAGATAATGGTTCCAATGCCGGAGAGATTGTCGA
Organism: Rhamphochromis sp. 'chilingali'; assembly: GCF_963969265.1. Classification (NCBI taxonomy): domain Eukaryota; kingdom Metazoa; phylum Chordata; class Actinopteri; order Cichliformes; family Cichlidae; genus Rhamphochromis; species Rhamphochromis sp. 'chilingali'. The sequence goes on along the minus strand of NC_137937.1, from coordinate 10,034,645 downwards.
ACGGAAGAGCCATAGAAGTTCCGTAGTGTGAAGGTATTTCGGCTATTTCAAGTCTGACAAAAAACAGAGTAGCGTGCACTGTAAATTGTGCCGAAAGCAAGTCTGGAAATACAATAAACTGGTGCATGCGTCACACTGTGCGCCACGTTATTGTTTCGGTGAAATGAATTTCTACAATACTGTTACTATTAATTCTACTCTCTGCAGTGTTTAAATGCTTACATATACACACAGTTACTGTCCCTCCACACATACGACTCGGTTCTGCTTCTATGCCGCAGCTTTGTTTACTTTTTCCCACCGAGGCTTCTAGACTTCTGATTGGCCAACATTTCTGCACGGTTAGGAATCTAGCTCCACCTGCTGCTTTGGCATGTTCATAGCAGCGTTTTCCTTCATTTCTGCCTTTATGTGTGGACGGGATTATTTTTTAAAACGAAAACGGAAAATCTCCGTTTTCAAAAATACCCGTGTACCCGTGGACGTAGCCTCAGTCTCTGACTGGAAGCGCTAATTCGTCATTCGGCTTTTGTCAGACTAAAGTAACTGTTAAAAGTGTTTGAAAAGCTAAGCTATACAACAAGGAGAGATTGAGAATTTCCTTTTAGTTCTCAGTTTATTTGATATTGACAAAAGTTAGTCAGTTTTGTCTGTTCTTCTGTAAAACAAACTAAGATTTATTTTTAGAATTAATATTTTGTTTCTAAGTGGAATTGACAATTTAGTCTGTTTTGTTTGTTCTATTTTGAAACTTAAACGCTTTAGTGGCTGCCTTTTGTGTAGTTTGCAATATTTGCCTTTATTTATCTGAAAAAGTCTCATGTTCCTTAAGTACATCTACCCTGTTGAACTTATTATGGGAAATAAATATTTAAATAAAAACAAGCTGCTGATTATTTCACATTTTACTTGTGAGCAACGGCACATTTAAATCTTACAAATAGGGGTGGGTTTTTATAATCGATTCATCGATTAAAATCGATTCTGGCTTGGATAACGTAAAATCGATTCATTAAAATCCTGAATCGATTTTTTAATATAAATTTATTTTGTCCGAAATGCCAGAATCTCTGGTGACATCTTACAAAATTTCAAGAACCACCAAACAGTAAATGAGAGCAGGTACAGGGATTCTGCACATAGACTTAAACACACAGCGCGACCCGCGGATCAGAATCAGTTAGATGTCGCCTTTCTCACAGTCGGGGCTGAAAGCTGACAGCTCGCTGATCCGGGTCCGCGCTTTGTGTTCACGCCCTTTATGCGCTGATTCTAAAGCTGTTAGTTTGATCTCTCTCCAAACAATATTGACCGAACCAGCAGCAAAAGAAGATCCAAACGCTTCACATAAACATCGTCATGAATTCACTCTGTTTTGCTTCCATTGCGATGCGCAGCTCTCTCTCTCTCCCTCCCCCCCCCCCCTCGAACAGTTTCGCTTTCTTCATTATTCGCTTGCTTGTTACACAAGTCTACTGTTGTTTACAGCGCTGTCGGCCGCTGTTTTTTTCCCTTTTACATTCTTCCGAAAAGAAAACCTCATTTCTGCTGTTCAATACTGAACAAATTTAAACTTTTTAATATTATTCAAAATGCAAAATGCTTAGCCGTGTGTCTAATAAAACCGCTGTAACGTCAGAGGTAATGTTGATTAATTAATGGTTTTCTTTCGTTTTTGATGTACTGCAGAATATTTTTATAAAATCCCAGGCCAGGAAAACCTTCATGTTTTTCTGTGTTTTATCTTCAGCTACTTTGACACAAAGGCATCTGCTGTGATGCTCACACCTTGGATAAAGTCTTGCGAGTGTCAGCTTCCTTTTTATAGATACAAAAATATGTAAATGTTCTGATCTGAATTATACTTCTGACTGTCAAAATTTCCCAGATTTAAATCGAATCGAATCGAATTAAATCGAATCGTGGATCGAATCGATTCGGGACCTTGTGAATCGGAATTGAATCGATTCTAGAAATCAGTGACGATACCCAGCCCTACTTACAAATATAGTTATTTGGCTTATATCGTGATAGATATCGTTATCGCCTGAAATGAAAAAAACATATCGTGATATGAAAAAATCTCATATCGCCCAGCTCTAGTAGAAAGCATAAGGATTTTGCACTTGACTAAATATTCATTACTGTCAATCATCCCTGCCACAGAGACAGGACTGGTCAGAACTTAACAGTAAATCACAATCTATACTTTACCCCACATTAGAAGGTTAAGCTCACTCACTCTCTCTCTCCCTCTCTCTCTCTCTCACACACAGTCCAAATTTTACTGTTAAATCATTTGATAAACGGCTGGCTTTGACGGGTCGGGGGAGGTAATCTCGACTATGTTACCAAAATGGTAATGGGAGAACATGAGAGGCACAAGCTGAAGCAAGACATAATGACGACGTTGTCAGATGATTCTTCGCAGTAGGTTTAATGACAATGAATTAGAAACTGTCTCTAAAACAATATTTGACCAGCTGAAAAACAGAAAGCTTCAGAACACGTCTCCGTGTCCTGATGGGAGCTGTCACAGTGTCCCTACAAGAAATACATTATTCGCTATCAAGATCAGCTTTGTCTTCAGTTGACATTATTAGTACAAGCTCCGTGTCTGTTTGTATTAAAAAGTTAATAAAAAAAAAGTATTAACTAGCTCAAATCCAAAGAGCCGAGCAATTATCTACCAATGGCTGCGAATTAATTCTGTTTTCAGGTTGAATTTCCCTTTCACCGTTATCCTGCTAGCATTAGCTGACTGTGCTGCTCGCTCAGCTAGAACAGTGAGCTTTGCTTAATATATCAAGCAATGTGTTTAAGCATTCTTAAATCAGAAAATTCGAAAGAGTATGTAAAGGTCAATTCGGATTTCAAAAAGAGATGAGGCAGCCCGGCTTGTTACCTAACGTTACACCAGCTAAAGGGTAACGTTATCCTTTGGCTTCTCTTTAGCTAGCAATCCAGGCAATATTAGCTTAGCTTTGCCACTTCTGCGCTCAGTGACACTACACGGCAGCACGTCAGGATGAGTTTTTCAGGTTAACGTCAGCTGCAAATACTCACGGGTATATATTAAGATAGGAGCGTGCAGTCCCAGCATCTTTTCCTCAAAACATCTGTCAGACCTCCATCCCGACAGAGATATAGCAGCGACATTCCTTTGCAAAGAAAACAGCTACCGCCGACCAATCATCAAGTAGCACGCAAAACTTGTGAATATCCGGTTTCAAAATAAAGCTCAAGCTTAGCGATACCGAAACATTATTTAAGCTTATGCTCCAAGTAGCTTACTCATGGATATTCTTACTTAAATTTCAATAGGTCTGAGTAGGTTTCCAACAATACAGAAGAAGTTGTGCCTCGAATTTTTTTCTGCATATTTATTTGTTTGTGTTTGCAGATTGCCACATATTGTGAAACCAATACAATCTGGATTGTATTGGGCTGCCTCTGAATGTGAAATCTCCTGCTTACTGACTGACAACTTGTGACTCATAAATTATTATCCAGTGAACACAGGGATGATTCTCGTTTTTTCCTTGAACTCCAATAATGAGTAATCAATTTGGGCTCATGTTTTATTCAGCATTACCTGAAACTGACTAAGCCCATAAAGTCATCAGTAAAGTGTTTACTGACATCACAGATGGTTATTTTCCCATAGACTTCTATAGAACTAAAAGTCTTACTGCAACCAAAGGAGTTGCCCCCTACTTACCATGAAATAGAATGCAGCTTTAATCTTTTATACTGTTTATGTCAGGTAACTGTAACTACTAAAATCCACGTGTTTGGTGTTGGTCATTTATGAGCTAATAAATCAATTTACAGATACTAATACTAATACTAATATACTAATATACTAATTTACCAGAAAGCGAGTTTGGTTGAAATACAATTACGATAACCAAACTAAAGAATATTTTATGAATTTAGTTATTTTATGAAGTCTGGGCAATAGTTCACTTGAATTGTGTATACTAATGAGAATTAACACATAATACCTGGTAAGTCTCATGATTTTGCTATTTTCCACGTGGATGTGCACAGTTTCAGACAGCTTTAGGGTAGAACAAGATCCATTTTCTTTACTTTCTCACATTACAACCGATTGCCGATTTTCGTTTTTATTTTCAAGACGTAACTATAGTACTTCCGAGATTAAGTGCAGTTAGCTTGCCGCGGCTGTCGTGGTGGTCGAATCTAGACCGTCCAATTTATCCCAGCCAGCTTCCTGATGACACAGATGCTCTTCTTTTGGACTTGCGGCACCTAGCGGCAGACGTAGCAACTTACAGTAAAGCGCAGCATCCTCAGCTGTCACTTTTATCACATGAAAACGCCTGGACGTGTTTGTCAATGCAGATGAGGAGTTAGATGTCGTCATTTGTTCATAAACAAAGCAGGTATACACGCTTTAATAAATTGCTAAAGAGCAATGAGTCGTTGCTTGCGGGTATTTTTACAGTCATATTCAGCTGTGTTTGCTATCTTGAACACACCCCGCTGAGTACCCCGATATTGTTCAAGGGGAATAATGGCTGCACAGGAGCCGTCTCCACCATCTTCCCTGGAAGGTAACAAACCGGGCTTCCCAAAGAAAATTTTGGCTAACAACCTGGAGGATAAGCATTTGTGCAACTCGTGTCAGAAAATCCTGAGAAGGCCCCTGCAAGCCCAATGCGGTCACCGCTTTTGTTCGTTCTGTTTCAACAAAATTGTGAGGTGAGTAGTCCTGGATGCTAGTGAGCTAGCTAGATATATGTAGCCCAAAATAAGCATTCAGATCCCGTCACCAGCCTTCGTTCAAATATCTATCCATGTAACATTTATTGACACGTGTAACGCTGTATGCCTGCACAAAGAGAGTTGAATTACAAACAAAATACAGCTAAACTGAACCTACAGGTGATAAATGAATAGCGTCCTTATCTAAATAATATCTCAACTTGTCTATGTGCGATAGACTGGCTAGGTGTCCTCGTAGTCTCGTCCTGCTAACCTCTGCTGGGGTCGGCAGGACACAGGAGCCAGCCAGGGGTGTGCATTTCGAGAAGTTGAACCTGACAGCGCTTTATTGTACTGTCAGGTCGGTATTGTGCCGAATTCACTAGAAGGTCTGGCACCTCTCAGTGTCTTTAAAATGTATTATCTCCCTGCGTCTGTTGTCTAGTAAGTATGCCAAAATAAAGTTGCCAGTTTTTTCAAGGTAAAATTCGGGTGACCTAACGACTCAGGCTTCAAGAAGGACCAGCTGTTCATAGATTTATATATGTTTAGTATTTCTTACTAGTATTGTTTTATATGTTTTATATTTTCAAATGCAGTAATAAGGAGTGCATTTTTAAATGTATATATTTCTGGATTTATAGTGGTACAGAAACAAAAACACAGGGTTAAAGCACCGCGAGTGGACCTTTGTAGTGACTCACCTGTTTTCTTCTCTCACACTGCGCAGGTGTGTGATGACACAGAGCAATTTCAGTTTCACTTATGTTTTAGATGACTTGTTTCTCAAGAATGAATCAGTTATTTAACTTCACAGATCCTAAGGTGTTAGACATCCATCTGTGCCCTACACTCACTTCTGACTTTTACTAATTATTGTGTGTAATCTAATCTAAGATATAATGAGTGTGCTCATTTTATTTACCTAGAGGGGGAGGTGGGACAACACCCCCCCACACACACCCTAACTTTTTCACAAATGCTTGTCTTTCTTTGCATTTGTAGGTGTAAAAAAAATAAAAAATAAAACTGGATTAATATACCTATGAAAGAAATTCAACACAAATCATGTTTGTGTGAGTGATTAAAGAGAAAATAGTCTTCTGAAAGTAAGAAGGCATCTATTCTGCTTATTTTCGAGCTCAATATTTTACTAATGTAGCTTTCCGGTATTTTAAATGGATCCTTATTTGTGTTACTCCTGGGCCTTAATCCAGCCCCTCAATTCATCTGTAAAGCAATGTGTTGCATCTCCTCTCCATTTAAAACCACGTTTCTTCCTATTGGCTGCCCCTTCCAAACACAGAGTGGTTGTTTCCAATGCTGTGTACCTCACCACACCTCACCTCCTGACATTATACAGAGCCAACAAAAAAAGTGTAACACAGGTGCTTTTCTTTTCGATTTACACATATTCTTATGGTACTATTTGATCATTTCACCATGTTTAACCATTGTAAGAGTAAAATATACAATGTGCAGTACTAGACTGACTTGAAATAAACTGTCTGTGTAATAAATGCATGTCTGGATAGAAAAACACAATGGAAGACTATCATTGACTAGCCTCCCCAAAGCTTGGAACTCAGCATTATAGAAACACTCATCTTGACAGGCAGCAAAATGAATGGCAGCCAACATCCAAAGAAGAGCTTTAGAAAGCCCTTAAAGAAGCCTGGAGAACTAGTCCTGAAGGCTAGTTTAAAAAAACTACAAGAAAGATTCCCTAAGAGATTTTAGGCTGTTTTCAATAAAAGTTTACAATTGGGTTTGACCAAATATTAGAGAATTCAGAATAGTTGTTTTTCAACCTATAGTTGTTGTATTGTGCCATCATACTTGAAGACCACGGCATGTATTTTGAGTATTCAGACAAAGTTGAGTTAAGGTCATACAGTGGGGCAAAAAAGTATTTAGTCAGCCACCGATTGTGCAAGTTCCCCCACCTAAAATGATGACAGAGGTCAGTAATTTGCACCAGAGGTACACTTCAACTGTGAGAGACAGAATGTGAAAAAAAAAAATCCATGAATCCACATGGTAGGATTTGTAAAGAATTTATTCGTAAATCAGGGTGGAAAATAAGTATTTGGTCAATAACAAAAATACAACTCAATACTTTGTAACATAACCTTTGTTGGCAATAACAGAGGTCAAACGTTTACTATAGGTCTTTACCAGGTTTGCACACACAGTAGCTGGTATTTTGGCCCATTCCTCCATGCAGATCTTCTCGAGAGCAGTGATGTTTTGGGGCTGTCGCCGAGCAACACTGACTTTCAACTCCCGCCACAGATTTTCTATGGGGTTGAGGTCTGGAGACTGGCTAGGCCACTCCAGGACTTTCAAATGCTTCTTACGGAGCCACTCCTTTGTTGCCCGGGCGGTGTGTTTTGGATCATTGTCATGTTGGAAGACCCAGCCTCGTTTCATCTTCAAAGTTTTCACTGATGGAAAGAGGTTTTGGCTCAAAATCTCACGATACATGGCCCCATTCATTCTGTCCTTAACACGGATCAGTCGTCCTGTCCCCTTGGCAGAAAAACAGCCCCATAGCATGATGTTTCCACCCCCATGCTTCACAGTAGGTATGGTGTTCTTGGGATGCAACTCAGTATTCTTCTTCCTCCAAACACGACGAGTTGAGTTTATACCAAAAAGTTCTACTTTGGTTTCATCTGACCACATGACATTCTCCCAATCCTCTGCTGTATCATCCATGTGCTCTCTGGCAAACTTCAGACGGGCCTGGACATGCACTGGCTTCAGCAGCGGAACACGTCTGGCACTGCGGGATTTGATTCCCTGCCGTTGTAGTGTGTTACTGACGGTGACCTTTGTTACTTTGGTCCCAGCTCTCTGCAGGTCATTCACCAGGTCCCCCCGTGTGGTTCTGGGATCTTTGCTCACCGTTCTCATGATCATTTTGACCCCACGGGATGAGATCTTGCGTGGAGCCCCAGATCGAGGGAGATTATCAGTGGTCTTGTATGTCTTCCATTTTCTGATGATTGCTCCCACAGTTGATTTTTTCACACCAAGCTGCTTGCCTATTGTAGATTCACTCTTCCCAGTCTGGTGCAGGTCTACAATACTTTTCCTGGTGTCCTTCGAAAGCTCTTTGGTCTTGGCCATGGCGGCGTTTGGAGTCTGACTGTTTGAGGCTGTGGACAGGTGTCTTTTATACAGATGATGAGTTCAAACAGGTGCCATTCATACAGGTAACGAGTGGGGGACTGAAAAGCTTCTTACAGAAGACGTTACAGGTCTGTGAGAGCCAGAGATTTTCCTTGTTTGAGGTGACCAAATACTTATTTTCCACCCTGATTTACGAATAAATTCTTTACAAATCCTACCATGTGGATTCATGGATTTTTTTTTTCACATTCTGTCTCTCACAGTTGAAGTGTACCTCTGGTGCAAATTACTGACCTCTGTCATCATTTTAAGTGGGGGAACTTGCACAATCAGTGGCTGACTAAATACTTTTTTGCCCCACTGTATGTTATACTTACTGAGGCATTGTATGCCAAATGTTCAATGGTAGTTTGACATTGCCACAGTGTAGGGCTGGGCGATATGACCCAAAATTCATATCTCGATATTTTTTAGCTGGATGGCGATATAAGATATATATCTCGATTTTTTTTTTTTTTTTTTTTTTTTTTTTAAAAGCCATAAGTTAAGAACAAAAAGAGAGTTCTTAGTCACACTGTGTCCCAGATGTCACACGGGCACTTTTATTTACATACAGCGTAGATGTACATGAAGAAATTACTCAAAAATAAATTATCAGCATTTATTAAATAATCATGGTCCATAAATAAAAGAAAACAATGTTGTTTTTGTGCATAACAAAAAGCTCACAATTGTGCAGTCAAAATGTAAACTAATAGACGCTGAGCATAATAACAAAGAGACAGATTTCACAGCTGCACCACGTCTCTGAACAGGTGCCATTTGTGGTCCTTATACACACAGTACGTATCACTCCGCGAGGCTCCTCCTCGGTAGCCGTAATCCTCCGACAATCCATCAAGTGGTGCAGCTCCGTAGCTTAGCAAAGTCATATTAAAACATTTTTTGACAGATTGCTGAGCGCTGTGTCCCACATAAAATCGGTTCGCGGTCAGTAAGCACAACCAGAATTCATACATAAGGCGCGCTGTCGATTTTTGAGAAAATGAAAGGATTTTAGTCCGTGCAGCCCCTCCTGGCTGCATGTCGTTAGCGCGGTTAGCTCGTTAGCGCGGTTAGCTCGCTAACACGTTGACGCCATCCAGCCCCACGCACGGTAACTCGCTAACGGAGATTTTCCGCTTTCATCTTGTCATTGCCTGCAGGTGAAGCTATGGGGGAGGGGGAGTTGTGTTCAGTGAAGGAGAGGCCAGGCCGAGTAACGTTGCGTAGAGACAAAAGTGGACGAAAGAGAGGCAAACCTGCGGCTCCACAAGTATAATTATAACGTAACATAGACTATATCGATATAAACGATATTGTCACATCTTATATCTCGTATGAAAATATATCGATATTTTTAAAAAACTCGATATATCGCCCAGCCCTACCACAGTGTTTATTATTTATGTGTGTTTTTTTTTCTCTTTGGAAGTTGTGGACCACAGAAATGCAGTGCATGCATCAAAGAAGACCTGTTTGAGGAACCCACCTCGATCCTTAAGCAAGGTGGTGTAAGTACATTTTATTACAGTTCCACTTTATTAGCATTTTTAGCAGTTTTATTAATAGAGTTTGGCCTGGTTTGGAATTTTTATAAAGCACTGTAATGTCATGGTCATTGTTTCTGTTCAAATCTAATGGCCTGCAGTTTAGATCCAACACAACAGAAACTTTGTGACTGCTCTATAGGTCTTAGCAGTAACAACAATAGATGGAACAGCTATAGCCATTTTATCCTCTGACCATATGTCCTGAATCTCCCTGAAAAATGAAATTGGTGCATCCTGGCTTAATCTGAACTGAAGATGCAAACCAAACAACACTGACAACAACCTCCTTTTTTTCCCACCCAGGCTTTCCCTGACAATGCAGCCCGCAGAGAAGTGGAGGCCTTGGCAGCTGTCTGTCCCAATGAAGGATGCATATGGACTGGAACTGTCAAAGAATTTGAGGTGATTTCAATCAATCAATCAATCAATCAAAGCTTTATTCGCCACATGCAGGTTGCCCTGCAGTGAAATGGGACCCCCCCCGACCTTACACACACAACACAGACATTACATGGGGATACAAGTCGGAGATTGGTAGCGTTACAGAAAAAACACTGAAATGTACACTACAATGGGAAAGTACAAGAGGAAAAAAAGACCTCTACTCATGCTGTACTTCCATGGTAGGATAGCATGAGAACAGGAAACAAAAAAACTCCTCTGCACAAAAAGCACCTAATGTCCACAGCACAACATCGTGACAGTCGTTATCAGGGAGTGTTTGTTCGGCTCCGGCCTTGAGCCCACAGCTGGCGTCAAAGGGGTAGCCGCATTATAATGGTGATTTTTCTTTTACAAACAACTCATGAGAATTTCAAGCTGTTTTTAACACTCCGACACCGACACTGGTCTCTCAATCTCCCGTTGGATAGCTGCGAGTTTCTTCATGATGTTATTTACCTTCAATTCTGTGGTCTTTTCAGTCTTTTGCTCACAGAGCAGATTCTGAGACCTCACGACCGCAGCCAACTGATCCGCGATGTAATCCAGCTTCCGCCCAGAGGTGTTGTTCCGAGTGGATTCTTCCCTGATGTAATCCAATGTACGCTCAGAGGTACTCAGTGAGCCTTCACTGCAGCCGTTAGCGCCTCCAAGCTCTTAACCATGCTGCATTCAGTGAGTCCTTTCTGAGAAGCCGCACCTCGTCCCATCGTTTCAATCCCAGCGGGCAGCCTTGGGGGGGTTTGAACAGCCGGTTCCGCTTTCTTAATTCTCCAACAAGCCAGGGCCAAGCCAACTCCGATCAGCAAGAACCCTGTTATCATGGTTCCGAATAGGTAGATATCTTCAGCGTCCTCAATCGACAGTCCCGCCAGGCACACGATCCTCCATGTCTGCCACCCGTCCATCGTGTATCCGGCAGGGAAAGTACCTCCAGGGCCCAGACTTCTCATTGAGAAAAGGGTGTCAATAGCATTTAGAGACCAGTGCTCTTTATATTGGTCAATAAGAGGACAACAGTTCAGCATGTCATCCCCCGGCCCTCAGAGGAAATTTGGGAAGCGACAACATTGAACTAGTGTCCTTTGTTATTGTGGCACAAACAAGAGAGAAGCAGATCCAGCGTAGACTAGGACAACTCCCCTGCCAAAAGATGACAACGCTACAAAACATGAGGTTGGCAGGGTGATAACAAAACAAGAGACACAACATACGAAAGAGACCTTCAGGCCATTTGACAGCTGGCAGAGCAGGGGAAGAGGGAAAACAGCCCATTGTCTGAAACCTGCAGGAATGAAACCATTGTTTTGTGTGTGGAGATCATGGACACTAAGCAGTGGGATGCTTAAAGCATACCAAATTTCAGGGAAACAAGACAGTCTTTTTTAAGCGAAAGCCAGAAGCCTGTCAGCAGGGCCTTCCAGTAAGCATTGAACCCAAGCAGCTAAAATCATATCAGCCGACATCCACATTCTCAATTATACAGTAAGACCACGTCAAGAACTTCTTGATGAAGACCTTGATCTTTATGCAGTTAATGTCCAAAACATCTCCTATGATTGTTGGGTAGAGCTCACCGTCAACTTGGCAGGGAATAACAATCCCAATCTCACCATTCAAGCCCCCTTCTTGGTTAGCCAGCTGTCACTGCCCCAGACTTTACTAGGAGCTGATGTGCTCATCAAGAGACAAGAACTTTAAGGTGATGCTGGGGCTGCACGATTAATTGTTAGAAAATCACGATCTCAATTCATACTTATGTGCGATCTCATTTCCAAATGACGATTTAAAAAAAAAAAAGAAAAAAAAGGAAAAAAAAAGAAGACGACGATTGTACCGCATTTTGATCTGGGACGTAATCTGCATGAAAACAAGCGCTCACTCTTCCTGCTCAACAAATGACAAGGGCGGAGCCTTATACCACGTGATACAGAAGCTGGCTGCTAAAATAGGCAGGGAAAAAACAATGGAGAGCACGTCAGGGATGACGAGAAAGTGACAGGAGAAAATCCGTCCCGGTCAACCACTCAAACATCAATAACGGGAACCTTATACAGCGCTTCCCTATACCCGTCGAACTCCCGCAGGCACAAAGAAATTACGGAGGCTATTACTTATCACCTGACCAAAGATATGGCTCCCATCAACACTGAGCAAAACGAGGGATTTAGGAAAATGATCAACACCCTAGACAAACGCTACACAGTGCCGTCCCGCAACTATTTTTCTATTGTTGCACTACCTGCTCTATACACGCAGTGTCGAGCAACGGTAGAGACGGAATTTCAAGCTGTACAACATTTTGCGGCAACGACAAAATGTCAGACATTTGTTGTTTTTATGTTTATTTATTGTTTTTATGTTCAGTCTCAACTGTTACGAAGTCGATGTGCAGTTAATAAGTGCAATAAATGTTTATACTGGAAAAGAAAATCGTGAGAGAATCGTGATCTCAATTTTAAGCAAAAAAATCGTGATTCTCATTTTATGCAAAATCGTGCAGCCCTACGTGATGCCATTGCCACAGTTGTCAACCTCTTATGCAATGCCTTTGTGATGGGGGGAAGAACAGGTGATGGCCATTGTTTGTTTCACCCAGTTTGGGCAAGTAAATATTGTGACCCAGCTACAGTAAGAGTAGGACAAACAATATTCTCATTCCAACTGGAAGAGTGGTACAGGTGTTGTGCAGAGTACCCCCAAACTTTGACATCTCCGATCCCCTTGTTTTGTAATAACCTACAGAGGAGGACAGTGTCCTAGCACAGCTGAGTTCAGGGAATGGCCTTCTGGAGGTCCAGAACTCCAGTCACCCTTGTGTCAAGGTCCCGATCTCTAACCACTCAAAACAAGAGATCACACTACCAAGGAGAACACTTCTCAGTACAATTCAGCATGTTACCAACCTTATTAAGATGGGCCCACCAGAGACACAAAAGACTGTTTCCACACAAACCAAAACAATCACAGCTCAAAGGCTTGAGGTAAAAGAAGATTTTCAAGAACTGTTGGTAAAAAGATGGATTTTTAAGTCTGATTCACCCTGTTCTGCCCCATTCTTATGTGTGAGGAACAACCGTAGCTCCCTACACCTCTGTTGATTATCGGCTTTTGAATAACAAAACAGTGAGCGACTGACACCCCCTCCCTCGGACTCCACTGACTCATGGTCATGCAGCTAGTTTTTGATATTGGATCAGACCTACCACTAAGGTTTCATAGTAGAACAATTAAGGTGCTTGACAGCTTTCATAACTCCTTGGGTGGACTGTATAACACTAGGAGTCCCAGGCTTCTACCTTTCTACCTTTAAAACCCGCCACCAGCCAAATGGCTGGTAGGCTTTTAGCTAAGCTTTAGCTTCAGCCAAGTGGAAGCTAAATTGGCTAGTCATTCATATGTAAATTGGGTTGTTACCTGGGAATTCTGGAGGGAGGGGAGTGGGGGGGTGTGGATGAGGGCGTGGGGGAGCTGCTAAAAGCTGTGAACTTCCTTTTGTGTTTCATCTTGATGCATTCTCAATCATCCAGGGAAATAAATCTCCAAAAGTCACCAACTTGGAGTGTTTCAGTTTGCCGTCTTAGGGAGAAATCAACACACATGGGTGTATGTCCTTTGTTGCTGAGATTTATTGATAAAAACAGTACAAAAAATCAACCATTTGTACACATTTTTACAAATAATTATAAAAAGTGAGTGAGTACATTTCAACATTTTCAGCAATCACTCACAATCCTGGCACTGCCATGGTATCTGTAGTCTGCATTTACCACATGTGTATCTGTTGCAGTGAACACATCGCACAGTGGCATGATTGTTCTTGCAATTGTGTTTGACCTGACACATGGCTCTTTTTCCAGGGCTCGGTGTGGAGGGTTGTGTCAAAGGCAACTGTTCTTTTCTTGCCTTCTTCGCAGCTACATGAGAGTGAGCTAACTCCCTTGCAAGCTCCACCAGGAAGTCCACCCGTCTTTCCTTCGTCCCGGAGCATGCTTGATACAGCACATGTGCATTCAGTGCTGCCATGTCAATCATGTTATAAAACACGGCAACTGGCCAGCGCCGTGTTCCTCTGCGGACAGTGTACTCCCGAACCATCTGGTCCATCACATCCACGCCACACTTTGTTTTGTTGTAAAGGGTGACAGTGTTTGGCTTCCTTTTGGTGGTGTTATCAGTCTGAACCACGCCGTGCATGCTGCTAAGAATATAGACTGTCTTCTTCCGTTTGGCCGCATACGCCGTCAGCGTGGCAGCAGAGGTTGAAAACACCTAAGAAATAAGATAAATTGTTATTTCCATAGCACTTTTACACACAATGAAACACATAAACATAGAACCACAAAAGACCTGCAACATACCTGAGTGGTGAATTCATTGCGATCTGTCTGTCTAGTGGATTGAGGAATTTCCCTGCGAATCTTGTTGACTGTGCCGAGGATGGTGGTTTTCCGTCTAAGAAGTTTTTGCGCAAGTGAAAGCGATGTGAAAAAATTGTCCGTGGTAACATTTCTGCCCTTGTCTAGGAATGGTTCCATCAGCCTCATTACTACATTTTCAGAAAGTCTCTCCCCAGTGGGACGATTGGGGTCCTTGCCAAGATATGGGAAGACATTGCAAATGTACTTGGATTTTAGGTCGCAAGCCTAAAACTTGATCCCAAACTTGTCAGGTTTACTTGCAATATACTGCAGGAAACTGCACCGAGTCTTTGATGGGAAAAGCTGTTCATCAACGGTGATATGTAGACCAGGGTTGTAGCACGTGATGCAGTTGGTGACAAATGATCCCCACAAACTGGAAATTGCAGCGAACTTATCAGTCTTTGCTCGATCACTGCGGGTGGACTTGTCATCAAAGCGTAGGTGTTGCATGAGTTCTTGGAAGCGGTTTCGTGCCATAGTTCTAATTATCTGTGGGTTTCCCAGGTTTGCTGACCAGCAGTCATTTAGAGATGGAACCCTGGTAACCCCCCGCAAGATGACAATTGCAATAAATGCCATTAGTTCAGGGAGGTCCATGAACCAATGAACATGCTCCGTTTGCTGTGCATGTTGAACAGTCCATTCTTGAATGCTATGAAGCATGTCAAAAGTGATGAAACACAGGAAGCTCCGAAGGCGACTCGTGATATTTCTCCTGGCCTTAGCCGTTGGCTCTCCATCTGCAGCGTACGCTTCTATTGGGGTGAAAGGGAGACAGGTCCCCACCTGTTCTTCACGCCACACTGTGCCATCTTTCGCTGTCTCAGTCCCCAAACAAGCTCTCTTTTTAGGTGCAGAAGCAGTCTCCTCATCTGCAGTGTGAACAAATTCAAATTGTGAGCAATGGGAAGGTCCAGTATCTCCTCCTCTGTATCAGAATAATGTCTGAAATATCTTACTTACAAACTACATCCACTTACTTATTTGAAATGAAATAGGAAATAACATGAAATGCAACTAACCGGAAGACTGATCAGACAGCTCTGAGTCCGAATCCGGCTGAACTTGTAGGTCTTCTCCATCCGAGTCACAAGGGTCGACTTCCCTCAGGATCATTTCCAAGGCCTGCTGAGTGGTGAGTCTTCTCTGCATTTTCTTTCCTTGGAGAGGAGGTCCGTACACCACAGAATTCTTCAGGGCAATGAAGGATTAGGCTAAGTGCAGTGAGATTGTATCATATATATAGGGCTTGGCTTCCTGATCAATGCTCCACTACCAAAAGGAAGCCAAGCCCTGTCACCCTTTACAACAAAACAAGGTGTGATCACATTGATGCCACAATGGACGACTGATCAATGCTCCACTACCAAAAGGAAGCCAAGCCCTGTCACCCTTTACAACAAAACAAGGTGTGATCACAGGGCTTGGCTTCCTTTTGGTAGTGGACAATTGATCAGGAAGCCAAGCCAAGGTAAATGCAGACTACAGATACCATGGCAGTGCCAGGATTGTGAGTGATTGCTGAAAATGTTGAAATGTACTCACTCACTTTTTATAATTATTTGTAAAAATGTGTACAAATGGTTGATTTTTTGTACTGTTTTTATCAATAAATCTCAGCAACAAAGGACATACACCCATGTGTGTTGATTTCTCCCTAAGACGGCAAACTGAAACACTCCAAGTTGGTGACTTTTGGAGATTTATTTCCCTGGATGATTGAGAATGCATCAAGATGAAACACAAAAGGAAGTTCACAGCTTTTAGCAGCTCCCCCACGCCCTCATCCACACCCCCCCACTCCCCTCCCTCCAGAATTCCCAGGTAACAACCCAATTTACATATGAATGACTAGCCAATTTAGCTTCCACTTGGCTGAAGCTAAAGCTTAGCTAAAAGCCATTTGGCTGCTCTCCGGGTTTTAAAGGTAGAAAAAGCCAAATGGCAGTCCGTGGTGATGTAAGTGATAAGTGCCTAGGCCGACCCAACCAAAAACAAAGCTGGCAAGGCAGCCGCTGTTGTTGTTTTTTTTTTTTTTTTCTCTCTCTCAATGATTACATCCCCAGGTTCAAATATCCCACCAAACATCACCCTCAGGCAGTTATCTGGTATTGGTCACTCAAGAGCCCCAGGGGAAACCTGGCAGAGAGACTAAATTGCACACTGTGTTGTAAATGCTATGGACTCTGGGAGAAAAAGAAAAGGAGAACTGGAAAGACCACCTACCACATATCATTAATGTGTACAACTGTACAAAGCATGAGGCTACAGGGCTCTTCCCCTACTACTTGTTTTATGGCCATCATCTATGTCGCCCCGTTGACCTCCTTTTTGGACTCTAAAGATCAGGAGGCTGAAACACCAAGTGGTTATGCCAAGAAGTGGACAGGAATGATTCAGGTATACTGAATAGCAAATGCAAACGGGCAACGAGCTCTTATTGTAAAGGACTTTATGACAAGAGTGCCCTCCATTGTGGGGATATAGTTCTTGTACACAACCTCATTGAAAGAGGAGGTCCTGTGCAACTTAGACCCCTGTTGGTAACAGGACATCTACACTGCGAAAGAACAGATAGGGGACAACCCTGTCTATAGATTATGCCCAGAGAGAGAAGGTGTAGCAGGAGGTACCGCAACCTCCTGCTACAGGTGAATGACCTGCCAATTGAGCCCACACAGTCCCTGCTGCAAATAGATTAAAGCACAGATGAAAATGAGGAAGTCATCAGATCCCTCAAAATCAGCAGAACGGGCACGGAGTTGGGATTCAAGTTACTCTGAAGGAGGGGAAGATGTGTCTTATTACTGGCTGTGAATACCTGTAGAGACCTGTGTGTTCACATACCCACCCATTCATTGGTCAACACGTATATCAGGCTCCACCCCGCTGTGGGTTTTGCTGAAATCCACCCATGGTAACTGTACTGACCTGTGTTGCTCCTCACCCACACTCTCACCATTTCAGGCCCCCGTCAACCCTCACCAGTCACATATCCAATCCTGAACTACTGAGACAGACCTCAGCAATATACACACTCTATCCACAAAACTGCCCCTACTTTATAGTGTTGTTTTTTATAATATCTGTTGGGTAATATACATGTTTATTTCTGACATGGTTCATATAAAATTTTAATTGTTGGTGGCTTGGATCCTTATGGTCAATTGTCAGGAGCCACTTTTATGATGTTGAGGAGTATCTGGCACACAAAAAATGGTATGACTTTGTGGTCATATAGTCATTTTAAGTTCTGTGTTAATTTTACTTGTGTAAGCCATGGAACAAACAAAATATTTTGTATTGAAGGTAGAGCTGGGCGATATAAGATTTTTTCATATCACGATATGTTTTTTTCATTTCAGGCGATAACGCTATATATCACGATATAAGCCAAATAACTATATTTGTAGAATTTAAATGTGCCGTTGCTCACAAGTAAAATGTGAAATAATCAGCAGCTTGTTTTGATTTAAATATTATTTCCCATAATAAGTTCAACAGGGTAGATGTACTTAAGGAACATGAGACTTTTCAGATAAAAAGGCAAATATTGCAAACTACACAAAAGGCAGGCCGCTAAAGCGTTTAAGTTTCAAAATACAACAAACAAAACAGAATAATTGTCAATTCCACTTAAAAACAAAATATTAATTCTAAAAATAAATCCTAGTTTGTTTTACAGAAGAACAGACAAAATTGACTAACTTTTGTCAATATCAAATAAACTGAGAACTAAAAGGAATTCTCAATCTCTCCTTGTTGTATAGCTTAGCTTTTCAAACAGTTTTAACAGTTACTTTAGTCTGACAAAAGCCGAATGACGAATTAGCGCTTCCAGTCAGAGATTGAGCATGCACCGCTTTATTGTATTTCCAGACTTGCTTTTGGCACAACAGTGTGCGCTACTCTGTTTTTTGTCAGACTTGAAATAGCCGAAATACCTTCTATTACCGCGGAAGCACTAGCTGGTAGTCGGGCCGTACGCGTGTCTTAGTGCAGTTGAACATAATCCACAAAGTCCGCTTGTAGTTGAAAAACAAACAGGCAAACATTTATTTCCACAGTTTGAAATACAGTGATCCATTTGAATGTTCCTGTACACTGCAAACACGGTAAGAAACAGTTTTTCTCCACAGCTAGTTAAAGCCCCCGTAGCTCCACACTGCCCGTCGCGAACGCTCCCCCCGTGCACAGTTACCGTGTGTTAAAGGAACAGTACGTACAAATTAAATAAGGCAAGAAAAAATACAATTTAACTGCAAATCTTACGCTAAACAAATTATAAAGTAAAAACTGAAATTCCCCATTATCTTACACTTATCCTTATCCAAAATCATTCATATTATTAAGAAATATAGACTCTGTGCAATCTGACTAAACTAAGAGATGATTAGACCTTTATCCTATACATTCCCGACCGCTAATTGTTCTATAAACTTATAAACAATTATTAACAATTTGGCACAATGATCAAGTTCAACAACATAGGCATTCAGTCCTTAGAACATAATTTCTTCTTTCTTCTGATGTCAGAGGTCACCAGTACATGACATACCGTGGGAGTCCAGCCTTTACCACTGACTCATACTGCTTCTAGGAGCAGACAGACCTTAGTGATCGGTCTATCGAGTTCACTGGTCTTGGTCTTCACACGAACCCTGCAAACAAGGCCATGTTCATCTGGCATGGCTTGAGTGACTCTACCAATGAGCCAAGAGTTTCTCGGTGCTGTTTCGTCCACGAGCAAAACGATGTCTCCAGGCACAAAGTTCCTAGACACCCGTGTCCACTTCTGCCGTGTCTGAAGCTGAGGCAAATACTCTCTCACCCAGCGCTTCCAGAAAAGAGCCCCCGTAGCTCCACACTGCCTGTCGCGAACACTCCCCCCGTGCACAGTTACCGTGTGTTAAAGGAACAGTACGTACAAATTAAATAAGGCAAGAAAAAATACAATTTAACTGTAAATCTTACGCTAAACAAATTATAAAGTAAAAACTGAAATTCCCCATTATCTTACACTTATCCTTATCCAAAATGATTCAAATTATTAACAAATATATACACTCTGTGCAATCTGACTAAACTAAGAGATGATTAGACCTTTATCCTATACACCTTCACACTACGGAACTTCTATGGCTCTTCCAGCAAGCTCTCCGGCATTGGAACCATCATCTGTGTTCTCTTCGGTAACCTTCGGTCACGCTCTCGGTTGATTTTTCTCTAGTCAGCACACTCATTTCCTCCATTACCCAGGCGGCACGGCGGCTGGCTGCTTCCCAAACAAATACACATGTGCGGCTTGGCACTTGTGCTGTACGTAACAAGTCACGTGACGTGACGCTGCGGCTGTGATTGGTTCGGCTCTGCACTACTTAATTTGCATTGGCTGTCCTTTTTTTTTTTTTTTTTTAAGAGGACAAGCGAGATGAGGCCCATCGCAATAGTTTAATTTTTCTATCAAGAAAAAGTTATTTCACAATACATATTGTTATCGTTCTATCGCCCAGCTCTAATTGAAAGAAATTAAGTAATTAATTATACCTGTGGTGACAACAGATGGTTATTTTTTTAAAATCAATGATGTAAACGGAGAGTGGAACCAGCCGAGCAGAACCAATGCATTCTGAAATGATGACATTGAACCAGTAGTATGTGGCAGGGGCTAAACACGATCACAGACTTTAGAGGGAAAACCAGCACACCGCAGACCACGGCCTCTCTGTGTGAGGATCTAAACGTATTCTACGCTAGATTCGACACAGCGAACACCATGAGACCGGACAGTGTGCGCACCGCGGATGACGTCAGTGCACACACTGTGTCTGAGGAGGATGTGCGGAAGTGCTTCAGGAAGGTGAACGCGCGCAAAGCTACTGGTCCGGACGGGATTCCCGGCCGCGTCCTCAAGTCATGCGCGGCTCAGCTGGCTGGAGTGTTCACACACATCTTCAACCTTTCCCTCTCTCTGTCTGTAGTCCCAGCCTGCTTCAAAATGGCCACCATCGTCCCTGTACCCAAATCCTCCACCATCTCCTCACTGAACAACTGGCGACCTGTAGCCCTGACCCCCATCGTAAGCAAATGCTTCAAGAAGCTGGTCAGGGACTTCATCTGCTCTGCACTACCCGACTCACTGGACCCTCTACAGTTCGCATACCGCCACAACAGGTCCACTGATGATGCCATAGCCCTGACACTACATACTGCCCTGTCACACCTGGAGAAGAGAGACATGTATGTGAGAATGCTGTTTGTAGATTACAGCTCAGCATTCAATACCATCGTTCCCTCGAAGCTGGACAGGAAACTGCAGGATCTAGGACTGAGCAGCTCCCTCTGCAGCTGGATCCTTAGCTTCCTGTCTGACAAACGCCAAGTGGTCAGACTGGGCAGCATCACCTCATCCCCCATCACACTGAACACTGGTGCTCCACAGGGGTGTGTACTGAGCCCTCTCCTATACTCACTCTACACCTACGACTGCACAGCCACTAACAACTCCAACATCATTGTGAAGTTTGCGGACGACACTACAGTGGTGGGTCTTATCACCAACGGTGATGAGACGGCCTACAGGGAGGAGGTCAGCGCCCTGACCCACTGGTGTCAAGACAACCATCTCACACTCAACGTCGCAAAGACAAAGGAGTTGATAGTGGACTTCCGGAGGTGCAGAGAAGTACACACCCCCATCACCATCAACGGCGCTGCTGTGGAGAGAGTGAGCAGCTTCCGGTTCCTTGGTGTACATCTGGCTGAGGATCTTACGTGGTCAGTACACACAAACAAAACAGTGAAGAAGGTGCAGCAGCGCCTCTTCTTTCTCAGGAGACTGAAAAGATTTGGCATCCTCAGGACCTTCTATCACTGTGCCATTGAGAGCATCCTCACTGGATGCATCACCACCTGGTATGGCAACAGCACCGCCTACAACTGCAAAGCTCTCCAGCGAGTAGTGCGGTGCTCTGAACGGATAATTGGAGGTGAGCTTCCCTCCCTCCAAGACATCTACAGGAAGCGCTGCCTGAGGAAAGCGGGGAGGATCATCAAGGACTCCAGTCACCCCAGCCATAAACTGTTCAGACTACTTCCCTCAGGAAGGAGGTTCTGCAGCATCCGGTCCCGTACCAGCAGACTGAGAGACAGCTTCTTCCACCAGGCCATCAGACTGCTGAACACGTCATAGACACCTCAGCTTCACTACTGGAACTTCAACATTATGCACTCCATACTGTACAGTAATGCCACTGTTTTGCACATGTCTCAACTCTGTATATTTTTATATATTTTATTTATTGTTTACTCTATTTAATTTGTAAAATATGTGTATACACACACACACACACACACGTAGAAAAATATTTAGTATACACATCCAGAAATGCATATACTATTATATATTGTACATATATTTATTAGTTTCAGATGTAGCCATTCTTGTATTTTGCTTGTTTACGTTATTGTGTTTTGCACAACTCTGTTGCTTGTGAAGCTCGCACACAAGAATTTCACTCACATGTACTGTACCAATGTACCTGCACGTGATGTGACAATAAAAGTGATTTGATTGTGATTTGATTTGATTTGATTTGAGTATCATTTGTTAATTTGGAATAACCAGTTTTGTGACATATCTATATATGTACAGTATATATTGTATGTACAGTGGGGCAAAAAACTATTTAGTCAGCCACTGATTGTGCAAGTTCCCCCACCTAAAATGATGACAGAGGTCAGTAATTTGCACCAGAGGTACACTTCAACTGTGAGAGACAGAATGTGAAAAAAAATCCATGAATCCACATGGTAGGATTTGTAAAGAATTTATTCGTAGATCAGGGTGGAAAATAAGTATTTGGTCAATAACAAAAATACAACTCAATACTTTGTAACATAACCTTTGTTGGTAATAACAGAGGTCAAACGTTTACTATAGGTCTTTACCAGGTTTGCACACACAGTAGCTGGTATTTTGGCCCATTCCTCCATGCAGATCTTCTCGAGAGCAGTGATGTTTTGGGGCTGTCGCCGAGCAACACTGACTTTCAACTCCCACCACAGATTTTCTATGGGGTTGAGGTCTGGAGACTGGCTAGGCCACTCCAGGACTTTCAAATGCTTCTTACGGAGCCACTCCTTTGTTGCCCGGGCGGTGTGTTTTGGATCATTGTCATGTTGGAAGACCCAGCCTCGTTTCATCTTCAAAGTTCTCACTGATGGAAGGAGGTTTTGGCTCAAAATCTCACGATACATGGCCCCATTCATTCTGTCCTTAACACGGATCAGTCGTCCTGTCCCCTTGGCAGAAAAACAGCCCCATAGCATGATGTTTCCACCCCCATGCTTCACAGTAGGTATGGTGTTCTTGGGATGCAACTCAGTATTCTTCTTCCTCCAAACACAACGAGTTGAGTTTATACCAAAAAGTTCTACTTTGGTTTCATCTGACCACATGACATTCTCCCAATCCTCTGCTGTATCATCCATGTGCTCTCCGGCAAACTTCAGACGGGCCTGGACATGCACTGGCTTCAGCAGCGGAACACGTCTGGCACTGCGGGATTTGATTCCCTGCCGTTGTAGTGTGTTACTGACGGTGACCTTTGTTACTTTGGTCCCAGCTCTCTGCAGGTCATTCACCAGGTCCCCCCGTGTGGTTCTGGGATCTTTGCTCACCGTTCTCATGATCATTTTGACCCCACGGGATGAGATCTTGCGTGGAGCCCCAGATCGAGGGAGATTATCAGTGGTCTTGTATGTCTTCCATTTTCTGATGATTGCTCCCACAGTTGATTTTTTCACACCAAGCTGCTTGCCTATTGTAGATTCACTCTTCCCAGTCTGGTGCAGGTCTACAATACTTTTCCTGGTGTCCTTCGAAAGCTCTTTGGTCTTGGCCATGGCGGAGTTTGGAGTCTGACTATTTGAGGCTGTGGACAGGTGTCTTTTATACAGATGATGAGTTCAAACAGGTGCCATTCATACAGGTAACGAGTGGGGGACAGAAAAGCTTCTTACAGAAGACGTTACAGGTCTGTGAGAGCCAGAGATTTTCCTTGTTTGAGGTGACCAAATACTTATTTTCCACCCTAATTTACGAATTAATTCTTTACAAATCCTACCATGTGAATTCATGGATTTTTTTTTCACATTCTGTCTCTCACAGTTGAAGTGTACCTCTGGTGCAAATTACTGACCTCTGTCATCATTTTAAGTGGGGGAACTTGCACAATCGGTGGCTGACTAAATACTTTTTTGCCCCACTGTATATATGTTTGCCTACTGGTGGTGGTCAGAGGGCCCGGTGGCGCCAGTGTCCAGCAGCCTCACCTCTATCAGTGTTCCCCAGGGCAGCTGTGGCTACAACGTAGCTCACCATTGCCAGTGTGTGAATGTGTGTGTGAATGGGTGAATGACTGAATGTAGTGTAAAGCGCTTTGGGATCCTTAGACTGAGTAAAGCACTATACAAATGCAGGCCATTTACCATTTATATGTCTGTATTTGCAGGAGTTTACTCTTACACTTATATTTTTTTCATCATTACCCATATGAACTTTTGCACTTTTTGGATGGATGCATTTTATGTGACTGGAATGGGTTCTATGTGGCAACAAGAGAGATTTTCCCAGGGGGCAGTAAGGCAGATCTTGGATCTTGATTGCTTTTCCACTGTAGTGTGACTACTCATTAAGGCTGTTCTGGTCGACTGAACTATTGCCTAGTGTTGAACTTGGCTCAGTCATGCAACTTCTAACTGAAAAATTAGAGTATGTTCTTCTAAAATGGTTTTAACAACTTTTTGTACATGTTTTATTTTATTTTATTACCTGGTCAGTATTCTCACCTCAAAAGGGTTTAACTTGGCCTCATGTGAGATACAACATAATACTATATCTGCTCATTGTAACGTCATCAAGTTAACCGTACAAACAATTTTATCATACAGTAATTGGACAATATGTAAAGTTGTTTTGGTCACCTACAGGCCAGCCACGAGGGCAACTGTGACTTCATGATCATCCTCTGTCCTTCCTGTAAAGAGCTCATGAGAGCCAATGAGCAGGAACGCCACAATGAGAGAGAGTGTCCGGAGAGAACGCTCAACTGCAAATACTGCAAAGAACCCTTCCTGTTAAAGAATATCAAGGTCAGGCTTCTCTCTGTTACAGTAATGCATCATAAAAAGAGCTGTTGCATTCTGAAACATTAACATGATGCTAATTTAGTTGACGTTTATGTTATGATGCAGTATATGTGATTAAATGCATATGATAAAATATTGTAATCTCAACCTTTGCTTATTACGTTTTCCATGGTATTCAGCCTTATCTTATGGCCATCTTGTCTCAGCACTTAGTCATCAGTGAAGTATAAGATATGTAGAAGTATATGGCAAGTGTGTCCAATATTTCATGGGAAATGATCTGAGCCTGGTTCTGCCGGATGTTTCTTCCTATTAAAAGGGAGTTTTTCCTTCTCACTGTCACCAAAGTGCTTGCTCATAGGGGGTCATATGACTGTTGGGTTTTTCTCAGTATGTATTATTGTAGGGTCTACCTTACAATAATATAGCACCTTGAGGCGACTGATGTAGTGATTTGGTGCTGTATAAATAAAACTGAATTGAATTGAAATGCTGACTCATTGTCACCACATACCCGTAAACACTTGTTTTTGTGCCATTACATTTGGGTTTAAATTTACCCTTCTCAGACATATTCAAGCACACAGATATGATACAAATATAGTTTTAGTGAAATAAAAGGAAAACAAAGATATATTTACCTTTAAAGCTATTCATAAATGACCATTGAGTAAATTCAGTAACCACTGAATGAGCTTTCACCCATATTGTGGTATTTCAGTGATAGTCATCTGTACACCTACAAACAGGACTAACAACAATAACATCTAATTTGGCTAATTTATGTAATTTTCTTATATCAGTATGAACTACCTCTGCATGCCTTAAGGCATCTATATAGTTAAACTGGTGTTAAGTTAAATAGTTAAGGCAAGGAGCTGGACGAGAAGTGTTTTCTTTTATTCTGATCTACTTATTTTTTCAGGCTCATGATGAGATCTGTCCAAAGTATCCAATGATTTGTGAAGGTTGTGCGAAGAAAAAGATCCCCAGAGAAAAGGTACTGCAGAGATTTAATAGTTTTTTCATAATTCTGTTAGATTAATCTCATTTGCCATTTAGCTAGGGATCAAATTCTACACCGTATTCTACAGATCATTAGCTTCTTTCATATTTTTTGTTTTGCAGTATGTGGACCATATTAAGTTCTGCAGTAAATTTAAAGCTCCATGCAGATTTCATGTTGTTGGCTGCGATACGTCTGTAAGTAGACATTTTTGTCAGAATTTGCTGTATGTGTATCACCTGATCACCTGTTAACATCATAACTATTGAATCATTTAATACCTTGGCAAAATTCAACTAAATCTTCCATGTAGCAGACTAAATTTTTCCAACAGTTTTAACTAAAACAACAAAATGTAAGTACCTTATTTCTTTACTAAAATAACCATAATTTGACAAAGGTTGGGCAGTGTAAAATCTCTATTAAAAAAGTGTATGAATATTCCGCAGTGGTTTGCATATAATGTAAAGCCAAGGTATTATATTATTCAGCAGTTGAAGAGTTGGTTGCTACCCACCTGTATGCAAATACTGTGATGTTGAGTAGGAAGCCTGTTTGTATATTAGCACAGTGCCTATACGAAGTATTCAGCTATTGGGTTTTTAAGACTTTCTCTAAAGGACAGTTGGTTTATACACAATAAAATTTTGATTGCAGCATTCATCCTTTCACTGATGTAGGCTCACATCAGTAGAGACAGGGCTCATTTCCACAACAAAAACTATGCTGAAAAGTGTGTTGATAACCTTCTTTGTGACAGGCTCTGATAGAAATGTATTGAATTATTATAAATACTGAGTGAAAATATAAATGATGAATGAAGAAAGTTGTTGGACTGCTGTTAACAACTGGTATTATTATTACTAGTTGTTAATAATGTCCATGTCACAATTGGTGTTATATGGCAGGCTTAAATAGTAAGAAAAAAAGTGTGTAAAATTACAAATTCTGGTAGCTCATTGTCCAGATTGTCCATTTTGTTGTTGTTTTTTAACTGTAGTCATAAAAATCAGAGATTTTAATAGTAGAAAGTGAAAAACATAAACTTTTGTGTTTTTCACAAAGTTACAGAGGTTTTATTAGACACATAGCTAAGCGGTTTGCTGTTTGGCATAAATTGTGACCGTTGAAATTTATTTGGCACTGAGTAGCAGAAATGAGACTTTCTTGTCAGGTGTTATTTTTTTTTTGGAAAACAAAAACAGTTGCTGACAACACTGTACACAACGGTAGACAGGTGCATAATAAGCAAGCAAGTAAGGCAGAAAATAGAGAGTTGTGATGGGAAACTAGTCTCAAAGCACACGGAGAGATGGTGGTGAGGGAAAGAGGGAAAGAAAGAAAGTGAGAATTCATTATAATGTTTTTCAAACGTGATCGTGATCTTGTCTTCTTGCTGGTTGAGTGAGTTTTGGTTGGAGAGTGAAGAAATCTGAAGTTTCGCAATCTGTGAAATGTCGGCTTTTTGCACCCAAAGGGCATGTCCTGTACGTGGGATCCACACTTTGTGTTTACATCTTTTTGCGGAATCTGTTTACCTGCTCTTTAATCTTGTGCTGTTTTGGCTTTTTGGTGATCGTTGAAATGGATTTATGAGTTTTTAGCGGAGTTTCTGTGGATACCACACGTATATTTAAATAACAGATCTGGCAGTACATCACTCTTGCCCCCAGTACCGGGGGCATTGTGGGAGATGTAGTTTATGGTCAATGTGCGCTTTTAAGCAGCATATAGTAAACTTATTTTAAGACAATCATGCACAAGCTCCTGTGGGCCATATAAATGATTTGGCGGGCCACATTTGGGCTGCAGGCCTTGAGTTTGATGTGTTATATGGCATTCTAGCCACTGCTTCCAAACTGGATTCTATCTGAACCACCAGCTGTGGAATCTGCCAACAAAACATTGGCAGTAGATGATTTTGTTGCAGCTTGCAGCCTGTTCCTAACTGGTTGCTGATCTAGTGCATCTTAAATCAAGTTTCTCACAGACCCAGTGATCTGCCGTTAAGAATCTGAAGCAAAGTCTCAGATCTTAAGTCTAACCATTTGAACAAGCCAATTAAAAACAATAAAGAAAAAAATGATTCAACATGATTTCAGTACTAGTTTTAAGTTAAGCCTAATTTGGGAATGTGGTACGTTCCACAATTTTGTTGTACATGTACAATGAAAATAAAGAATTATTCTAGTCCATTAATAAAATGTATGTTTTTAGACTCAATACGAACACTGTTATTGTTCTGTTCTAAAGTTGGGAGCTGTTACTGAGTCTAAGTTCTAGTCCCGGTTTCCAAGAGCTAGCCCAATTAGTCAGTTGTTATACTGAACAGGTAGTCAATGTGGACGTGCCAGGATGGGTAAGATATTCTCACATTTACTGCTACAACAACAGATATCAGCTTGTCACTAGGGAAACAACAAACAGGAATGGCAAGGGATGGATGGTTAGCAGCGATTGAACTTTAAAAATAAGATTAAGATACAGGATTGTTAACTAGTAAATGAACTATAGTTATCTAGGCATTGACATGCTGAGTTGCGAAACATACTGGATTTTTGGTTCATCTGTGAGTAATTCTTTCACTCACTATTGTCCATATTTATCAAAAGATAAAGATCTGAACACTTGTGTGTTCAAGACCACTTAGGATGCCTTTATACTCAATTTTTAACATTATTAGCAAAGCACACAAATAAAATGAAGCCAAACAAAAATAAAGGAAATGATCAAAAATCTATTCCACGTCATCCAAAAAAGTCTTTTTCAGGAAAAAAAAGGACTTAGTTTACATATTAGAGTTGTATTTAACCTGATTAAATTTACATTTTATTAGATGTAGCTAATCTATTTAATGTAATATGCAAATGTTTTTCTGTGCAATCTCTTAAATCTGAACAGTTACAGCTGTGAATACTTTGTATAGTGTATATATCCATTAATTTCTCTATTATTTGCTTTGTGCTCGTATTATTATTTTCTTCTGTGGTGGCAGTGTTTCACATCATCATAATACACAATAAAGGATTTTGTTTAGTTTCCTAATGTGTTTCTGCTTTTATCTTCCATTCATTCCAAGGTGGAGAAAGAGAAGATCCATGACCATGAGCGCCAGTGTTCGTATGAACACCTTAACCTGCTTCTGCATTTCATCATGGGCATCAAGGTGAGCCTGGAGAGCCTGCAACCCCAAAGCGTGGAGGTGGCCAGCCAGAAGCTGCAGGAGCTCCACCAGTCCCTCAGGGATCTGGAACTCAAGATGAGCCAGCTGGGTGGGTGTGTTGCAGCTCCTGTGCAGGGAGCATGTGCCCCGACCCTAACCACATCCTTCACCCCGCTGCCCAGTGCAATGGGTGCCGCTTTGGAACTGCAGCTACAGAGTGAAAAAACCAAAGTGGCTGAGCTAAGCCGGAGCTGCCAGGAGCTGGAGCTCAAAGTGAGCACTTTCGAAAACATTGTCTGCGTCCTCAACCGCGAGATGGAGCGCTCCTGCACTACCATGGAGGCCTACAACCGCCAACACAGACTGGATCAGGACAAGATTGAAATCCTCAATAACAAGGTGTTAAAATGACACATGACCTGTGAACATCCTCAATGCATCCCTTGACTTTACCACAGAGTAAACATTATCTTTTGTAAAGATTTTCACTGTGGCCTATTTACTGCCCTTTGCAGTCCACAGTACAAGTCATTAGGATGCCTCAGCGGCTAAACGCATTGATGAGTCTTCCGTCTCTCTGTAATGCCTGTACCCTGTTATCATTAGTTAGCACTTTAAAATAATTCATAAACCATGGCCAGGTCGTTTCTGATGGGTCAAGTGATTTAAAAATAAATAAATGAATAAATAAATGAATAAATAAATAAATATATATGTGTGTGTATATATATATATATATATATATATATATATATATATATATATATATATATATATATATATATATATATATATATATATATATATATATATATAAATATAAAACACCCAGCACGCCCCTGCGGGCGGTTTATCCTTCAAGCTCGGATCCTCTACCAGAGGCCTGGGAGCTTGAGGGTCCTGCGCAGTATCTTAGCTGTTCCCAGGACTGCGCTCTTCTGGACAGAGATCTCCGATGTTGTTCCCGGGATCTGCTGGAGCCACTCGCCTATCTTGGGAGTCACCGCACCTAGTGCTCCGATTACCACGGGGACCACCGTTACCTTCACCCTCCACATCCTCTCCAGCTCTTCTCTGAGCCCTTGGTATTTCTCCAGCTTCTCGTGTTCCTTCTTCCTGATATTGCTGTCATTCGGAACCGCTACATCGATCACTACGGCCGTCTTCTTCTGTTTGTCTACCACCACTATGTCCGGTTGGTTAGCCACCACCATTTTGTCCGTCTGTATCTGGAAGTCCCACAGGATCTTAGCTCGGTCATTCTCCACCACCCTTGGGGGCATCTCCCATTTTGACCTCGGGACTTCCAGGTTATACTCGGCACAGATGTTCCTGTACACTATGCCGGCCACTTGGTTATGGCGTTCCATGTATGCCTTGCCTGCTAGCATCTTGCACCCTGCTGTTATGTGCTGGATTGTCTCTGGGGCATCTTTACACAGCCTGCACCTGGGGTCTTGCCTGGTGTGATAGACCCCAGCCTCTATGGATCTTGTGCTCAGAGCTTGTTCTTGTGCTGCCATGATTAGTGCCTCTGTGCTGTCTTTCAGTCCAGCTTTGTCCAGCCACTGGTAGGATTTCTGGATATCAGCCACCTCCTCTATCTGCCGGTGGTACATACCGTGCAGGGCTCTGTCCTTCCATGATGGTTCCTCGTCTCCCTCCTCTTTCTTGGGTTTCTGCTGCCTGAGGTATTCACTGAGCACTCGGTCAGTTGGGGCCATCTTCCCAATGTATTCTTGGATGTTCCTTGTCTCATCCTGGACTGTGGTGCTGACACTCACCAGTCCCCGGCCCCCTTCCTTCCGCTTAGCGTACAGCCTCAGGGTGCTGGACTTGGGGTGAAACCCTCCATGCATGGTAAGGAGCTTTCTTGTCTTTATGTCAGTGGCTTCTATCTCCTCCTTTGGCCAGCCTATTACCCCAGCAGGGTACCTGATCACGGGCAGGGCGTACGTGTTGATGGCCCGGATCTTGTTCTTACCATTCAGCTGACTCCTCAGGACTTGCCTGACCCTCTGCAGGTACTTGGTGGTTGCAGCTTTTCTAGCGGCCTCTTCATGGTTCCCATTCGCCTGCGGGATCCCCAAGTACTTGTAACTGTCCTCTATGTCTGCAATGTTGCCTTCTGGTAGTTCAATCCCCTCAGTTCTGACTACCTTCCCTCTCTTTGTTACCATCCGACTACACTTCTCCAGTCCGAACGACATTCCAATGTCATTGCTGTATAGCCTGGTAGTG